>NC_062560.1:104691029-104993789 GCF_016906955.1 Phacochoerus africanus | reverse complement strand
CCAACTCTGGGCTAAGGGGTGCCATATGTTTACTTCCCACTGTGTAAAGTGGGCCTGCCTTTGACTTGCCTGAAATTGGTTCCTTTCCAGTTTTCAAGGGGAGCCCTTTGTTTTAGCATAACAGAGCTTGATGAACAAGGCCATTTCCATCCACCTTTCTGATTTCAGACTATGGCCACTTACTCCGGACACAAGGGGCCTGATTTGGCCTGGCCTTCACCTGGTGAACATTTTACGAGCAGTGACCAGCTCTCTCTGCAGTGTGACAGACTGCCTTTAACTGCTTTCTCCTCCCATCCCCCAGTGCTTCCTGGACCAGGCAGGGAGTCCCTCTCTGCAGGAGCTGTGTGGAAGACAGGGCGAGGGTCAGCTGAGTCTCCCTCAGCTGAAGCAGGTATGAGGAAGGGGGTAAAACCCTGATGGACTCTGTCCTGTCACAGTGGCTGCTGGGGAAGGCAGCCAAATTCTGCACCTAAGAATAGTGAGACCTCATTTGGGTTTATCATATTAACACATTTCACACTACATTTCTTAACGGGCTGCCTTGTTGGATGGCATTTTTGGTCACCTTTGGAGCCTGCTATTGAAAAACTCCTTTCTTGTTTCTTTTTCAAATAACCTTCTGTGGTGTTGAACTTGAAAAGGTTGTCAGATGGAAGTGTTTATGTGCTCTCATCTCAGCTAAAATAGCGTAAAGATGAAAGTAACCAACACATATATTTACTGAGTACCTGGAGGGATATAATTCAGGGGATGCAGTGGTATCTGAGCTGCCATCAGCGATGCAGTGCTCGCTTGCCGTAGGCTGTATGCGTGCCAGGGTGAAATGAATAGTCCTCTGGCCCTAATCAATTTACTTCATCCAAACAATTGGCAATTGTATTTTCAGGCAACTGGCAATTTCATCTGCTTTACCAACTTTTCCAAAAACAAACAACTGAGGACTGACTGCAAAGATAAATATTAACAATCACAGAAAAGCCATCTGCTGCTGCGGTCATTCTGGGGAACCACAGAAGTCCCTTCGGATTCTGTTTACACTGAGGGCACTCACCAACCTGAGTGCAATGCCCTCTCCCATCACCTTCTTGCCCCCCTACTCTCCCTTACCTGGAATAAGGTTGGCATTTTAAAATATAGATGAGCTCTGCTATATGTGGTCTGTCCTTGCAATAAAACCCCAATTAGTCAGTTTCCACCTACACGAGTTCCTGAAATAACTGCATTTTTTCCCCCTATCCCTTTTTAGACGAAGGTCAATAAAAAGCTGCCCTGACTGCTTTAGGATGCTGCTCAGAAAATCAGGAGCCCTGAGTTCTAGTCCCATTTCTGTGACTGGCTCTGTGACCTCAAACTCTCCCCTCTCTGAATCACTTTGCTCATGACATTAAGACGTTGGGCACGATGATCTATACAGTCTCTTCTCTCTCTAACAGTCACTATTTCCTGTACCAGGGCTTCAATTTTAGAAACATTTTTCTACACTCAGTATATTTTGCTCGGTCTCCTGTACCTTCTGCTTCTCTAGTCCTCCCACGACAACCATATATCCCATCTAACTTTACATACGTAACAATCATATTTTACTTCATAGTTTTCAGAACACCTTCACATTCACTCATGTGATCGTCATAAAATCCCTGTAAAGTACAAAGCTCAAGTATTCTTATTCCCATTTTGTAGATGAATAAATTGAGACCTAGACAAGTAAAAGAACTCATGCCAGGTCATGGTGCCAAGAAAGAGCAGAGACAGAATGAGAAGCTGGGTATTTTGACTTCAAGTCTGGTGCTTTATTCCTTTAACAAGGAATATAATATACAATATTATATAATATTACTAGTGGCAACTAATATTTGTTGAATGCTCACCATATATCAAGCACTTTCCACATACTTTATCATTTAATTTTTACCACAACCTTATGAGGTGGACACTACCATTCTCCCCATTTGTCAGACAGAAAAACTGAGGCTTGGAGGGGTTAAGTTCCTCACCCTTGGCTACACAACGAGAAAGTGATGGATCCAGGATTTGAGCCTGGAGAGTCTGACTTCTGAGCAAAACCATCATTGTTATACTGACTATCTCGAATTACATAACATGTACCTTAAAGAGGTTGGAATGCAAGTTCTCACTTTGGTTGCCCTATCTAATAGAAGAATAATGCTCATTCTAGAAAGGTCAAAACAACTAATCAGTCAGTGAGTATTTATTAAACATTTACTGTGTGTTCAGACTTGTACCAGGATGCAAATATTACAAGGGCATAATTAGAAACCTCAGTTAACTGGGACGCCACCTAAATGCATAAAACTGGGTGATGGTTATATAAATCATGGCATATATATGTCATAAAATGACACAATGTGATACAATAATTTATAGACATTTTAAAATCAAATTTTCTTTTTTCTTTTTCTTTCTGTCTTTTTTTTTTTTTTGGTCTTTTTAGGGCTGCACCCACAGCATAGGGAAGTTCCCAGGCTAGGGGTGGAAATGGAGCTGCAGCTGCAGACCTACTACATAGCCATAGCAATACTGGATCCAAGCCACATCTGTGACCTAGGCTGCAGCTTGCGTCAATGCCAGATCCTTAACCTACTGAGCAAGGCCAGGGATCAAACCTGCATCGTCATGGATACTAGTTGGGTTCTTAACCCACTGAGCCACAATGAGAACTCCCAAATTTTCACAGAACATTTAAGAGGTCCAGAAAAATGTTCCCTATATAATATAAAAAGATAGCATACAAGTCTGTACATATGGTAAAACCCAATTTTGGGTGATTTTTTTTTTCTCTACTTGGAGGATTTTTTCTTATCTACATTTTTGAAATTTTTTTACAATGAGCATGAATGAATTTTACATTTTAACCTCAATAATCATAAAATACCCTATATTTAAAAAAAAATCTAGTTGAGGAGTACCTGTTGTGATGTAGCAGAAATGAATCCAACTAGTATCCATGAGGATGCTGGTTCGATCCCTGGCCTCGCTCAGTGGGTTAAGGATCTGGCGTTGCTGTGAGCTATGCTGTAGGTTGCAGATGCAGCTCAGATCTGGTGTTGCTGTGGCTGTGGTGTAGGCCGGCAGCTATAGCTCTGATTCAACACCTAGCCTGGGAACTTCCATATGCTGTGGGTACAGCCCTAAAAAGAAAAAAAAAATCTAATTGAGATATTATGACTTATATACATGAAACAATTAGAGAAAAAAGGTACCAGGAAATAATAGCATAATAAAAATTTGTGGTGTTGCTTTAGTACAACACTCTGCTGTTACAAAATGTGGTAGCAAAGACCCCGCTCTTTCTTCTGCCACAAGGGAGATGCATTGCCTTTGGCAAATATCTCCTCGTTTCTTGGCCTCACTTTCCTCATCCACGAAATGAAGTAGTTGGACTAGAACTACTTGATCTATCTCCAATAGTTTGTGATCTATAGCAGGGTTTCAAGACTTTGTTTCGCTCATTCCTGACCAGAAATCAGAGGATGGGAAAATGACAGCTCAACATTGGAGGCACTAAATGGAAGATACCATTAACCGTGGTCCCTGAAACCCATGCTTTACTGCATTTCCAATTCACTTGCTATGGATTTATTCTTCCTCTCTACCACCTATTTAAAAAAGACAGAGCTGTCATTATTTTCATATATAACATCATTATGCAGCAGTGAAAGTTAAAAGATGAATGATCATGCTGGGAAGACATCTTAGAGAAGTGCCAAGAGTTGGATGGCCTGCATTATAATCTCAGCTCAGCCATCCACTGGCTGTGTCACCTTGGGAAAGTTACTTTGCCTCTCTGTTCCTTAGTTTCCTTACCTGAGTGGGGAAAAAAAATCAGTGATCCCATAAGGCAACATGGCAGTGGGATTGGATAGGAAAAGAGAAGAGAAGGTGAGGCAGGTAGAGCAAGGGGACACTGGGATATGAAGTAACAAAATGCTTTTGGTCATCACCCAGGTATGGGCCTGCTGGAAAAGCAAGCTGGGTGATGAGCCCAGAATACAGAGCAGAGGGTAGCAGTCCTCAGCAGGATCCTTTCTAGTGAGTCTGTGCTTATGGAATCAGCTAGTTAACCTTTGCTCTGGAGAGAATGGAGACTAAAATGCTGGAAAATCACATTAGCAAAATTTCTCTTTTAACCTTTTCCATATCTCCTTCCTTTGCTATTTTTGGTCTGACTTAGGCAAGCAACATCAAAAGAAGAAAATCCATCCAGTCAGAAAAATCAACTGGCACCATGTTTTTCCTAGTCTAAGTGAAGGATGAAGGAGACGTCTCCAGTCTCGCATTTTCAACTACATTCAAATAGACTTTTCCTTTTGAAGAAATGTTGTTTTTTCCTTCAAGCCAGCAAGTGGCAAGATTATCACATCCATGCGCCTTTATCCTAATCAGATCTAGTTCAGATAAAAAAAATCACAAGAGATCATGTCTTTCTAGATGATTTCGCTCAATGATGGCATGATTCAATGTAGTGGTATGTATTCCCTGGCTATTTCAGGCATTGAGTCAATTCTTTCTTTCTCCTTTACTTTGCCCCAAAGCAAATCCCTCATGCCTGAAGCAGCACCGTGAATTCTCAAAGATGACCCCATCTGGCCTGGTTCCAGCTACAGATTCACAGAGGATGAATATTAGTTTGCAAGGCTTTGGGGATGGCCATAGATGGGGAAGAATCTATTCCACAGTTTGTTTTTTGATTAATTCTATTCCTCTGTTCCACTTACCAACCACCTCAGTACTTTGTGTTAATAATAGCTACCACTTATTGAACACTTACTATATGACAGGCATCATGGCACATATTTTACATGGGTAATCTCATTAAGTCTTCACAACAAATTTATGAGGTAATTACTGTTGTAATCATCTTCATTTCACAAATGAGGAAACCGAGGCTTGGAGAAAGAAGTTAAGTAATTTGCCCAAGGTCATATAGCCAATAAGAGATAGAGCCAAGATTCAAACACAGGCAATGCAATTTAGAGCCATTCGTTGCCCTCTGGTTGCTCCCAAACTAAGTAGGAGAAACAGCCTTCTACTAGGCAAGGGCCAAACAGCAACCACTTGCTCCAGAGAGTTAGGTGCCAAATATAAGGGACAGGAATTACTGCATAAAGAGCTGGGCAGCTCTACTTCTCTTTACCTGGGAGAAAGCAACTTTCCTCATTGTTTCCTCCTCCTCATGTTCTGCAGATATGTGGGCAGTAGAGGGAAGAAATGGGGGCAGTAGGAGTTGGGACTGACAGAAACTAGGTCAAAGGACACTCTTAGTGACTCTTGCCCAAAGTGCATTGAACTCCTGTAAGAGGTTGTGATCGTCAAAGGGTTGACTAGACACGAAGATGTTCCAGAAGTGGGTTTCTGTTGAGGTGTCATCATCTGGATGGCAGGAGACTAAAGGGACTGTCAAATACTAAGTGTCCCCAGGAAGTGGGAAGGGCCAGGGGAAGACATATGCAATGTGTAGATGTGTATGTGCCAGAGCAGGGCCTGCTCTAGAGGAGAAGGGCAGAATGGAGGGCCTCAACCCTCACTTCCCTGGGCTCTTGACTCCAGGACCCACAGAGAAGTCTCACTCACTAGTGGCCCTACAGTGTCCAAGGAAATGAAGGGGCTTCCTCCAGGGAGGCCCTGAGCAATTCCTTGTGGTTCTTCCTTGTGTTCCTCAGGAGGCAGCCCAATTTCTCAGAGAAGCTCTGGGCCCTTGCTGCACAGCCAGTCTCCTGGGTGCTTAGCCCAAGTGTTCTCCAAATCAATCACCAGAAGATATGTGGATGCCTCCTGAGCCTTTTGGAAGTCAGGGGGACTACTTCTGTACCATTTGGATAATGGATTGTCACAGAAGAACGGAAAGAACGATTTATTTTGTGATTGGAAGCTGATGGAATTAGAGATGAAGACAGTTTCTTTGGGAAAGAAGACTTTCAGTCATCCCTAGAACTTACAGTTTTTACATTATGCAGAAAGATGCATCTCTGAGTTTGTGAGTATAGAATAAATATCTGAGTAGCTGTTGCTCACAAGAGGCAAACTGGGTGGGCAAATTTGAATGCATGGGGGTCACAGTGGTGAGCTGGTGATCTGAAAGGGTGCTGTGATGGGTTTCTTGGCAGAAAAAAATTAATCTTGGGTTTGGGCAGAGCTGAGACCTATAGACAGGCTCAGAGGGCAGCTGCTCAGAAAGGAAACCTTCTGGTCCCTAAAGTGACAAGACATTTTACTTTTCAAGTGAAACTAGGTTTCCGTTTTTAGGACAAAAAGCTCAAAGGATTTTAAATTAATGATTATGTTGATAATAATAATATCCAATATGTGCCAGGCACTATTCTAAGTACTTTATGTGGATTTGTGAATTATTTCATTTAAAACTCTCAATGACCCATGAAGTGAGGGCTATTATTAGCCCCATTTTATAACTGGGAAAGCAGGCACAACCAAGTTAAGTAACTTGCCCCCAGATTTCACAACTAGTAAGTGGAAAAGCTAGGATGAAAGCAAGGATAAGCCACAACTGGCTGGAAGAACTGTCCATTGGTTTCAAGGATTCAACAGTTTCATCAGAGTCTTATAAAGGCAGTGAATTGAAGAATATGAAGAGAAATTTCTAGATGTAATAGAAGAATCTGAGGGGCATTTTGGATAATAGTTCCTCAGTAAGAAATGAAGTGAGCCTGTTAATGGGATGGGAGGTGCTAGGAATTGGACAGGAGTGAAGGATGGGGTGTAAAAAATGGCAGCCTCCGCAGAGATCATCCAGAAGAACGTCCCCATTTTACAAATGATAAAAATTATAACAGAGGATGGAGTAGCTTGTTCAAGGTCATATAGGCAGTAGGTGGCAGACTTGAGACTGGAACCCAGATCTCCTAATTCTTGCTCCATTGCTCATTCTAATGTACCCCATATCCCTCTACAGCTGTAACTGCTTCCCAAGGCCCTAAGAAACATGGTATCTCAAATGTTATAGTTTCTGTAATTTATTTTTGTAAGACTTAAACATAAATTGTGTGGTATATATGCAGGTTATTTAGTCTGAATCTATACCCTTGGGGGGGGGGGGGTCAATTAACCTTATTGGGTAATGTGAAGGGCAGGAGTAGTTACCTAGCATTTAATAATTTTAATCAAGAATTTATTCTATGAACACTTCAGGTATCTTTCTCTTTAATGCACACCAGAAGCTTGGTTAATTAACATTAAATTTCTCATTGGTGAAATCATTACTTTTTAACATATGTGGATCCCCTAGAAATATGGTAGAAGTGTTCCCAAACAAGCAGAAAGAAGATACAAGGATCTCACAAGCTCTATACTGTTATCCCTTTGAATGGCACCCTAGGCTTAATTTGTAAAGTGTCCTGTGGGCAGCCACTAATGAGGACTCTTAGTTAGCTGCATCCTGCCACTAGGGTATTGTTTTGTGTGCCTCAAGTGAACCTTCTTGCAAGGTGCTGTTGGCACACCTAAAAAGAAAGGGAGCCTAAAGAACAGGCTATTCAATTGTTTTTATGCCTGTTTGCCATTATTTTAGTGAGAAAAAGAATTTTGGGAGTTCCCACCATGGCGCAGTGGAAATGAATCCAACTAGGAACCATGAGGTTGCAGGTTCAATCCCTGGCCTCGCTCAGTGGGTTAAGGATCTGGCGTTGCCTTGAGCTGTGGTGTAGGTTGCAGATGCACCTCAGATCTGGTGTGGTTGTAGCTGTGGCGGAGGCCAGTGGCTATAGCTCTGATTGGACCCCTAGCCTGGGAACCTCCATGTGCTGCGGGTGCAGCCCAAACACCCCCTCCCCCCAAAAAAAATAGAATTTTGTATGAGGCTTACTTTTACACCTGGTAGTGAGCTTATGGGGAGAAGACCTATAGAAAACCTGACTCTTAACAAAGACATGCTGTTGACATCCAACAAAATCTAATGATTGTGAACGATCAGTTGGCTTAGGTCAGTTTACAACTCCAAGCAACTACATATGAATCTCCATTTTGGACCCCTGTCTAAAGTTGGTGGCCCTTTATCTTGGGGTATATGGGGAGCTCCTATCCTGGGTGAGTGTTCACAGAGCCTTACCTGGCCCATCAGCCTCCCAGTCGTGCGCCTGGGATTTGCAGGTACCACACTCAAAGCTGTTTCCCCCATAGCACCCCCTAGTAGTACCTCTTTTTACCTGCTGAGCATCATTAATGACTCTGTACCAGTGTTCTGACCTAGCCGTAGGCCTCAGCATTGCCTGGGAGAAGACTAGTCAGAGTTGAGCTGGCACTCAACCATGAAAGGCCAACAGATGTACAGCGTATGCATGTAGAGCCATAAGGACAAAGGAAGGAAAGTTCTGCCATACTGAAGTACCTTGATGGAACACTAAGAAGATAAAATACAGTTTTTTTAACTAAAAATAGATATTGATTTCTGGGTTTTTTTTTAAGTAATTATAACTACCAGTTAATAGAGCTTCCTTCAGTCAGTAAGTCAGCTGCCAGAGAGTGGTGAATAGTGTAGCACAGAGGTCAAAAACTTGTACTTTCTACCTTTCACCACCCAAAGTACTATTGCAGATGTTTTGTTTGTCCCACAGTGGTTTGAAAATTGGATGTCAATGTCTTCAGGTAGCAACATGGACTCTCCATGTTGCCACAGGCCTTGCTACTCCATACCTAGCTCAATTTCCACATTTATGTGATCTACCCGGCCCCTGAAATCATTGCAATTTCAACCCTAGTTGAAATTGAGTCCAGGCTCTATAAGCAGGAAGATTTCAGGTAGAATCCTGGCTTCACTCATTACCCATATGTGTAACCTTGAGCTAGTTGCTTATATATATTTTGAACTACACCTGATTCTTCTCTTATAAAATGGAGATGAGAGTAGCTCCTTCCTAGCTATGTTGTGATGATTCCATGAGATCAGGCATGCATGGTGCTTAGTGCCATGTCTTCTAAGTGGCTTGAGTAGGTATTATTTCATCCCTAGTTTTCAATTTGTTGGTAGCAAAGATGGCACAACGAATGCTATGTAAACTTATTGCAGCACATCTATTTTTAACAAATGGGATGGCATTTGCCATGACATCTAGTTTACAGCACAGCTAAGGACCAAGCATTAGCTAACAAGCAAAGAAGGGATGAAGCAATGTCAAAATGAAAATCATTTCCTTGTCTCTACTTACTATATCAAGGAACATTTTTGCTTTGTTTGGTTGCCTCAGAGAGTGTGACTTGAGGCTAATCTCTGAGTTCTTTCAAGCCTTGAACTTCCAATCTGAGAACCAAACTCTCCAATGCTTACAGGGGCTGACAGTACCTCACCTACAGAAGTAACATGTATGAAAGTGCATGATACAATGCCTGGTGCTTAGTGGATGCTCAAAAGATATTCAATATGAATCTATATATCTAACTCCATTTGCAGTACCAGCATAAATTAAACTAGTGATTCCCAAATTGAGGGTGCATTAGAATCACCCATAGAGCTTGTTAAAAAGGACTATCCTTATATATTTTCTGATGCAATATATCTGGAGTGTGACCTAGGAATCCATATGTTTACCAAGCATTTCTGGTGATTCTGCTGCAAGTGGTCTAATTCAAGAAACCCTGTTTTAAACTAACCAACGAGTAACCTTGGAAATAGCAAACAAATACACGAATATTTGGGACTCTATAACAGGTTCTGATGGACAGTGGATGTTAGTGGCCTTTCTACCTTAAATTCACAAAGGTGTTCATCCACACAGAAACCCACACCCATATACACACGATGGTTCCTCTATAGGCTGGGTCCTGATCTCTTTCTGTCTCATCCATTGCTGGTAGCCTGATCCCTTTCTGGGAAGCGGCAAGGATGAGAGCCCTGATTGCAACAAGCAATTGGCAAGGTAGATCAGTCAATCACAGATAACTGAAAGGGGACTATTTTTGATGGCAACATTCTTTTAAAGGTTAAAAAAATCCTCACTACCTCCCATCACAAACTGATTATACTATAGTCATTACGTGGAATCCAGAGGCTGAGATCATTTATTGCAACACCATGCATGAAAGAGGCAGCAGACCCACTACTGTTGGAACGATGTGACCTGGAGGGTCAAGAGAATCTAAAATCCTAGCGAATAAACTACCAGAGTATATCTATGGAGAAGTTCAAGTGTTGCAAACAAGGTGAAGTGTATTCGAGGGACCCTTGCTCATCTTCAAGTCTCCCAGTGCCCTCATTTGGTGGCTCATTTTCTTGGACAGGTCCATTGTTCTGGTTCACTTACCTGTCTTGGAAAACCTCCTTTGAGGACACTGCAAGGTAACAGGTGGTAATCTGATCAGAGACTTCTGGTTGAAATATTAATGACTGATAAGGAATAAACTCATCCCTTCCAAAGAGCATGTTTGCATTTTAGCACAGGCCTTCAGTGAAGTAACACACATAAATTCTGAATTTGTGGAATTTCAGACAAATGGCAGACTGTTGGTGGGGCAATTTTTTAGGTAATAGGGTGCGATTTGGCAGTCCTTAAACGACACTGTGTAAGCTTTTAATGACTTCCCTGGAGCAGTCCTTATCTCAGATATGTTAGAAAGTGACGCTACTTCCCCTCCACTCCATCTACCCCACAATGAGTGCCTGGTGCTGGTCTTGAAAATGGAGTCAATTCTTCAGGCTCTTAGGGAACCAGACAGAATTCGGGTTGTGTTGTACTTCATGTTTCTAACCCCACTGAAGGGAAATCAGACAGCTGAGGAGCAGATGCTACATGCCCCCTTCTGGCATGCCTTGACCCAGAGAAGCAAAGTGGAAAGGCAGTTGGAGCTGCATGCCAACCTTAGCTCTCTTGGGCAGGTTTTTTCTAAAAGGGACACTTTGGGGTATGGCAAGAAGCCAAGATCCTGTCATCCTGGCTCATGAGTTATGTCCTCTCTCAGCCTGACTTCCAGTCTCCATTCCAAATCCCTATAAAAAGCAATCTAAGTAGCTGCTCTCATCAGACACCTACAGACATGGCTGAAACGAACACAGGGTGGTTGGCAATATGATAGGGATACTCTTGAGTCAGAATAAGCCAAACGTGTCTCTTATAGAACTTTCTTTGGAAGGCAAGAAAGTACAGATGTGGGTAAGAGCTTATCCGGGAGAACCTTTTTCTTTGGTAATCACAGTCTCCTTGCGAAGTGTGGTCTGAGTACCAGCAGTGTTGGTGTCACCTAGAAGCTCACTAGAAACGCAAATTCTTGGACACCGAAGATCTACTGAATCAGAATCTTTATTTTAACAAGATCCCCAGGTGACTGGCATGTACATGAAAGGTTAGAAGTGCTCTTCTAGACTGAATTGTACCCCCACAGGGTTAAGGGGTCATAACCAGCTGTGTTTCCTTTCCTTATCCTTGTCCCCAAGACCCCTCCAAAGAAGGACAAAGAATGGTTATTTTGAGGACAAGTGCTAAAGAAGCCAATGGCAGGAACTGAGGAGAAAGGAAATTGAGGCAGAGGGTTGGAAACACTTCTCTGACCAATGCTGGAACAGAAATCCGAAGAGAATATTCTGCTTCTTTCCACTGGGAGGGAAACCAGAGTGTGCACTTGAGAAAAGGCAAGAGAGGGAGGGGGGAGGCGACACTGCTTGGCTAGGCTTCCCTCCAGGGTTAGATGCTGCCTCATAATCACTGTATCGACATACCATCCCAGGGAGAGAAAGCTTTCATTCTGAGAGCCAGCTTCCTCACCACCTTTCTCGCCCCTTTTGACCTCCTTTCCATGCTGGCGCATCCCCTGCTCATGCCTACATAGGCCCCTTCAGATCTAAGGCAGCCTCTTTTTTTTTTTTTTTTTGGTAGGACATATACAAATTTTCTACTTTTTTAAGAAGCACTTTATTGAGGTATGAGTAACATGCAAAAAGCTGTACATATTTACTTCTTTAATAAAATGAATCCCTGTGACCTTTGGCTGCTTCCCAAAGGACCACAAAGGCTTTGAAGTTCAATGTGGGATAGCTACACCTGCTCTATGCCTTGGGGGCACTTACACCAAATCTACCAGGTGCAGGGAGCTTTTGACTTTGGCCTGTAGAGGTCTTCCATGACCAGGCTCAGCTGATCTCTGGTCTGAGTAGAGGGAGCAGCTACTCCGCACCTCATGCCCAGAAACAAACCTATTTGAATATCTTTCCTGGAATTGAGGTATTATGGTTACCATGGTCCCTGGTTTTAAAGCAAATACTTCCCAGTTAGGTATATTAACCCCTTGCCAGCTGCTTTCAGCTAGATTCTTATATTGGATAAAAAGCTATCACCCTCAAGAGAGAGAACAGGCCCTGAGAACATGGACCAAGAACAGAGATATTCTGATGGATAAGCAGCATTAGGTCTGGATAAGCCCAGAGCAGGAAACAGTCCGTAGGTAAGTTTGCTGCGTGTGGAAGGGATACCAGAATCAGGGGCCAGCCAGATACCAGAAAAAAGGCATGGGATGGGCAGGTAGAACAGGAGCAGGAAATGATGGCAAGAGAAGAGGCAGAAGTGTGAAGAAGGCAGATTCTCTCCATGTTAAACTTTTGCCAAGTACTGACCCTTTTTGGGGGCTGCTGCCCTGGCTCAAGGCTCACCCCACACACAGGCTGAGGCTACTCCTAGCTCTTTGATGGAAGCCCAGACAGTTCCCAAGTGGAGAGGGACTTCCTTTTATGTCTGCACAACTCCCACACTCCTGCTGAAAAATACCCACAGCCCCCACATAGGGTTTTAATTGCACCCTCCTGTGGACGTTTCATCTAATTAGACCCTACGTATCAAAGACAAAGGAACAAAGTCAAAACTTGATTTTTGTAATGGCCCAGGTAAAGGATGCAGATAATTTTCCTGACCTTCAGAGAAGACAAAGTTTTCTGAAAGGTCCTTCAAATATATTTGCTGTCTCCATCTAAGTTCAAAGTTAAATCGTCTGAATTAGCATGTTTATCCCCTTCCCCTGAAGTTATGAATTCTACCTTCTAAAATTCTGGCCTTCTCTTAAAATCCGTGCTGTCTTTTAATCCTTTAACCAATTGTATAAAAATGACAAATCTCTCATCCACAAAGGAAGACGATGCCTCAGAAGCTTCATTTATTTTCCAATTTGTTAAAATGAAACCAGCCAATCACCTCTGACTACCCATCATAATGAACTTTAAAAATATACCAGGAGCCAAAAGGATATAATAAAAATCTTAACCAACTCCCACTATTCTCATTCAATTTTGAGGAGTAGGAAGGGAAATGCAGAATTAAGGAAATGACCTCTGATGTGAGAAACCAGTTTCATTTTAAGGAAAAAAGTTAGAATTGCTGAAAGGAATAAGAACTGGGGCTCATTTTTGCAGTAGGCATAGGTGGAGAACAAAGTAGTGCTGTTTGTTCCTTCCCCTCGAAGCCTTCCTGCCGCCCCCAATCCCACCCCCAACACACACACACACACACTTAGTACATCAACAGGAAGTTGCCTTCTAGGGGAGGTAATACACTTTGCTGGAAGCTCACCTTTACAGCCTACTGAGTGCTGTCTATTTTTATGGCCCAAATGAACAGCATCACCAACCTCCCTCTTCGCCACATAAAAAATAGATTTAAAAAAAAAAAAGCATAATAAACCCTGTGAGAAGGTGACTTAAATCTTTGACTGTCACCACGGAGGCAACCTCTTTGTGCTCCAGAGGGCTAAGCCCACTGGCCAGAGGGGCTGAAGAGTGAACTAAGCCACTGAGCTTGTGGAAGACCAGCCAGCAAACAGAGAGAGGGAGAGCAGCAAAGGCGCTATAGGAGGGGGTTGGGGGGTGTGAGGTGGAACTGGAGCTGGAGCTGGAGTGATGGACACTGGTTAGTATGTGAAGATCTGTTTGAAGACAGGAGCCATGATACCATGGGTCTTTGCCCTGCTTCCAAAGATTACATGAAAAGAACAACCAAAACTACTAAAGAGCACAGGATAGGATCTGTGGAGACATTTCTTCCCCAAATGGACTTAAACAGTTAAATGGAGCCTGGCAATTAGAAAAATTAGATAATTAGATTGCGACCCTGTGGGCAAGATTCGGAAACCTGCTT
This sequence comes from Phacochoerus africanus, assembly GCF_016906955.1. NCBI lineage: Eukaryota > Metazoa > Chordata > Mammalia > Artiodactyla > Suidae > Phacochoerus > Phacochoerus africanus. The sequence continues at coordinate 104,979,708 of NC_062560.1, read as the reverse complement.
CGGCTAAGTACACTTGGTAGCAAAATGCGCTCAGTTATAAAAGGAGCATCCTCTCAGTTAGCAGGTATATTTCAAATGGCTCAAAGAAAATTAATGGAATAAAAATTTGCAGCTGATGAGCTAGATTTAGCCAGCAAAAGGGATTTTGCCTGGGGCTCCATTATAGCCTGTACTCCTAAGTCCCACTCTCAGTCCCACCATCACTATCACGCCTCCATCAACAGATTTGTATTTACCAATGCATTAAAAGCACGATTCTGTGGTGAATAACCTTTAAGGTTACATTTGCCTTTTCCTTGCTTTTTACAAACAGTGCGTAATCCGCGAGCACATTTGTTGGCTGTAAAGGTGTACAACAGCAATTTTTGCAATGACAGTGCGGAGAGGGAATATGAGATCTGTGTGCTAATGAGCTGACACTGCAGAGGCTGGGGCGATGTAGTATAGAGTGCACTACAAGTGCACAGCAGCAAGACACGGGAGGGGACTTCAAGGGAATCGGAGGCATTTCCTGAAGAATGAGGGCAGCAAAGCCACACCACCAATGGGACACAGCATTCCCTTGGTGTTGCCACATCCTCCAAAGCCCTAGGATGATCAAATCTGTTTATTTTTTTAAGAATAGGTGTGTCTGTACAACTTAAAACATGTGTGCACATCTCTTTTCACATATACTGATTATGTGTGTATGGGTGCCTGTGTCTGTGTATGAATGCATGTATCCTGAAATCACAATACTCAAACTATCCTTCTTTCTGGAGCTACCTAGCCAAATTGAAAAGTAAGGTGGCAAACTCAATTAATCCCTATGAAATAGGAACATGTGCTCCAAATCAGATGGGTCTTTTCAATAAACTTCAATTCACCTCTGAGCTGAGATCCCAAATGAACCACCTTTCAAAGCTGGAGATGCTTTTATTGGCCTCTTAAGACAGGGAATGAAGTTGGAGTCTGTCTTAAGCAAACCTCTTGGGGGTGGTGTAAAAAAAATTTGTTGCTGATGAAGAAGAGTCTTTAAATAACAGATGCCTGGGATTCATGGCAAGAAACCCCCTGAATACATTGGGGGAGGGGTGTGGAAGGAGAGCTAGAACATACACAGAAAGCATTACCCTTTGTTTATTCTTGGGTATTTGTTTACCTGCATACCTGTGTCTTCAAAAGTGTGTGCCTGCCACAAGATTGAGGGTACAGGAAAGATTATGGGAAGAAATCAATTCTAGTGTTAGGGGAAGCTAAAACTAGGAATTCTGAATGGGAACAGAAGAAAGTTTCTTTAATTTTTGCCATCCTATTCCATACTGAATCAGGTAGGAGAGGGGGGTGACCAGATTTGAATTCATCTGGAGTTTTCTCAAGTTCTCCCTAGGTCCTTTTTTTTTTTTTTTTTTTTTTTGTGTGTGTGTGTGTGTGTGTGTCCTCTGTGCAATAGTGCAATCAAGTGCAAGAATGGAACCTGGGGTCACCTGCCAGGCTCCAGTGCTGAACTAGTACTATGGTGATATCTGTGATATGTGATCTTCACTTCCACAAGAAAAAGAAAAATCAAGGCCAGAGAAATAAATGAGATACACCTGCAGGGCTTCCCTGGTCCCCTGAAATGATTTTTTTCTACATTCAGAGACTATCAGACTGTGGTTTGACTAGTCATCTTTCTCATACTAAAATTCTAGGAAGCAGCTGCCAGGAGACAGCTTTGAGATCTGGCCCCCATTCAATGATTGTGACATTCAGAGAGGACTGTTTTGGGGACCAGAGAAGATGACAGCTTTCCTCCTCTGTCTTCTGAGCTGTAAAGTCTGAGTGTGCAACAGGCAGCTGGGTACACATCACTGGTTTCTGGAAATTTCTCCTGTGTGTGTCAGTGTGTGTTTATGTGTGCATTTGACATAACTAAGGGCAAGGTCACCTTTTTGTTTTATCTTTCCTGTTGTCCAGTGAGGGATAGCCCTTATCCCATGTTTTCAAGCCCCCAGCCATAAGCCAGCTTTGTAAGCTTATGTACTGAAGTACTATGGACTTAGGGTGGGGTGGGGGTTCTGATCAATTTATTTTCCTTTCATAGCTGTTCCTTTATTGCCCTGAGAGGTAAGGCGGTAAGGCAACTCAACACCAACATGGATGACTTATTGCCTTTTCTCAAACCTGAGCTTTTCACATGTCAAGGATCATTTCCTGACTGCTTCATGAGTAGGAGTCTGATGACCCTGGGCTGGTGAGTGTCAATCTGATTTGACCATAAAAAACAAGCTGAAACACCTAGGAAATCAATCATTCCTGGGAAGTCAATTAACACTCTTATCTCAGTCCTCATCAGTGGGAAGACACTAAAGGGAGTTTAAATATTATTCATTAATAATAATAATAAATCTGGGTAGTTTCATGTATTTGGCTTTCAATCTGTTCTAACTGATACTTAGGAAGTTGCATTTGAAATTCAACCTCTTGACAAAATCACAGGGCTGCAGGATTAAGAGTCAGATGTGTGTTGCAAGTTGCTGTAGAGACAGGCTGGGATTACCGAAATAAGATGCAAAGTATAGACAGACATTTTGTAACTTTCACACTTAGCTGGAATTAATAAGTTCCTATTTTTGTCAATGTCGGAAAGCCAAAGAATGTCAAATACAGAGTATCTCAGAACATGTTCATATAAGGATCTGTACCTTCAGCTAAAATTTTCTTAAAGCTGGTAACTGTCACAATTTCTTGCAAAGTACTGCAACTCCATCTCCTTGACCTAAGTCTTCAAATCCAAGGAATCTGTGCCCCGGGAGACCCTTTCAACAGTTATTGAAAATCACACATCCTTTGAGGCAGAAGGATTTGAAGAAAGTCTTATACAAAGTTTCACCCAACCAAATATAAATATCATTTCTCCCCTGAAACAAAATCAAAAAACAAAAATTCCAAACTACACAAGCTCATGTCATCATCACCCTCATTGTTGTGAAAACTTCAAGCTTAGATGAAGAATTATCCATCTTCTTCATCAAACATTCTATTCAAGAAAAAACCTGTGTCTAACATGCTAATTTGGGTTCCCAGTGGTTTTTACTTTTCAAAATATCCCCTTTCTACAGGAACAATCCTGGGGGCACAACTAGCAGTTTTGGAACTGGCTTTGGGGCTGCTGAAATTCCTCCCTTTTGATATTCAGTTTTCTTGCTGCAAGCCGCCCCCTTCCACCTTTTGCTCTAAGTTAAGAACAGTGTTGTCCTTAAGGATTGGGGGTGGGTGGGTGGGGAGGGAATGAACAACTCAGGGGAGGCGGAGCAGAAGTAGCTTCCCCAGTAGTCATCTGAGCACTTTCTCCCTTCCCCTCAGTTTGCCAGGAATTTATCACTTTAATCAGTCTGTAGTCTCATCAGTTCCCATCAGAGCTTTCTGGGTAAGAAAGGTGATATTCTAGGACAGAAAGAGGCTAGGAAACCCAGCCTAATCTGTAGCTCAAGGTCACTTGTTTGCAGAATTTCTCGTATTTGGTTCCCATATATTAGGCAACTGCCAAATTCAGCTCATTCCTACAGCCAAGTGCTAGCTTTGACTGTCAAGCACTGTACATCCTGAATTGACTCAGTCATGAGGCTTTTTTTAAAAAAAATCCTATCTGAAGAAATTTCCCTGAACACCCATGCTATTTTTTTTTTCCCAGCCAAAAGGGGGAAGAAAAAACTGGAGGGGGTTGTGGTGAAGGGAACCAGTTTACCAGGAAGGAAAAATGAAACTTTTGCATCAAACATTACTCAGGACAGTTTTGTCTACTGCCTTAAGTCCCTCCCTCAGTAGGATCCTCTGGAGTTGATTTATGTCGCATGAAACCTGGATTCACTAGAGCCCCTGAAACGTCTACTGAGGCAATCACCCCTCCAGCACATACGCAGACCCCAAGTTCCACAAGCAAGATGCAAATGAGGTCCCCACGTCCCAAAAGGAGGAAAAGCAGATCTACTTACAAGCATTAGTCACAGAAAAACTATTGGAAGAATCCAAGTGATCTACGTGGTAATTCAAATGGAAGGGCTTCTCGGTGGTGTTCTGGTTGGTGTTGTATAACTGCACGGCAAAGCGGAAAGCGCTGTGCTCCTGCACCGTGTTTCTCATGAAAAGTCCGCCTATAAGCAAAGGGAACCGAGATTTGGCTTGTGTCCCCCCAGGAGCGGTTAGAAATTGGGGAGCACTACAGATACACGATAACCTCTCAATGGCACTGGGGTACGCGATGATGATTGATTTTCAACCTGTGTGTCTTTGAAGACTCTTGTGAACTCAAATTTTGGCCAAGAGAAACCTGGTTTTCCTCTAAAGAGTCGGAGGAGACTGGAGAGAAGGGGGAATGAAGGAGATGGGGGCTGCTTTGGGGTAGGACGGTAGAACCAAGAGTGGGACTTGGTTCTTTTTCAAGGCGATAGCTTTCTCTCCCCTCTCCACCCCACCCCCGCCACTTCCCATCTCCACAAGCTGGTCCATCTTTTCCTGGCGCAAAGGGAAAGGTTGGGAAGAAAAACAATTCCATACCCTTGCTCTTCCCCCCCACCCCATGACAATACAGGGGCTTAGTTCGGAAAAGGCAACAATTCTAACTTCTTGACTTGTAAATACCAGCAGAAAACTCCCTCCTGGCGCCCGGGGAGCCGGGCTCCAGGCAGACACAGCTGCAATTCATGAATTCGTGGTCTGCGTGACTTCGCCGCTCTCAGGCTCAGCTCCTAGTCTCACCCCCGCCTCCTACCCCATCCACCACCGATCTCGGTGGCTGCCCAGGTCTGGAGGATCCAGAGTGGGCTTCCAACCTCCCCGCCCCTCGGCACTAGCCGGTCTCACGGGATCTGGAGACTCGGGACGGGGCGCCCCGGACCGGGTTACGCGCCCTGGCGCAGCCAGACAGGCGGCATCACCCTGGGACAACTTCCAGCGGCGGCGCGCACGCCATGGCAAAGTCCTGAGCAGCGAGCCCCAAAGCCGCGACTCTTCGCCCGGGTGCAGCCTGACAGCCTCCCTCATGCCTCCCCTGCTCAGCTTAGCTCAGAAAAGCCGGCAGCCCACCTCCTCTAGCCCCAGGAGACCCCTCTTTAGTTCCCGATGCTCCCCACCCCAGCCAGCTCTCTCGGGCTCAGATCCCTGCGATTCCTGCCAGATCCCGGTCCCCAGTCCCCTCCCAGGCCACGCAGGACAGGGAGCCGCGGCCGCAGTCGCCACGCCAGGGCAGTGGTCTCGGGTGCAGGAGAGCCCGGCCTGACCGGCTGGCTGGCTCGCGCTTACCTATGCTGATGGTGTTGGGGAATCCTCCGTGAGAATGACCCAAAAGCCCCAGGACTAAAAAGAAGACCGCCTGGAGCACGCTTTGCCCCATTTTCTTCTGCCTGGCCATGCTATGCCTAGAACGAAGCTGACAAGAGCATGGGCGCAACTCGGGAGTCGTCAAAATAATAAAAGAAAAAGAAAAAGAATTCGCCGGCTCTTACACCCCCTCCCCTCAACTTGCTCTCGCTCACTCTTCCTTTCCACCCCACACTAGTCCTAGTCCTCCTCCTCCACCACCTCCTCTCTCTCTCTCTCCGTCTCTATAGCTCGCTCCCTCTCTAGCTCGCTCTCTCCCTCTCTCTCTTTCTCTTGCTCCCAGGCTCTCTCACACCCCCTCCCCGCCCCCCACCTCACTTCTGTCTTCACACCAATCTGGAAGGCGGGTTCATTGGCTGCAAGCTCGGTTCGCCAAAGCGATCTCTCTCCCTACCACTAAGAGAAAGGGATAGAGATACAGAGAGAGAGAGAGAGAGAGACTAAAAACCAAAAACCCCAAACAAAACCAAAAAGACAAAACACCGAAAAACAAATATGCAAAACCGCAGAGAAACGAAAGAGAGAAAGAAAGAAATTAAAAAGAAAAGAAAATCCAAGACTTCTCTCCCTCAAAATATGGTGGGTCTAAAGAGGGGGAAAAAGAAGGAAAGAGCGAAAAGGCTCAGCAGCGGTGAATTGGGCTCTTCCAATTGGGCCGGTAGGGGGATATTGATCAAAGTTGATCTGACGTGGAATTAAAGCCGCACACCGCTTAGCTCCACTGCAAACTGCAGCCGCGGACTGCAAAGCCCCGGTGCTGGCGTTTGTCAACACGAGAGATGGAATCGATAGAAATACACTAGTCCTCACGTGGGCCAGCCTTTCAAGCTGCAGCCGGCTTTTTAAAGAAAGAAAGAAAAGCTGCATTGCCTGTGCTTTTGTGTGTCTGTCTTAAAGAAGCTGAGGGGGGGGGGTCTTGTGGGGGGAGCGGTGAGCGGTTACTCCGGAGTCTTTGTAGAGACTCAGAGAAGCAGTTCCCATCACAATGCGCCCAAAGATGCTGCGCATGCCCGGGCCGTGCCGCTCAGTTTTTCCACAGGAGAAGAGATCCAAGAGCAGTGAAGAACCCCCACCCCACCCCACGGCTCTGGGAGGCGAGTACCTTCCCTGACCCAAGTGCTGAGCCTGGCTTATGGGATAGGGGAGAAAGGGCAGGGCGGTGTTGGGCAGCAAGGGATTGACTGCTTTGGAGGGCTTAGAAAATTGTGTGCCTGGAGGTGGTAACTAAAAGGTTAATGAAAAGGACGCTGAGTCGCAGCAACATAGGAGGAGAGAGGTGTGGGAATGAGTAGGGATGAGAGTGGGGATTGAAAGTTAAGTTTGGAGTAACTGTCCCTAGCTGTCTTCCTCCCTTGGACTAGCAGCAGCCCAGGCCCCTGACTGATGGCCCCTGAACTGAGGCCATCAGTTCCTCCCACTCCTCTTTCACTCTCTGGTCTAAGGGGAGGTAAGAACCCTGGAAGTGCAGCCTGGATCTGCACTGTGGGTGATCCCCTCCACAGCACCCCATGGACTAACCTCTTGGGCTGCAGGTGCCTCTCCCTAGCCCCTCTCTCCAGTGGTGAGAAAAAAGAAGCCTCTATCTCCCAAGTCTTTCACGCCTACCCCAGCTCCTCTGGAAGAGATGGATTTTATCCCTTCCCACACCAGCTGTTTTTTTTTTTTTTTCATAGCCTCTCCTCCTGGTCTACATGGAAAACAAAACTTCCTGCCAGTGTACAGCAAAGTGGTACACATTGGGCAGGGGATACCAAGGCAGGGGCCCAAGGCCCCAACTGCCAGACTGATTACACCAGAAATTTGGCTTTGACATGATCTTTGTTGGAGCCTGGGCCAGAAAGTCTCCAAACCCTTGGGCAATCAGAAAAATGGTTCTAGGCTCCTCCCAAATTTCTCTCCATCTCTTTCTACCCTACCACCCATGGAAATCTTTTGTCCATTTGAATAGTCCATGGCAACAAGTGTGAGAGAAACCTGGGGGTCACAGAAGACTAAATTTGGAGTATTAGGACAAAAGGGGTAGCACAGACTACCCCGTGACAAATGTGGAACGTGAAATAGCATGGTTCAGGAACACAGGCGTAGGAGACAGGTCCAGGTTCAAATCACTATTCCATCATATAAAGGCCTTGTGTGACCTTGAGTGACTTTAATATGAACCCCAGTTCAGATTTCCACCTACAAAATGGGAATATCTCTTTCTTGATAGAGTGGTTATAGATGAAATAAAATAGTGGATGTGAATGCATCTAATTCAGTGCCTGACTCAGAGAACCAATAAACGTTAATTTTCAAACTCTCTTCCCTCTTCCTCACCTTTAGAAAGTGCCCTCCTCTCCCCTAAAGTACCTTTGCTTTCTCCACCATCCCCCAAACCTCAGTCTCTGCTACCAAATTGTTGCCAGTGTTTCATATCAGTCTCCCCATTGTAGCTCCTCAAGAGCCTTAGGAGACAGGAGAGAATCTGCTAGATGAATGTTTACTAAGGTTCTAATGGCAAGCAATGACAATTTAATATTAAAAATGACACATTTAGAGAACCTCTACTCTGTGCCAGGCACTGTATGTTCCTTCTTTTAGATAACATAGTTGCATTTTAATAGGCGCCTTCAATGCCTTGACCCAAAGGAATAACACGAATGAGGATTTTCAGTTTTTATCTCAGGGGGGTGGACAACATATTTTGGATGAAGGAGGGCAGCTTTCAGCATAGCACTCCTGAAGGCAGCCAGGTCCCCATCCATGCTTGGCTAACCGTGAGAAGCGGTGGATAAGGAGATTTGTGGGCATCTTCAGTCATTTGGCTTGAAGAGTAATGGGCTGAGTCAGTAGTGAAAGATGAGAGGAAGAAAGGCATCTCGGTGCCTCTGCACCTGAAAACCCTCCATTGAATTCATCACTGTAAATGGCACCCATCCCTCCCGTGTTCAGTCTCCCCTCTCCACTACCTTTTTCCCTCTTTCATCGGCTGCCACTCTTTCAACTTTTAACTGTCAGTGGCAGTTGTTGGCAGAATTGGACTAGTCCCATCTGAGCCAGCAGGGATGCAGTGGTGGTCTAAGCATATTGCTGTTGGTTGAAAAGCCTGCTTGATACATGTAGATTCTTTTGCAATGGATCCCTCATTCAAGAAAGCAGTGAGAAGCTCTTTGAAGTTCATCTCTGGTTTTCCAAAGAGGAACTAGAAAGTGTACTAGTAGCATCATAGCCATCAGAAATTGCCAACAAAGCCCCCAATCTGGCTCTCCCTTTGTGGTTAAAAGGTGTCCCTCTTCCACTCAGGGTTACCTGCTAGTCTTAGGACCCATGGTTTGTACTTTTAAATGAGCTCTATGATACAGTTTAATCAGCAAGAAAGTAATTTGTGGCCACTCTTATTGAGAAGTTGTTTTGTAGTCTTTCATGAGATGGTTAGTCAGGTGCAGTCACAAGAGGGGACCCAAGAGAGGCATGAGGAAGAAAGGTCATTATACTCACAGGTCCTAGAGAAACTAGTCAAGTATACCACAAAGGGGGATCACATAAGGGGGTTCCAGTGAAACCAAGCAAGTGGGGAGATGAAAGAGAGATGGAGGGAGAAACAGACGCAACAGAGCCCCAGGGAAGTGCCTTTATTGGAGGTCAGGATGGGGGTATACAAGCAAAAGGCTTTTCATTGGTACATTTGAATGACATTAGGTCAAAGTCAAGGGAGAGCAAGAAAGGGATCTTGTGTCAGGGCCCAGCCTTATCACAGTGATACACCTGGTTGCCTGGCAGTGTGCTCACAGCCTGTTTGTGGGGATGTTGAGGCAGAACAAAAAAAAAAAGGAAGTTTTAAAATTTACAATACAAAAGTGAAAATAGTACTTCTCTTTTGAGGTTTCTGTTTGTTTCAGGCTTGGGATGGGGCACTTGGATAAGGAAAAAGAAATGTCAGCCAGTGGAATTTGGAGACCAGGCCTATACCATACATTAAGCCTCCTACTTGCTAACTTGATACTTTGCAAATAAGGAAAATAATGATGAAAATCATTCTAATTCATTGAGAGGAAACTGCTCTACTGTTTAAAGTTAATGAAGCTAAAATACTGTATCCTTTGCCTAATAAAAAGAGAGTTTTCTCGCTGTTTGACCTGAAACTTTGATTTCTTCAGCAAACATTTGACCACCTGCTATATGACAAGCTCTGCTAGGCACCAGGGGTATAAGTAAGCAAGACAGTTTCTTCTTTCAATGAATTTCGGGTTTAAAGAGGACCAGATATATTTATTGGCAATGACAATGTAACGTGGTAAGTGCTGTGAAAACAGTAAGCACCAGCTACTGTGGCAGTGCAGAGGAAGGTGTTTAAATGTCTGATACAAAGTACTTCCCATTCCCAGATTCAATCCCATGCCACTAAAAAGAGAAGATAGTAGAAGATTTTTTTTTTTTTTTTTTTTTTTTGCTTCTTAAGGCCTCACCTGCAGCACATGGAGGTTCCCAGGCTGAGGGTCGAATCTGAGATGCAGCTGCAGGCCTCTGCCACAGCCACAGCAACACAGGATCCACCCTGCTTCTGTGACCTACACCACAGCTCATAGCAACACCGCATCACCAACCCACTGAGGGAGGCCAGGGATCGAACGTGCATCCTCATGGATACTAGTTGGATTCGTTTCTGCTGAGCCACAATGGGAACTCCTCATTTTTTTAAATTTTTTTAAAATTTTTATTATAGTTGATTTACAATGTTCTGTTCATTTTTGATGTACAGCACAGTAACCCAATCATACCCCCCCCTTTTTTTTTTTCCTTTTTTTGCCTCACTCGAGGCATATGGAAGTTCCCAGGCCAGGGATTGAATCAGAGCCACAGCTGCAGCAACATCCGATCCTTAACCCACTGAGCCCTGGTGGGACTCCAGAACAAGATGTTTTCTAAGGACCCTTCTTGCTCCTGTATGGGTTCTATGGTCCTATGATTCCATGAGGCAGAATTATCTTAGGGTCAGAAATACTGTCCAAACTTCAGCCTACATTCTAATCAAGGAACTAATCTAGGTACCACTGATTCTCTAGGGTTGTCTTCTGAACTTCTATTCATTGACTCTTTGGGAACAATAGGGTGCAGCTATATTTGGAGACACAGGTTGGGTGTGATGTCTAAGAAAGATTGGGCCCTCCGTGTTGCTTCTTTATCGTCCAATCTTCTCCATTATACCACCTCCTCCAGAAACTTTTATAGAAATCCTCTATGTAGGTATCAACCTGGGTGGTGTTGAATAAATCCACAGCCCTAAGGATCTGAAATTCCAGGCATGGGCCTAGTTGGAATTGCCTTTGGTGGGAGTATATTTGTGGGTCAGAGGAGAAGCCTCCTGAGCTGGGTTTAATATGCCCAGAAATGGATCCATAGCAACTTCCAGGAGACAGTCACACCAAATGAACTGTGGTCATGGAAGCAATTGTTTATCTCAAATGCTTTTCAGATTGGCTTGCTTTTTACAGATGGTAAGGATGTTTAGAACTCAATTTCTTTTTTATTTTTTTGCCCTGAAGACATCTCCAGGAGCTGTTTTGGGCCCAATTACTTTGAGGTGATCTTTCACTTTTAGTATCCTTCTTCCAACTTTCTCTGGACCAAGAATTTTCACATTGCCTCTTTTAGTCTCTTTCAGAGCTAGGGAGCATGGTCTTGACACTTTCAGTTCTTAGATCAGTTAGGATGCTTCATGCTTCAGGTTAAGTTAAGAACCCATGAAAACTGGCACAAACTTAGTAAGAAAAAAAACTGGCACAAATAATAAGGGAGATGCATTGGCTCAGGTAACTGGAAGGGACAGAGATAGGACCGGCTTGAGATTTGATTAGACTCAATAGTTCAAAAATTTTATCAAAGATCTAATTTCTTTTCCCCTGTCCTTTCTGCTTCCCACACATTGGAAAAATGACTGTAGCATTTCTTTGTATTTGCATCACAGCTTTTTATATTATTGGTTCAAAACGAATTACATGACCATACATGACCTAACCCCGTGGCCAGTAATGTCATGCTTAGAAAAGAATTACCTGAACCAGTCACCATGGGATGGTGGATTATGCCTCGTCCATAGAGCTGAGAGTAGTGGGTAGAGTTACTCCTCCCCTACCTCTCACCAAAATAAATGATTGACACAGTGGGAGGAGTGAGACATGGAGGTTGGGAAACAACCACAATAACCACAAAAATCCATCTTCCCAAATGCCAGTCCCCTGAGATTTGTGAGTGGGAATAATTTTTTTTTTGCCTTCCTTTTTTTTTTTTTTTTTTTTTTTTTCCCCCTAGGGCCGCTCCCGCGGCATATGGAGGTTCCCAGGCTAGGGGTCGAATCGGAGCTGTAGCCTCCGGCCTACACCAGAGCCACAGCAACGCAGGATCCGAGCCGTGTCTGCGACCTACACCACAGCTCACGGCAACGCAGGATCCTTAACCCACTGAGCAAGGCCAGGGATCAAACCTGCAACCTCATGGTTCCTAGTCGGATGCGTTAACCACTGTGCCAGGATGGGAACTCCAGTGAGTGGGAATAATTTTACTCTTGAAATATCTCCAGCCTCCTGGTGACTTGCTGAAATGGTTTTGTCTTTGGATGGAGGTAAGACTGCTCATTGGTGAGATCCTTTGTTACTTTAGTAATTCAGTCCCCTAAAGTCAGTTCATGATGCATCTGCCTGCTATTTAATCCTGCTTTTAAGAGAATCATGTTATATTGAGTGTACAGGGTGAGAAACTATTACAAAATTTTTTTTTTTTTTCCCTAGGGGTAGAGGCAAATCGACTTCCAGGCCTTTTCAGATAGGGATCTAGTGACTTGTCCCCAAGTCCTTCTCAGGTTAAGCAGAGATCTAGGGTGTTCAACAGACTATGAAACTAAGGAATCAGAGAGGTTTAGTGAACAGCCCAAGGTCACACAGCCAAGTGGTGGGGAATGGAGTTTCTTATTCCTCTAGAGCTTTATGCACCAGACCAGAGTCTCCTTCATGCTGTGTGAGAATTGAATCATAACAGATACACTCTGCTAGGATGGGTATATCTTTGCAAGTAATTATCCCCTGGTGGGCTCTGAATGGGCGTGAAAACTACAGATGGAAATCACTCAGCCTAGGGACTCCAACCTCTCACAAAGTGACATTCTTATAGGCTGCAATGTATCTCTGATGGGAAGTGTTAATTTATTGTGAATTATTCCAGGTTACCTCCCAAAGATGATATTGTTGGCATTTTTAGTAAACTTTTTTTTTTAATTTTTTTTATTATTATTATTTTTTTTACCCCTCTTGGAAGGTTAGAAACTGTCACTGTGAAATAGCACAAGTCAGGGGGAGATTAACCCCCTAGGCTCTGCATCCCAGTCCTAGTTGGGAACGGATTGCATATTTGAACAGATTTGAGAATTTTATTGAGGAATTCTGGGTGCCAGTTGGTTGAGGAGTTATGCTTTTATGCTCAGCTGGAAAAGTTTCCATTTTTTGGAGTACTTATGAAAATTAGAAACCGACTCCAGATTCTGAAACTCACATGACTGTATATCAGGAACTGAGTCAACACTGCCATATCATATGAAGACACATAGGCTTTTTTCCTCATTTTTAAGAAGTGTGTCTGTGTGGGGGTGGTGAGTTTGGGAATAGGTAAAGCATATGCATTAGATGGAAAGAGTGCTTCAATTAGTCCATCCTTCCTGCATCCCTACCTTTCTCAAGGCCTCATTTCTCTGTGGGCAATTTATTTCTCTGCCTCTTGACTATGGATTTGGTCATAGGACTTGCTTTGGCTAATGGCATGGGGGTAGGAGTGACAGTATACATTTTCCAGCCTACATCTTAAGAAACCTCTTGTTGTTCTGTTTTCCATCATCACCTCTTTCAGCAGCATGAGAAGAACATGTACCAGCTAGTTTGCTGGTATAAGAAGGATGAAAGACATGGGGAGTGGAACTGCCTGGGTTTACTCTTAGACCTGAAGTAGGAAACAGAACCATCTCAGCTACCACAATCTGTAGCAGAGCTGCCCATTTGAGCTCAGGCTAATCAGCTGAACCACAGCCAACCTGCAGATGGGTGAGACATGATTAAATGGTTGTTGTTTTAAGCCACTAACATTTGGGGGCTAACTAATAGAGCAGGCATCTTGCAGTGGTGTGTTTCTATGAGTGATCCAGGCTAGGGTGATCATGGATCCTGGTTTGCCAGGACAGTTCAGTTATGACCATTGTCCTGGAACAATTATTGCTAAAGCCCCCTTTCATCTGCAGAAGTATCCCACTTTGCATGATAAACTCTATGGCCCATCTAGCTGAGTCAATGTGTGGCTTATGGGATTGCTCTAAGGGCCAGATGAGAGAATTGCTATCTGCTTATCTGCCGCTTCCATCTCTTAGTTTCTGTTTTCCAATCTGCCAACTGGAGCTTTGACTCAAGCCATCTTGAGGAATAGGTATTTTTAACCCTCCTTTGGATGTGGGAAGTTCTGGGTTTCCTGCTTTAAAAATGAATTCAGAGTATTTAGAGGAATGAAAAGATAACTGGAAACAGTTGAATTTTAGGATACTTGAGTGTAGCTAATTCTTAAAGAGGAATCTCTGGGTTTCCCAAAATCTAATCTCTTTTAATCTGTGTGCTGTGAGCATATTCTGTTGAATCTTTATGACATCACTTCCATAGACATCATAATATTTTGAGGGAAAAGAAAAGCATATGAACCATTCACATTTTTCTGGGTGATGACCCACACAATCAAAATCAATGATGTTTGCCTTTGAAGATAAGGTATTTCCTAGTTTAAGAAAATCCAACATGTGGAAATACAAATTTGGAGAGAGTTTTATTTGCTAAAGGATTCACCAAAATTTTCCTTTAAAAAGTGAACTGCTCTTGTGCAGTGGTTATTGGTTGGATATGGTTTTGCCCCACAGGGAACAAGCGGTGGGGGTGGGAGTGGTTTGCTATGGCACTTAGTGGGTAGAGGCTGGGGATACTGCTAAACTTCCCATAAAACACAGGACAGCCCTTGACAACAAAAGATTTATCCAGCCACAAAGGTCAGTAGCGCCACTGCTGAGAAACCCTACTCCTATGTACTCAGCATAGGAGTTTTCAAAAAACCGAAACATTTACACATGCCTTTTTAGAAATGTGAATATTGGATTAGGTATCTGAAAACCTGGATTCCAATTGCAGTTCTGCCCAAATTACACTTCGTGGCCTTCGGTGTCTTGATCTTTGAATTGGGGCTACCTCTTGTCTACCTCTCCATATAAGATAATAAAGGGGGCGGTGGGGAGAGAGCTGTGTCTATTTAATATTGTGAAATTCAGATTGGTAACATTGAGTAGCTCAAGTTATAGAAATGAGGAAATGTGAACTTATTGAGAGTACTTCTTTTTCTTTTTTGTAATAGCAGCTTTATTGAGATGTAACTCACCTATCATAAAATTTACCCTTAAATTTAAAAGCATAAATTCAGTGATTTTTATACATTTACAGAGCTGTCCAACTATTATTACCGCTATCTAATTTTAGAACATTTCCATCATCCTCAAAAGAAAACCCATACCTAGTAGCAGTCATTCTCCATTTGCCCCTCCCCCAGACCCTGGTAACCACCAATCTACTTTCTGCCTCTATGGGTCAGCCTAGTCTGGATACTTTATATACATAGAATCATAACATGTGGTCTTTTGTGTCTGGCTCCTTTCACTTAGCATACTGTTTTCAAGGTTTATTCATGCTGTAATGTATATCAGAGCATCATTGCTTTTTTAAGGCTAATAATAATACATTGTGTGAATACACTACATTTTGTTTATTCATTCACCAGTTGATGGACATTTGGGTTATTTCCACCTTTTGCCTATTATTAATAATGCTGCTATGAGCTTTCTTTTTTCAATTTTTAAAGTTTTCTTGAAGTATGGTTGATTTGCAATGTTGTGATAATTTCTCCTGTACAACAAAAAGATTCAGTTATACATGTAACACACATCCATTATATTTCAGAGTCCTTTCCCATATAGATTATTACAGAATATTGAGTAGAGTTCCCTGTGCTATACATCAGGTCCCCATTGGCCAGTCATTCCATATGCCACATTGTACACATGCCAATCCCAAATCCCCATCCATCCCTCCCCTGAGAGTATATCTAACTGCCTTTACTTTTCTAGACATGCTATAGCAATAACTCATTGGTGAAGAAACGGGGCAGGACAGAATGTCAATTCTCCAAATCTGCCACAGAATCCATGTCTTTCTGAATTCCTATGCTACCTCTTTTGCCTTAATTCAGTGCAAGATTCTGACAGTGCTTGTTACTAGTCATCAGTGCTTCAAGGAATATTATTGTTGTTATTATTATTGCTCCTTTTTTTTTTTTGTCTTTTTGCCATTTCTTGGGCTGCTCCTACGGCATATGGAGGTTCCCAGGCTAGGGGTCTAATCGGAGCTGTAGCCACCAGCCTACGCCAGAGCCACAGCAATGCAGGATCCGAGCCACGTCTGCAACCTACACCACAGCATGGCAACGCTGGATCGTTAACCCACTGAGCAAGGGCAGGGATCAAACCTGCAACCTCATGGTTCCTAGTTGGATTCGTTAACCACTGCACCACGACAGGAACTCCTATTGCTCCTTTTTGTAGTTCAGAGAAAATGTTAACAGGAGAGGAAGCTGAAGTTATGAAAATATCTCTATAGTGATCCTCGGAGCTTAGGGTTAGGAGAGAGCTAGTTTCTACTGAGCCAGGATCACTTGGTTCTACTCAAGGGTGAAGAGTGAGATTGACTTTGCTAAGTGGAGCAGGAAGGAGGGAGACTAAGAACAAAGCCCTTCCAGTGTTTAGAAACTCTTCAAGGCAAACAGCATTGCCTATCTATTTTGTGAGGTCCAATGCAAAATGAAAATGCTGGGCTCTTGTTAAGCATTTATTAAGAATTTCAAGACAGAGACACCAAGCACAGGGCCCTTCTATCAGGGGCCACGTGTGCCCGCACAGGTCATGCTTATGAAGCCTTCCCTGGTGGGCAGTGCCTGTGCTATGGGAGGATGGGCCATATGGAGGGCATCCCTCCTCAGTTCCCTGGGCTCTTGACTCTGGGCCTCAGGGAGAAAGCACACTCACTAAGGGCCCTACAGGTCCAAAAGAAACCAAGGGGTTTCCTCTAGGGAGGCCAGAAACAGTTCCTCAACTGCTTCTCCTGGCCTCCCTCAGCGTGTAGCCTCAGTCCCAAGAGAAGTTCCATGTTACAAAGGAAGAGAAAAATCACTTAAAATCACTGTATCTTGGCAGGAGGCCAGTCAAAGAGTGGCCTTACAATCTTACCTACCCTGCTATCTAAACTCAAGTTGAGTTCCCTGGGGGAAGATGGATCCGCATTCAGAACCACCACACCTCCGAAAGTCCTTGTAAAGGCAATGCCTTTAAATTCAGATAAAACAGAGGAAAACCAAACATCCCTCCCCTTTAAAGTTCTGCTTAAGAATTTAGAACATTATCATATTTTGCTAATAAAGGGAAAGTGGTGACTCCTCCCCAATTCTGAATTGCCTTTCCTTAAATTTCCGGTATACGCAGATTAAGTTGGTATTTCACTCTGATGATGATAATAATGATGATGATGATGATAAGTAACATTATTTCTTACCACATGCCAGGCACTCTGCTAAATGAGTTATGTGTATGGTCTCATTGAATCCTTATAGCAACTCTTTGAGGTAAGTATTATTATTAGTCCCATATTTAATGAAAGCCAAAATTAGAAACATGTCATACAAACTTTAAAGGAAAGAGACCCTGAGAAGCATCTGTCAAACACGGGATGGTAAATGGAAAGTAACTGTATAGTTCTTATTATTACAACGTAGAATGTGAAAATTGTCATTGCTTTTCCCTTTTATTTAGGATGCTTCCTTTACTGTGTTTTTTGCGAACACAAAGTTTATTTTTAAATGCTTTTCCTAATGCTTAGTACCCAGACACTTCTCAATAAAGGTGTGCTGAATGAATTAATAAATGAAGGCTTTCATGGGCTTACTCAAGATCTCAACTTCTTAAGAAGTTTAATGAAAGCATCCTAAGCTCTTTAATCATGAATTCTGCCACAAGAGTTTTGAGAAACAAAATTTTGTGGTTGGAGAAGTACACTGTACCTTTGTTTCAGGTAAATCATACCTGTAATACTGTAATATTAGCCAGCTCTTCCTTCCTTCCTTCCTTCGTTTCCTTCCTCCCTCCCTCCTTCCTTGCTTCCTTTGTGTGTGTGTGTGTGTGTGTGTGTGTGTGTGTGTGTGTGTGTTTTGCCTGCTCATGGCATGCAGAACTTCCCAGGCCAGAGATCTAACTTGCACCGCAGTAATGACAATGCTGGATCCTTAACTCACTGAGCCACCAGAGGACTCTCAGCCTGCCCTCCTGATATGGTTATAAACTAAGGTATCGCTACCACCGCCTTGCAGATGTTTCCAATAATTGCAGACAAATTACCCAAACAGGAAGCCAGAGTTGTCTTGACTATTGAACCTTATATTTCTTCAGTACATTACTTGACTTTTGCTATAGTTAGATTTATGGGTAATAAATTAAAACAATAAATTTCTATGTCTTTTAGAAAACTTCAAATTCTTTTTGGAATTAGAGCAATGTGACGTTAATAAGTACAGGAGTGAATAGAATGATTACGTTTCCAAATTAATCAATTTTTTAAAAATCGTGAATACTTTATTGTCCTTATATCCAGAGTGAAGCTTGAGGAAACCAACTTCTTTCATATTGGGATATAATGTATACCTATATTTTTAACTCTAACTAGATATTTTACTAATTTTGTTTGTTTAGGATTATGAGCTCTTTGAGTACAGGGATTTTTTTTTGTCTGTTTTGTTTATTGCTGTAATCATGGTACCCAGAACAATGCCTGGAATGTAATTGATGCTAAATAATATTTTTCAAATGAGTGAGTAAATGCTTGAATTAACCAAAAGCAGGATCCCGTGATGCTCTGTTTAGTGTTGTGGCTCGTGAGTCAGGAGGAATACAAGGGAGAAATCCATCTGATTTCATGGATGGGCTTTTTAGGAGGGAACCAAATGCCCTTTTGTCTGGGTGGTTACATTTGGCAAACTCTTAGCAGTGGCCACATGTTATGCTTAAGACAAGGCTTCCTGACGAAGTGCACAGGGGGAAAAGCTGGAGGGTGGATCTGGTGGGAGAAAAGGAGAATAACCTTTCTCTTCTTGCCTCCTCATGATCAAAACTTACCCATCCTTTCATCTTCTTTTCAGAATTCTGTTAGATAAGTGGTTGGTATATTCAACAAGGTACTTGGCAGAAAGCAGTCCTTGTGATACCATTAAGGAACGGGTGGCAGTTGAGAAGAATTGAAGTCTGAGTCAGTATAACATTTCCTGTTTCTTAAGAATGTGAAAATTGGCTGACAATGTCTGTAGCTGGCCACAGCATGATAAGAGGCTGGGTGGCAAATTCTGACAAAGTGGAAATGGACATCAGCAATTTGCTTCTATGCCTTATAATATGGGCAAATCTTGCTTTATGCAATAGGCATGCATCTATAAAGTTTTGTGGAAATGAATTTAGGTAAATTGAATCCTATTTTAAATCCAGGACAGGTGATTGCCACTTAAAGGAACCCCGAAGCAAACCATTTTTTCAAATGAAAAAAAAATCAGCTATTTTGTCATTTTTGTGGTTTCCTACATGTACTAAAAAACCAGAGTTCTCTATAAGTTAGAGAGCAGACACCTTTGGATAAAAAATATGTAGTTGGGGCTGTTTATTTTTCAAAACTTCTCTGCTGCTAAAGCTTAAATTGGGTAATATTGGCTTTGTCAAAACCCCAATATTCCAATCTGGTATCTTTTCATAGTATATTTCTGAAGCAGGGTCAGAAATTTGCCAGACTATATGGGAACTAAGTCAAAGTGTTAATGAAACATATACAGTACTTTTCTCACCTGCCTCAAATTACCAGCATTTCCTTCACTGAAACCTTGGAGATTTTATATATATATATATATATGTATATTTATATATATGTGTGTGTATATATATATAAACTCTAGATTTCATGTCAAGAAAGGAATTATAATCTGAGTAAGTATTTATCAAGGACTTACTATGTGCCAGGTTAGCTCATCCAATCCTCATAGTCTCCTATCAAGTAGGTACTATTATTATTGCCATTTTACAGCTGAGGAAACTGAGACACATGGAGAGATTAAATGACTTGCCCAAGGTCATCTAGCTCTAAGTCACGGAGGTGAAATTGAATCCAGGAAGCCTCTATGTCACCCTGACTCCACTTCATACTCTGCGTGTGTATGTGTGTGAGTGTGTGTGTGTGTTCTGACATCCCCACTAGTTTGTGTGCTCTCAAAGGGCAGGGAACAGGTAACTGCCTCTATGCCATACTAACTCAGTTGCCACTTAGTAGACTGCATTGTAGACAGACTGGGGCAAATCAAGACTTGCGAAAGAGTTTTGTTTTGTTTTTATAAATTTCCTTCTCCACTTTAGCTAAAGCATATTTATTTTTTTTTCAGGGGATGGAGAGACAACTGTTTATGTGTCCTAGAAAACAGTTATTTAGGGAATGGTGATCACTGCGTGCCCTGGAAGGGTTAACTTTCCTGTCTGAGAGAGGGTGAGGTAACTTGTAGAGTGGCATACTGATCTTCTTCCATCAGAACCATGGTGGTGGGGGGGTTCAGGCAAGGATAGAGCACTCTCCTTGAGTTTAAAATCCTCCATCTACTACTAGTATTAGGGTGATTTGACTTCCCTGGGTCTTACTGTCCTCATCAGTACAATGGGGATGATAATAGTCACACACACCCCACAAGGCTATTGTGAGGATTGAATGAGATAATTAAAGTGCATAGAATGATGCTTGGAACGTAATAAATGCTCAGTAATGTTAGCTGTTATTATTATCTCCAGGCCCAGCAGCATATTTTAGCACAGTTCCCCGTGAGCTTCTTTGGGTTCTGGGGACTCTGAGCGAGCCCATTTTGCCAAGGTGGAGAAAGCAGGGGAAGCTTGTGCATTTGCAGAATCTGTCAGCATTGAAGTTTGTTTCACCCTGGCTTCCTGCTTTGAAAACAAAGAAAATAAATGTATTTTTTTTAAGGGAAGAAACACCTCTTTAAAAATACTCAGAAGACTTATTAGACAGAAAACAGCTTTCACAGAGCAGCGTTGTGGTGATTGAGGGGAAAACATTGTCAAGTGTGTGAATCGGATTGCTTTTAATGGGGATGCGGTGTTGAGCAGGCTAAGAGACGGCTGGGATGATGGGGGTGGGGAGAGAAGGGTGTGGAGGGTGCCAAAGGTTTGCCAAGGAGCCACGGAGATTAGATTGTGCCAGTCCAGAAACCACTTGCCAATGGAAAGCTGCAGTTGCTCTCCCCCACTGCCGCTCTGCGGTAATGAATGCATTTTTGATTAGTGTTGCTGATTACCTGCTCTCTATGCACACAGCAGAAGATAGAATAGCCGAGTCTGGGGCTCTTGGTGAAGACTTTAGATGCAAGGGGGGCGGGGGCAGCGGGAGAGCTTTGATTATCTTTTTTTATTTTCTTCTTCTCACCTGCTCCTCCGTGTACATTGAGATAACGCTGACTTTTCCTGGGAGCAGCCAAGAGGCCAGAACCTTGGGGTTTTTTTCCACACCTCAGTGCTGTTGCAGAGTAATAAAACTAGTGCCAGAGGGGCAACGAGCTACACAGAAGCCCCCATCCACTCCCCTCTGATTTCTTTGCAGCGTTTAACTCATCCCCTCAACCACAGGAGACGAATGTCTTTGCATATATTGAAAAAGAAATTATGTCTTTGATTTCCTAGATACATTACAAGTATTTACCAAGAGATGAGAATTAGGTGGGGAAATAGGTTTAGGCTCAGAAGGCAATGTCTCTAAAGATTTAGTGCAATTTGAATGGGAACATGAACTTTGGGAAGGAAAAACACAAGTTATCAATTTTGGAACAATTTCCTCTCTGGTGCTGTAAGATGAGAACTGAAATCCAATGTTTATAATCAAATGATTCTTCCTTTCCACATCAGATGGAACAGATTTTTTTTTTCATATTGTATTTCCTCTGTGCATGGGCTATTAATTTTTTTTTGGTTGTTGTAATTGCTGTTCTGGACTTGGCATTGCACAAATCCTGATCTGTTTCTAACAAGTCTAAGGGCTAAGCAAATAGCCAGATTCATCCATGAATGTCAGCCCAGCCCAGGGCTGAATGATGCTGTCTAGAGCAAGCATTGTTTCCTTTATGGGTGGAAGACTTGACAACTGTTTGGATACAGAGCTCGGGTCCAGCCCTATGCTTAGGCAGTGAGGGAGTGCTTTCGCAGAATATGATTTGAAGGGCTTCTAGTGCTTCCCCCTTCACCCCTTTGTGTTCTCACCGCTGGCTTTGTGCTTTCTGAAATTCTCATTTTCACCCTCTCCTTTGGGAGGCCCTCGGTTAAAATGGCTGTGCTGCCTGCATTTGGTACTCGCTTCCCACCAGTTCTATATCATGGCACACAGACAGCTCCTCAGAACTGGAGTCAACAAGTTGGGGGTGGGGTGGGATTCTGGCCACTCCAGGCCTTGAGATCTGAAAGCTATTAGTAACTCAGCCACATGGCACCATCACCGGTCTTGCATAAGGATAACCATATCATTTATTGTCCAGACTGGGATACTTTTGAGAGTGGAAGGGGACATTGTTAATAATTAAACCAGGACATCAGGAAACTTGTATAATCTAGGAAATTTGGTCCCCCTAGTCAAACACACCTTAACCCAGGCTAGTTTTCCAGATTAGCCCTAACTGATATCAGACCTCTGAAATGTGTATTTTTCTAGTTTGTTTCCTCCATTAGTCCTTTTCCTTATCTGTCTTTCTGTTTATATAGCTGCTATCACCTACTATCATTTTGTTTTTCTTCAGCCTCCATTTTCACAGATGAAGAGACAGATAAGAGACTAAATGATGTTTTTCCCCCTTAGGTTTCCATTAGAAGTGAGCAATTAGGTGGCACTAGGGTCATCTGGGACTCTGTGAGCAAATCACGCTGTTCATGTCTTTACCAGCTTTCTCTTGATGTTTTACTTGCCTCTTTTTATATCTATCTCTCTTTCTCCACCTTTACAATGCCTTTGTTCCCTCCCATGTCCATAATTTTCTTTCTTTTCTTACACCCACAAAAGCTTAACTGTTCTCTATAGTATTCCATTTCCTCAGGACTTTGACCTCTGTTCAAAAATGAATGCTGAAAAATTAATGTATTACCATCTCTAGGTAGTATACTCACATTTAAATAGGGGACTTCTGAAGACACAGCTCTATTAGTCCAATGAAGCAGTGATAATTGTGGGGATTCAGGAAACTTAGCAAACTGGGGTTAATTTGGTTAGAAGATACAATCTTTCAATAGGGCCCAACTCATACCACATGAAGCCCTGCCTTGGTCAGGGCTTTCAAAGTTGGATAAGCTATAATGCCTCTGGACAAGGCTTCTGCCATTTCCTAGGTAAAATGCTCTATGGGATTGTGCTATCATCTTAGATTTACTTGACTATGTGAAAAGACAATAAAAATGCTTTTCATAATGGTCAAAACTGATAAAAGAGTGAAGAAGTAAAATAATCCCAGTTATGTGCCTGATCTGCTCCAGGCAGAAACATGAACTCACTTTATTGTGGTAGAGGTTTGGAAATGATTATCTTGTCATTTCTTTTCTTGGGATGATGAGACATAGATTGAGTGGAGGATGAACAAGAATTCTTAGAGCTAAAATTCCCAGCCCTTCATTTTAGTACCTTCCCTTTTGAAGCTAAAGTTCAAAACATCAGGCATTAGGATTCTTTGGGAAATCATCTTCAAAGGACAATTGTAATTTAATTCTTAGTGTTTGTATATATCCTCTGCCCCACCAAACATTAAATCAGTTAGTTCTCCCCATGGATGTGACATTTGGTTTATTCATTTAGCAAATATTTCTTGAGTACCTACCATGCACCAGATAGTATGGGAGACACTAGGGAACACAATAGACTCTGCTCTCATGGAAGTTAAACAAACAAAAAAGCAAACAAGTAACAAATATAGTAACAACCCATTTTGATTTGTTTAAAAAAGAAAACCAATAGGTTGCTTCAATAGAGAATAGAAAGTTAAGGACCAACTTTTAACTACTGGTAACAGAAAACCAAACTGAAGTTAGGGCAAATAATATGGAATTTGTCAGTTCATTGAATAAGAAATTTGGAGGTAGGGAATTCAGAGTCAATTATTCAATTGTACATTGAATAATTACCATTCAATGTAATTATTATGAGAGACCCCATCACATTCCATCTTTCTAGTCTACCATTCTTAGCGCATGGGTAATGCTTCACTCATGGTTTTAAGATGTCTTCCACAGTTGCAAGCATTACATGTAGACACACAACAACTAGTTAAAGGAGATTGGTGTTTTCTTTTTCTGTCCCTCTCTTGCTCTCTCTCTTTGCTTCTTAGCAAGGACCTTTTTAAAGCATACTTTCCTTTATGTCTCATTGGTCAGATCCAGATCATGTGCTCATTTCTAACAGTCACTGACAAAAGGGCAAGGTATGATTATGATTATCTAACACCAATTAGGATCCACCATTTCAGACTAGGAAGGGACCAATTTCCCCTGACCATGGGATAGCCATATCCTTGAACAAAATAACCATTGTGCTGGCAAAGAATGAAGTTGATGGGAGTTGTTGCTGGGAGGGCAGTCAGCGTTTTCTGCGTCATAGGGTAGTCAGCGAAGTCCCATTTGATGGACTGATGTGTTAACTGAGACAAGAAGGATGAGATAGATTAAGTCAAAGGAAGTAGGGGAGATAGGGCTTTTTAGGAAGAGGAAAGAGCCTGTGCAAAGTACCTGAGATTGAAATAATTTGGTATCTTCGAGGACCAGAAAGAGGACCGGTATGACTAAAATATAGCAAGTGAGGAGAAAGTTCCATGAAATAAAGTTTGGGAGAAAGTCAGGGGTTGTGTAATTATGACTTTGTAGAGCATGGTATAGATTTAAGATTTGTTCTAAGCGCAGAAGAAAGCCACTGAAGGATTTTAAATAGGTGTTGGACGTGACCTATATTTTAGGACACTCATGCTGCTATATAGAGAATGATTTGAGGGTTAGGCAGGAGTATAATTTGGAGATCAATTAAGAAATTTTTCATCTGGTCCAGGTAACAATAGTGGGAGCTTAGAATAGGGAGGTAGAACTGTAGATGGAGAGAAGTTGATAGGAAAATTTTATAGGTAGAACTGACATAGCTAATGGCTTAGTTTAGGGTGGGAGGGAACAGGAAGAGTAGCAAAGATATTTCCTAGGCTTTTGCCTTGAAAGACTCCTCTACCTTCATCACCACCACCTCCTCCACCTCCTTCTCTTCCTTCCTCATCCTTGTCGTCCTTTTTTTCAGCTGAGATGAGAAAGTCTAGGCAAGGAACAGGGTTTTGCAGAAGTGAGAGTGTTGGTCCAAGAGTTGTGCTTAGACATGTTAAGTTTGAGGCATTTGTTAAATATCTCAGTTGAATGGTCAAGTGGGTAGTTGCATAGGAGACTTTATCTCAAAGGAAAGGTCTAGGTCAGAGATACATATTTGGAAGTCAGCTGTGTATAAATGGCACTCAAATCCAGAGGATTAGATGAAGGAAAATGGGTAAAAAGAGAAGGGAAGAGGGTTTAGTACCATGTCCTAAAGGTGGACGTTGAATCAGTGGGGAGATAAAGAGGTGTCTGCAAAGGAAATTATGAAGTAGAAGCTGTTGAGGTTAAGAGGAAAACCAAAAGAGACCACAATCATTCCAGGTCCCCCATGGATACTAAAGTCCAAGGGTACTCAAATCACCCACATAAAATGGCTTAGTATTTACATATAACCTACACACATCCTCCTTTATACTTTAAATCATATCTGGATTACTCATTATACCTAATATAATGCAAATGCTATGTAAATAGTTTAACATGAAATGTAAATGCTCTGTAAATAGTTGCATGGCATATTCAAGTTCTGCTTCTTGGAATTTTCTGGAAATTTTTTTTTTTGTCTTTTTGCCATTTTCTTGGGCCACTCTCGCGGCATATGGAGGTTCCCAGGCTAGGGGTCGAATCGGAGCTGTAGCCACCAGCCTACACCAGAGCCACAGCAACACGGGATCCAAGCCGCGTCTGCAACCTACACCACAGCTCAAGGCAACGCCGGATCCTTAACCCACTGAGCAAGGGCAGGGATCGAACCCGCAACCTCATGGTTCCTAGTTGGGTTTGTTAACCACTGCGCCACGACGGGAACTCCCTGGAAATTTTTTTCAAATATCTTCAATCTTTGCTTGGTTGAATCTGTGGATAAGGAGGGCTGATGGTATATGATTTCCCTAGGGCTACACAGGGAACCTCTCTCTTAAGGGCTCAGGAGAATTGTATAGAAGTCTTTGAAGGGACAAAATAATAGGAAAATGAAGAAGTAATTTTATATACATTAAAAATTGTTTTTCTTAATATGAAATATGAAAATAATACATACAATTGGCCCTCCATATCTGTGGATTCAGCATCTGAAGAGTCTTCCAATCTTGAATCAAAAATATTACCAAAAAATTCACAAAGTTCCAAAAACAAAACTTGAAATTTGCTGCACACCAGCAACTATTTACATAGCATTTACATTTATTTACAATGATTTACATAGCATTGACATTATATTAGGTGTTAGAAGTAATCTAAAGGTGATTGCAAATATACAGGAGAAAGTGTATAAGTTATATGCAATACTATGACTTTTATATAAAGGACTTCCATAAAATGAGCATCCATGTATTTAGGTAGGGGGTAGGGGGGCTGTCCTGAAACTAGTCCCCTGCAGATACCAGGGGACAGACTGTATTCATTGTCAGAAATTTGGAAGAGATATAAAAACATGACAATGAAAATCACTCATTTGTAACTGTATAGCCTTCCTCCTCCCCTCCCTTTTCCCTCTTTATTCCTCTCTCTCTCTCTGTGTCTCTGTCTCTGTCTCTCTCTCTCTCTCTCACACACACACACACACTATGAGCAACAATGGGCTAGGCTATGTTGTGATAACAACCCAAAATCTCTGTGACTTTATGCAATAAACCTTTTGAAATCCAACACATGTAGGCAGGGAGCCTCTGCACATCATATTTATTTAGAGACAAGGCTAATAGAAGACCTTTTCAACATGTGCTTCCATGATTTCCAAGGCGGAAAAAGGGGCATGTGGCAAATTGATCACTAACCCTTAACTGTTCCACTCTCATCTCACTTGTCCAGTTGTATTGGATGGCCATGCCTTGTATCAAAGGGATTGGGAGCTACAATCATTCTATGTACCATAAAGGAGGGTATGAAAAATATTTATGAATAGCCCTAATGATACATACATATATACATATTATATTACATATTATTTTTCAGCCAGCTTTTTAAGCTCAATATATTTTTAAAATAGTATATTTAAACATTCTCCATGCTACTAAATCTTCTCATGCAATGTTTTTAATAGCTGCATCTATATATATATATATACACACACACACTAATTTATTTTATTTTTATAGTAACTTATTTAATCAATGACTTATTATTGGCTATGTAAGCTGTTTCCAATATTTCATTATGGCAAATTATGCTACAGTGAAGCCCAATTGACATGTATCTTTGTTCTCATTTGTGATTCTTTCCACAGGATAAATTCCTAGATATGGTGTTGCAGAGTTGAAAGATATGCAAAAATGTGAAGACTTTGGGAACTTATTGTTAAATTTTCCTCCAGAAAAGGTTTATAAATTTCTGCTCCTATACATAATGTGTAAGAGTGTACATTTCCCTAGATCTCACCAATTCTGGCTATTATCCTATTTTTTAATTGTGCTAATTTTCTCAAAGAGTAACATTGATTTTATGTTTTTCATGGGTTAATGCTGAGACTGAGCATTTTTGTATGCCTTTTGTCCATTCTTACTTTGCAAGTTGCTATTTGTGTCTTCTGCAGTTGTTTTTGGAGTGACACTTACATCAATGTCAGTACTTCCTTCCCGCACAGCGGGGGTTGGAGGAGCCCTCTCTCCCACCCTACCATCCTTCTTTTCTCTCTTTCCCTTCTGAGCTTAAAATGATTAATAGTAACTAAGGCAACAAAACATGCTAGGTGCTTGGACTCCAAAATAGTAGCAGTAATCAATCTGAAACCGTCACCGAAAGCTTTATTAACTGTGTATTATCTAAACAAAATTGTATTGTACATTCTGAGTGTCTACCAGGCATACAGAGACATTTCTCATAAGTGATTTTCTAGGCATATGGAGTCCCTATCTTGAGGACAGTTCTACTACCTTCTGTGTGAATGGTGCCACCTGCAGTTGTGCGATGTGCTTGCCTGAAGGTCTGAGGACATGGGTTCTGATTCTAATATTGTCATTTTCTACTTCTTTCCTCTCCTTTAGTTCTAACCATGAAGCAGATAAAGGACTTTTTAAGTTAGTATGGGTAAATGACTGCTTATTCTTTTTTTTTTTTTTTCCTATCTTTTTGCCATTTCTTGGGCCACTCCCACGGCATATGGAGGTTCCCAGGCTAGGGGTCCAATTGGAGCTGTAGCCGCTGGCCTACACCACAGCCACAGCAACACCAGATCCGAGCCGCATCTGTGACCTACACCACAGCTCACGGCAATGCTGGACCCTTAACCCACTGAGCAAGGCCAGGGATCGAACCCACAACCTCATGGTTCCTAGTCGGATTCGTTACCCACTGCGCCATGACGGGAACTCCGACTGCTTATTCTTAAGAAAAAAAATAGTAGCACAATAATTGATTCAGGTAAAATCTGACGCTAAACCTCAATATGAAAAATGGATGAATGTAAAGATGCTCTGATTTGAGCAGTTGTGTTATTTGGCCTACCCATCATGCTCCCTGCACAATTCAAGATTTCCATGGAAGACAATTTGAAAATTATTGGTCTAAAGGAATGGGCAATGGCCCTGGAATGAAGAGTGGAACTAACTGGATGTCGAGCCTTAACACACATCTCAGCCTTACTTTCTAAATCTATAAAATGGGGAATATATAAAACCTATAATTATATATTGACTACTTACTTCGTATAAAATCACCCTACTGGATATTAGGGAGGATTCAAATAATATAAATGGCAATCCTTTCCCTTAAGAGGTTTATAATTCACTTAATGCTTACTCCACTGATCTTCTAAGATGCCTAAAATAACTGGTGCAAAAAAAGAATGACAGTGTAAAGAAATGTTTGGAGGAAGTAAAAAATCACACAAATGCAAAATAATATTATACACATTGAACTAGCATTAATATTTTAATGAGAAAGTCAGAGGCTGCTTAAACGTTGATCAAGGCTGCTTTATAGAGCTTGAGAGATCAATTGAGAAGTGGTAGTTGCCATCCTATCTCCTTTCCCCTTCCCCAGAGCTTATCAGTATTTCAAAGAGTCATGAAAAGTGCCTCCCCCTTGGAAACCACTGGCAAGTCCTGAGACCTGGCATGAAACCCACCCACCGGCAAAGGGCAATCACTTGAAGAA
Organism: Phacochoerus africanus; assembly: GCF_016906955.1. Lineage (NCBI taxonomy): Eukaryota > Metazoa > Chordata > Mammalia > Artiodactyla > Suidae > Phacochoerus > Phacochoerus africanus. Next base: position 104,950,727 of record NC_062560.1, on the reverse strand, counting down.
ACTTCCCAGGATTCAGAAACTGGGCTTGGCCTAGAGGTACAACTATCTCAGCAGGATTCAGGCAACAGTCAACACCAGAGTGTATGTTATATTAGTGTGTTAGGAATCAGAGTGCAACATATGGTGGTAAGTCTCTGAGCTCAGCAAGCAGGCAGGTACATTTGGGAGATCTGTCTCTGCAGCAGAATCCTAGCCAATAGATGAAAATCCAGGAGAGGGAGCTGAGCTGAGTAGGAGTATTGGCCCCCTTCTCAGGAGAAGTTGGAAGAATGAAGAAGTAGGAACCCACAGAGTGTCCGACGTGGCTCAGCGGAAATGAATCTGACTAGTATCCATGAGGATGCAGGTTTGATCCCTGGCCTTGCTCAGTGGTTTAAGGATCCTGCGTTGCCATGAGCTGTGGTGTAGGTAGAAGACGTGGCTCTGATCTGGCATTGCTGTGGCTGTGGTGTAGGCCGGCAGCTGCAGCTCTGATTCGATCCCCAGCCTGGGAACCTCCATATGACACAAGTGCAGCCCTGAAAAGCCAAAACAAACAAACAAAAAAAGTAGGAACCAGGTCAGAAGCCTGGGCTAGTTGGAGGAGACCTTTGGCTTCTTAGGGTCTTTCAGGATATAAACTTGCCCATGGTGAATAGAATGCAAGGAGATTTTTTTTCTACTGTAATACTTGTGATAGCCAAAGTGGCAAGAGAATACTTGGGGCATGGTTGCTAGAGGAACTCCCAAGACACAAACTCTTTCAATACCCTCCCTGCCTCCAAGGCAAAGGATATCTCTTTGGGTAGAATTTAAAGTGCATTTTATTGTTACATTTCCTGTGCTCAGCGGCACCAGAAACAATGTATTGGGGAAAGGGATTTATGACTCAAAATGTTTCTCAGATACCAAAGCTGTTGTTATTTTAATAACAAAAGGCAATTGAATTCTTCAGGCTATGATTATGATAATATTGCATTGTTTCTGTCTGATCAAGAGCGATTAAGGCAAAAGCTTTCCAGATTGACAACTCTCTTTGCTTTCAAAATACCGAGCAGAGGATGAATTAAGGTGGGTTAGAGTTAATATAGAGAAACTAATCAGGTGAGAATATTGTAGCAATCCAAATGAGAGAAGCTGGTAATTTGCTGTAGAGTGGTGGTAATGGATCAATGAAAATAGTTTGAACATGTATTTTGGTTATAAAATCAACAGAACTTGGTGGTGGTTGGAAATGTGTGTAGTGTAGGAAAGGTGCATGGTGAGAAAATGACATGAGAGAGAGTGAGGTGTCACAGATAAATCTTGGGCTTCTGACTCATATCTCCATGTACAATGCCATTAACTAGGAAAGGGGACACTGGAAGCAGATTTGGAGATAGAAAACTCTGAGTTCAGTTTTGGACATACAGCATTTGCAGTGCTTTTGAGTCTTTAAAAGGGAATGTTGAGTGGGAAGTCTGAAGTTCAAGGCTGAGAGGTCTATGTTGGAGATATAAATTAGGTGAGTCATTTATGAGTCACACTATACATATTATTCTGTAATTTGCTTTTCATCTTTAATATGTCCTGTACATCTTTGATTATATATACGTGTATATCTTAATCTCATTTAATAGCCATATAGTATTCTATAGTATGTACAAATGCACTATAATTTTATTCAACCATTCTCTTATCACTGGACATTTGGATTGCCTCCAATATTTTTAAAAGTATTATGAATGCTGTAATAAACTTACACATATAGCTTGATATACTAATGTTTTTATGTCTGATGGATAAATTTTCGAAAGTGGGATTGCTGGATCAAAAGCTATGTACATTTTATTTTTAATAAATATTTCCAGGTTGGCAGAATAATACAGTGGTTGAGAGCATGAGCTCCACAGTGAAAGTACCAGGTTTCAAATCTTGACTTTACCACTTGCCAGCTTTATAACCATGGATGAGTTAATTAATCTCCTCTGCCTTACTCAGTTTCTTCTTCTGTAATTCAAAGTACCTAGTTCATATGGCTGTTATGAGGATTAAATGACATAATAGACGTATATAAACAGCATAGAAATTTTGAGACACACCATGAACTCAATAAATGTTATTTGTTATTATAATTTTAAAATGCTGTTATTTATTTATGATTCCACCCACAATGTTGGAGAATACATATTCCTCCCTACCAAACTCAACAGCACAGTGTGTTATCAACTAAAAAAAAAAAAAAAAAATGCTGCCATGACTTCAAGTTCTGATCTTGACAGAGTAGCTGGTATCAGGCTACTCTCCTGCCACAAATGACTATAAAAACTTGACAAATATATGTACAACAACTATTCACAGGCATTTGGCAGCAATTAAAGCAGGACTGCAATCCTTGGGGGAGAGAGGAAGTATATGACTTGGACCCAACATTCCCCTGGAGTTCTCCCTGGGTATTTCCCACGGTGGCAGAACCCAAGCAGGGAACGGTGGTTTCGCTGAGCAGAAAAGGCCGAAATAATACTTTGGGGCCTACTAAAGAGGTTAGAATTTGTGAACAGGTTATCAGAGAGCTTGGACCCATGAGAGGCAACCCCAGAAGGCTGCATGTTGTCAGAATAATTCCCAGCAGTGTCAGTCAGTAGCTTTTAGTTTTAAGTGAATTCTCACAGTAATCCTATGAACATGATTTATTAGAAGTAGGGTTATTATTATCCCTATTTTACAGATGTATGTTTACTATTATCCCTTTTTATAGACAAAAGAAAAATGGAAGTACAGAGAGGTTAAGAAATTTTTCCCAAGTCACACAGCTCACAGTGGTGAGCTTGGATATGACTCCAGGCAGGTCCTATACCATACTGCCTTTCTGAAGAGCAGACACTGGTCTAAGAGTCTTATATATATTAACTCATAAAGGAACTATCATTATCATTCCCACTTTAAAGGTAATTTCCAGCTAGGAATTGCTGGAGCTGAGATTCAAAGTCAAGGTAGTTAGGTTCTAATGTTTTTGCTCTCAAACCCCACATCACATCTATTCATTCATTCTTTGGAGTTTTTATCTGGAATGGTTGAAGATTTTAATATCTTTTAATTGTTATTTGTTGGCATAATTGTATGGATTTTCTCTTTTTTGAAACAAATGATATTGTTAGATTTCCTAATGTTTTCCATAAACTGCTAGATTTTTTGCTGCTTTATTTAGAATTTTCACACTTTTATGATGAATGACTTTTATTTTTTGTATGTTTATAACATTTTATATTTAAGTCTTAAAAACTTTATAATATAAATTGGGGAGTTTTCTATCTTATACACATCCCATGTTGTTTTAAATTTTTAAAATTAAAAAATTATTATAGTTGATTTACAATGTTCTATCAATTTCTGCTGTATTTTTTAATAGTTATTTCCTCAATACAATTTTTTTTCTACTGTACAGCATGGTGACCCAGTTATACATACATGTACACATTCTATTTTCACACATTATCATGCTCCATCATAAGTGACTAGACATAGTTCTCAGTGCTACACAGCAGGATCTCATTGTTAATCCATTCCAAAGGCAATAGTCAGCATCTATTAACCCCAAGCTCCCAATCCATCCCACTCCCTTCCCCTCCCCCTTGCCAACCACAAGTGTATTCTCCAAGTCCATGATTTTCTTTTCTGTGGAAAGGTTCATGTGTGCCCTATATTAGATTCCAGATAGAAGTGATATCATATGGTATTTGTCGTTCTCTTTCGGACTTACTTCACTCAGTATGAGAGTCTCTAGTTCCATCCATGTTGCTGCAAATGGCATTATTTCGTTCTTTTTTATGGCTGAGTAGTATTCTATTATGTATATATAACACCTCTTCCTAATCCAGTTGTCTGTCAAGAGACATTTGGGTTGTATCCATTCATCTTTCAGTGGACATTTAGGTTGCTTCCATGTCTTGGCTATTGTAAATAGTGCTGCTGTGAATATTGGGGTGTATACATTTCTTGAGTTAGAGTTTTCTTCAGAAAAGTAATATGGCTTTTTAAAACTTTTGCGTATATTAAAGTTCCTTTGTGTCAAGTACATTATTGTTTTTTATAAATGTTTCATAAGACAAAGTGGATATACTTTACATGGAGGGGACAGAAAATTTTGATTGAATGACTCCCATCCTCCATTTTTCCTCTTGCTTTGTCATATTCTGAAAGACATCTATTAACATTCTTTACTAAGTATAGTGACACTGCTTTGTCTTTCTAATTCTGGGAGCTTTTGCTGTTATATCGTTTGGCTCATAAATATTAGTTATGTTAATATCTTCTTGGAATCTTTTTTTCCGTTACAACAGCTTTAAGTTTTTGCTCAAATGTTACCTAATTAGGCTTCTCCCACCCCCACCTGAAGCATTCCCTGCTCTTCTCTCCTGCTTTTTTTCTCTCTCCATATTTATCATATTCTAATATATCAAATTATTTACTTTTTTGTTTAATATCTGTCTTCTGGTACTATAATGCAAGTCCATAAGAGCAGTTCTTTTACTGTTTAGTCATTGTTTTTCCCTTGTACTCCCCAAAATGCCTGACATGTAGTAGGTACTCAATTAATAAATCAATTATAAATTACTCCTTTTTGTGCCAATTAACACTTTTCACTTTGATTTTCAATTCCTGAAATGAATCAAATATCACCACTCTTGTTTTCTTTCTGTTAATATTTGCCTGGGTATATTTTTGCTTATTTCTTTATCTTCACCACTTATTTCTTAATTCAATCTGGGACAGTTTTGGTCTTTTTATGGGGAATTCAGTCAATTCACATTTGTTGGGATAACTGGTATACTTCTATTTTTCCTATTTTTTTATTTTGTTTTTATTACTTATTATAGTTGTTCTTATTTGCTCATTTACTCCTTACTATATGTGCTAGATTCTCAGAGTGTGAAAAGTTCTTTTAGTCTTCTATTAATTCATAAATTCTCTATTTTCTAGTGATGCAGTTTTGTAGTATTTAAAACTACATCCTTTATCAAAATTCCAAAATTGAATAAGTTATGCTTGTCAATCTTCAAAATGTTTTACTACTATGTTCAAATTTCTTACTGAAATGAGAGCTTTACAAAGCTTTAAATGTCTTACTTCCTCTCTTCTCTACCAAATCCTGACCTTTGTTAAAATAATGGTTTATTTCCAGTATATGACCATATTTTCCTTTACAAAATGTAAATTATAGTTCAATACTTTAAGAAGGACATTTATATTATAGTCTATGTTAATATTTTTATTCATTTAGATTTTAACTATATACTTGCAAGAAGCACTGATTACCGCCTTTTTTTTTTATGGCTTCATCTTCAACCTGCACCACAGCTTGTGGCAATGCCAGATCCTTAACTTACTGAGTGAGGCCAGGGATTGAACCTGCATCCTCACAGAGACAACATTAGGCCCTTAACCCTCTGAGCCACAGTGGGAACTCCTTCACTCTTTTGTATAGGTTTCATCTTCCCTTGTGTTCTTTGATCTGCTGTAATTTTCATTTGGAAATATTCTTTCTTTGAGTGATTTCCTTGTAACGAGTACATGAGTGGTATAGTTTCTGAACTCACTCATGTTCACAAAATTTTTTTTTTACTCTCGTATGTGAATATTACTTTGGTTAAATCCCCCTCCACCTCTCCCTTTCTCTCTCTCACACACGCACGCACACACACACACACACACACACACACACACTTTCAATGTCCCCCAACTTTCAGTGTTGAAGAAGAGAAATTTCATGCTAGCCTAATTCTCTTAGGCTATCAATAACCTGTTTTTATCTATCTGGCTATCAATAACCTGTTATCAATAACCTGTTTTTATCTATCTGGCTATCTATAACATTTTCCTTTTTTGTAACTTAGAAGTTTCAGTAGGATTTCTAGGTGTGCCTCTTTATTAGTTAATGGTTCAAGAGATCCGGGGTCACTTTTAATCTGAAAACTAAAGTTTTCCTACTTTAGGGAAGTTTATTGTTTCTGTGATTATTGATTTCCATCTATTTTTTTTCCCTCCTCTACAACTATTGTTTAGTTACTAGTTTTCTGGACCTGCTTTCAATATCTTTTCATTAATAAATGCTATTTCAGTGTACTATTCTGTACATTTAAAATATGTCTTTTGTTTGATCTCTCAATTTTCAGCATTGGCTATTATACTTGGCATTTTCACTACTGAATTTTTAAATTGTGAAAAAAATATTTTTTCACTCCCCCTTTTTTCGCACATCTTAATGTCTATTTAGGGGTTCTCACTATTTTCATTTAAAGTTTTCCTCTTTCTCTTAAAATTAATTGTGTCCCAATAACAGTCATGCATTCTGGTTGTTCATCTGGTTGTTTCCTCAGATTACTGGGTCTCCTTAGCTGGACTGTGAATTTTCAATGCTTGCTTATGATTGGGTTCATTCAGTACACATATACTTCACATTGTTATGGATCTCTCTGGCAATAGTGGAACTGGAAGGTGTTGGAAGATAAAGAATTTTTATTCCAATTGTCCCATAGCAAGTCAAAGAAAAAAATGGAACCTCTCTCTGGCATATGTGTGTGCACGTATATGTGGCCCTTCTGTTCTCAGTCTTTTTTAGATGCAAGTAGAAAAGTGCAAAATGAGAGCAATGCAGCTATTGCCTTCTGGAGATGCCTGGGGTCAGCATAATGAATTATTTTCCTTGGACTACTCTGAAAATGAGAAGAACTGGTCAATTAATATTTGCTTCCTCCTCGACCCCTCCTTTATTGTTCTGAAAAATTACATCATGCACTTGTTATGTCCTCTGGAGATGTGGCATTCTCAGATCCAATTAAGATTCTAAGTTTCTTCACCCTCAAACCATACTTATTTAAACTTAGTAGCCCTCAAAAATGACTAGATATTAGAATCACCTTGGGGCATTAAAAAAAATACTATCTGCCTCCTTCCCCTCTCCCAGGACAACTGGATCAGAAGTTTTGGTGGTGGCATCTGAGCACTCAGGCTGCTATTTTCCAAATTGTTTACCGGATAGTTTCCTCTGCTAGATATATTGTTTATTACTCTACCTTCAGATAAGAGGTCAGTAAATGTTTGCTAAATGAATCAATTAATGCAATCGAATTTTTAAAATTATAATAATTTTATGGATTATTTCAGATTTTATGTAATGTGTAGTATTTAAGCCCCAAAATATATACAGCAATATCCTTCCCAGCTCTGTTTCTTAGTTATCCAATTCCTCTCCCTAGTGGAAACCACCATTGCTGGTTTCTTATGTATTCTGCCAGAGACATTCTATGCATATTTGAGCTTATAGTACCAACCAGTATCGCATTAACAGACCTTTAGATGGTTTTCAGTCTGTTGCTCTTACAAGTGATGCTGCAATGAATAAATACTTTTCTTACCTAGATCTCATCTTGTGTCTGTGTATCTGTATAAGTCCTAGAAATAGTTTTTAGATCAAAGAATATGAAATGTGCTTCTATTCCTGGTGTTAGCCTTACTTAGTTATGATTGTTTGTTTGTTTGTTTATTTATTTATTTATTTATTTATTTATTTATTTTTTGCCTTGTCTGGGACCGCTCCCATGGCATATGGAGGTTCCCAAGCTAGGGGTCTAATTGGAGCTGTAGCTGCTGGCCTACGCCAGAGCCACAGCAATGCAGGATGCACCCTGCTTCTGAGACCTACACCACAGCTCTTGGCAATGCTGGATCCTTAACCCACTGAGCAAGGTCAGGGATCAAATCCACAACCCCATGGTTCCTAGTTGGATTTGTTAACCACTGAGCCACGACAGGAACTCCAGTTTATTCTTTTAAAATAATAATATAATATAGGATTCTATCTAATAATATTTAATTTAGGATTTTGCATAGCTTTTACATAGTCATTCATAAATGAGATCCATGTGTCCTTTGTTCCAATTTCCTGTGCTTTTATGTTTTTTAAAATTTTTTTTTCTTGTAGTTGATTTACAATGTTCTGTCAATTTCTGCTGTACAGCAAGTGACCCAGTCATACATATGTATACATTCTTTTTCTTACATTATCCTCCGTCATGTTCCATTAAAAGTGACTAGATATATTTCCCTGTGCTATACAGCAGTCCTGTGTTTTTAAAATTTACTATTAGATAAAACTTAGGTTAGGATTGATGAAGTATTAATGTGTTACCCTCTCATAAGTAACACATTTGTACTCAAACGGAAGCTTTCTGGAAAATGATATTCTAATGATATTCTAATATGGTATTCTAATTCAGTATTCTCCCAATACTTTTTGCTGTGCATTTGAATTACTTGTAGAACTTTAAAAAATACAGGTGCCCATGCCTGTCCAGTGTCTAAGTTATTGAGGAGTAGGTGAGGAACCCATATAGTGCCAAGATATTGGGAGGCGATCTGTTATATGTATCTTCAATATCATCTTCCAATGTATTATCTGCCAAGACGGCCTTGGCCCCATCTGAGTCTACATCAATGGTCTGTAGACACTATCAGGAGAGACTATTCATGTTCTTATCTTTGTGGCTCCATTAGCTTGACTGTTTCTCTTTCCTGCTACTTCCATGTCACTCTTGTGCTCATAGAAATCACTCAGCTCTTCCTGCATCATGGTGAGATATAGCAAAGCTCTGTGAGGCTAAGTTCCCTTTTGCCTAGACACGTTTAAGAGCCATTTGTCCCTGTGTATCTCATCGTGTCCCAAATGCTTTATCTGAAAATGGGGCCTGAATTCCCTATATCTTGGAAACAAAAAAAAAACCTATGTGGCTTTTATTTCAGCCCCCCTCTTGGAATATTTGATGTCTATATTCTCATTGCTTTCTCTCCACCTTTTCTTAGTTCTCTCATCTTAGGAAAGCTTTTCCTGGTCTGTTGGGGAGTGAGTGGTTGGGGTAATTTTTGCTTTCTCACAATTATTATTTGTCTACATTGTAAGCTCTTTGTTAGAATTTTGAAACCCAAATTCCAAGATGAGAAGTCTTTTGCTCCCCACTGCTTTATGCTGTTTCTGCTGTCTACCAAAGCAAATGAGCATGGAATTGTTTAGCTGTTCAGTGAGGGAAAGGGCAAGAAGAAAAAGGAACTCTCAGGAAGAAATCATTGATATTTAAAAAATATCCTGCCCCAAAGGTACATAACTGTCACTTAACGACCATAAATTAGCATGCACGTGATTTGTTATTGTTTTCTCCTTTTTAGTATGTTCCTTTGTCTCTCCCTGTTAGGTCCTTAAAGAATCTAAAGAACTCTCTCTCAACTTATCAAGAGCTGTTTATTAAACACCTATTCTAGGCTTAGCCATGATCCCTTGAAGAGACTCAGGCAGTGAATAAATGTGAAATCCCATTTATTTGCTTCTGTGGCTTTTTCAGGTACTTATTTTTATTGGAATGGTCAATGATCATAAAAGGTTGAGTCCCTGGTGGGTGGAAATGTAAATCTGGATAAGCTGTAGAAGACAAATCAACTATCTAAAAATAAACAGAGAAGTTAAGAAAATGCACAGCTATTCCTTTAGGTTCCTAGGTTAAGTATCCCATAGAGACAGTAGGTGAAGTTTATATCTTACTTTCAGAATTTAATAAGGTGTATTTCCTATTGTATTAGTCTATTATGTTCACATGCAAAATGCGGTGAGTTAAGAACTGGATAGAAGTCTCGCCTCCAGAATTCATGTTCGTTTTTCCTTCTTCCTGAGACAGAGCTTTTTGCATTGGTTTGATGTACTGTAGTTACTTGGGGTTTAATCTTGTATAATAATTAACTTCAATTGATCCACTGCAGTGTGTTAGCAAAGTGCCTGAGCCTATTAAATCCGACTAAGAATCCTCCATTGCTTTCCTAATTTCCAGCATCATTATGCTGCCGGGAAAACTGATTAATGTAAAGGCATTCCGAACTGGGGCTTTTGCCTGGTGAAATTTTGGAGAAGGCGCACACTATTCCATTTTATAATATTGCATCTAATAAATTCCAAGATAAAGGATCTCCATTCATAGGAGAGCCCTGGATATATGAGTGTGGTCCCTATTCTTCTTTATAATGGAACCTTTCTGTTAAAGAGGGAAGCCAGAATCATCAGAGCTTCTTAATGGGGGCACATATGGTTGATTTAAAAGCAGGTAGAAAAATGGAACATTATTGAAAGTGTTCCATGCTCAGGAGGCCTCTGGAAAGGAAAACAAAAGGCTGCGAACGAGAAAGAGAGGACAAGAGGAAGAAACTGCAAAAAAAAAAAAAGTTGAGATAGATGTAAATTAAGCTGTTAAACTGAATATCTACAGTAGACATTTTCAGCCTTTGAAGAAATTTTATTTTTTATTTATTTATTTTATTTTATTTTTGTCTTTTTGCCATTTCTTGGGTCACTCCCGTGGCATATAGAGGTTCCCAGGCTAGGGGTCTAATCGGAGCTGTAGTCTCCGGCCTACGCCAGAGCCAGAGCAATGCAGGATCTGAGCTGCGTCTGCGAGCTATACCATAGCTCACGGCAACTCTGGATCGTTAACCCACTGAGCAAGGGCAGGGATCAAACCTGCACCCTCATGGTTCCTAGTCGGATTCATCAACCACTGCGCTGCGATGGGAACTCCTGAAGAAATTTTAAATAAAACATCCAAATTGATGTATTGAAAAGCTCTGGATAGGGAGTTTCTAGTGAAATAATCCATTTGGGAAACTGAGACTCTACTGTATGTCAAGGTAGACAAAGAAGATTAAGACTTGGTCCATATCTTTGAGGAGCTTACACTTTCTTTTAAACTGTCTTGATTGCCTTGGTGAAGTGAAATCCTGTTTTGGGTTTCCTCATGTTCTTGGAAATTTTTTAGTTTGAGTCTACTTCTCCTGCCTCAGCAAGTAGAATCTGGTGAGCATCATACTTTTACAGATTCACAGGCTCATAATCTCAAGAATCAAGGATCACTCTCTAAGAATGGATGAAACAGATGTTGGACATAAGCCTGAGTATCTACCAAGACCAATAACCTGGAAGGTTATTAAAAATTAAAATTGTCTTTTTTTTTGTTTTGCCTAATTATCTTAAAAGTTGTATGCAAAAAAGAATTCTATTTAATGAAGGGTTTTGGTTAGTTTAGTTTCTAATAAATTTTTTCACTGTAAATGATTATATTACTCTCAGTTTTATCATCAGAAGGAGATAAAGAGAGATTATCTTGATGACTTAATTAAAGTTATCAGGAATATCAGAGGTAGTAAAAGTACTGAAACTTGGTCTCCTTAGGAATACATCATTTTCTAAAAGATGGATTTCAATCCCATTGACATTTGCTTTATTTCCTATCCAAGGGAAAGAGAGGCCACTGAGGTCTGCAGTTGTAGGGGAAAACTCTATGGACAAGGTGGGATTTGAATTAGGCATTAAGGGGAGGTAGATAGTCTATTGTGGGGGGGAAAGAGGAAGGGTATTTCCAGTTGAGGAAACAGCATGAGCAAAACTGTTGAGGTGGTAGCAAGCATGACACATAAGGAGGATAATAATGAAACATATTTGCTCATATGGGCAAATAAATTTTGATTAAGAGTAGGATGAAGATGAAAGTATTTGATGAAAATCTGAATACCGAACTTGGGGAGTCTGAGTCTGAATTTGAACCAATTCAGATGTAAATGTAAGTATTACAAACACTGAGCCAAAGAACTGACTAAGAACTGAAGTATCATGAAGAAATATATAGCAATTATTAGTTGGATATTATAAAAATTAACACCATTTTTAGGCTTTTGTCCCATTGTCTGTTGCCATGTATAGACTAAACTGATCATTTCAGAACAGTTAATTGAATGAGGTTCATGATAGGGAAGCCAAACAATGCTGAATCATAGACAAGCTAGAAAAGTTCTTTTATGGCTTTTGGAGAGGAGTTCCCTGAAGGCCTAGCAGTTAAAGACCTGATGTTGTCACCACTGTGGCTATGGTCATTGTTATGGCATGGATTCGATCCCTGGCCCAGGAACTTCTGCATGATGCAGTGTGGCCAAAGAAAAAAAAAAAAAGCTTTTAGAGAACTTGAAACAGCATTAGGTAGTCAGTGGATGGAGTACGATTTGGAGTTAGAGTTTGGGTTCTAGTTTTATCACTAATTGGCTCTCTGTGACATTAGGCAAGTCCTTTAACTTCTCTGAGCCTCAGTTTCCTTAGCTCTAAAATGAGAATAATAATACTTATTGTCATGTTGTAAGAAATAAATGAAACTATGTGTCTTATGAACTTTAAAGCACTACTTAAGAATAAATAATGCTGATAATAAATTACCAAAAAGTAATTATATAGAATTATAACCTGAATAATGAAACCATCCAAAATACGTCATTGTTATGTAGGTTTGGCCATGAAGCATATGGGTAGGGTCTCAGTAGAAGCTTGTGAAAAAGTAGGCAGCAATAAGCTAGGACTTGGAAGTAGGACAGGGCCTAGTGGACACTGAACCTACTGGATCTGGCCCCCAAAAGAGGAGGCTGGTAGAATATTCCAGATGAGGTAATGAAATCCTTTTTATTCTCGGTAGCTAACCATAACAAAAGGCATGGTATGAGAAGTGGAAATTGGGACCCCCATGTATTTCTTGTGGAAATGTAAAATTGTGTCACCACTTTGGAAAGCAGTTTGATAGTTTTCAAAATATTAAATATTGGCATTCACTCTCAATTTCCCCCTACCTTCAACCTCTGGCAACCATTAATCCATTTTCTGTCTCTATGGACTTGCCTATTCTGGAAATTTTATGTAAAAGAATCAAGCAATATGTAACCTTTTGCGGTCTGTTCTTTAGCATAATATTTTTAAGGTTCATATGTGATATAATATGTATCAGAACTTCATTCCTTTTTATTGCCAAATAATATTCCATTGCATAGATATACCATATTTTTATTTTTTAATGTACTTTTGGGTTGGTTCCACTTTGGCTCAGGGAAGTTAAATGGCTTTGGGGCTATGATGAATAATGCCACTGTATATAGTTGAGTATAAGTTTTCAAATGGACTTATGTTTTCATTTGTCATTCATTATGCTAAAGCATTATGTGGCTTTTTGTGTCTGATCTTTTCTTAGAATAAATGGAATTAAATAACTATAACACAAAGATAGGTTTTAAATGTTATTTTATTTAGCTAGTATATAAAATACTCTTATAAATATTAAAATTATAATAAAATATTATTCAGCTTTATAAGTATTTTTAATTATTATATTATTATTTGCCTTTATAAATATCTATAATCATTTGGTGGCTCAAAAATATATAGTATTCTTCTTAAATTTATCTGACTAAAGCATTATTTTAATGTCAAATTTCCCAATTGATTTAACCATTTGGAAGTCTTTAATAATTGCTTTTGTATGTAAGAACAGTTTCCACAATCTTCACAAATTGTTATAACATTTTATATGTTATAACATATAACACATATTTACATTTCAACTAGCTGATGAGAATTTCAATATATAAAGTGCATATATTTACATTTCAACTAGCTGATGAGAATTTCAATATATAAAGCCCAGATGAGTTTTACTACAGGTTTCAACAAGAATGCTCTCCTACACTGGTGGTGGGCATGTAAATTGGTACAACCACTATGGAATACAGTATGGAGGTACTTCAGAAAACTAAATATAGAACTACTGTATGACCCAGCCATCCCACTCCTGGGCATATATCCAGACAAAACTTTCATTCAAAAAGACACATGTGGAATTCCTGCCTTGGCGCAGCAGAAATGAATCTGAGTAGGAACCATGAGGTTGTGGGTTTGATCCATGGACTTGCTCAGTGCATTAAGGATCCAGCGTTGCTGTGAGCTGTGGCGTAGGTTGCAGACGCAGCTCGGATCCTTGTTGTGGCTCTGGCATTGGCTGGTGGCTGTAGCTCGGACTGGACCCCTAGTCTGGGAACATCCTTTCTAGGATGTGGCCCTAGAAAGACAAAAAGACAAAAAGACAAAAAAAAAAAGACATATGCACCCATATGTTCATTGAAGCCCAATTCACAATAGCCAAGACATGGAAGCAATCTAAATGTCCATCAACAGATGAATGTATCAAGAAGATGTGGTATATATATACAATGGAATACTACTCAGCCATAAAAAGAACAAAATAATGCCACTTGCAGCAACATGAATGCAACTAGAGGGTCTCATACTCAGTGAAGTAAGTCAGAAAGAGAGAGACAAATATTGTATGATATCACATATCTGGAATCTAATATATAGCATGAATGAACCTATCTACAGAACAGAGACAAACTCATGGACATAGAGAACAGACTCATGGCTGCCAAGGTGGGGGGAAAGAGAGTGGAATGGAGTAGGATGGACTTGAAGTTTGGGGTTAGTAGATGCAAACCATTGCATTTGGAGTGGATAAGTAATGAGATCCTGCTGTATAGCACAGGGAACTATATCCAATCATTTGCGATGGAACATGATGGAAGATATTATGAGAAAATGAATGTATATATATGTATAACTGAGTCACTTTACTATGTAGCAGTAATTGACAGAATGTTGTAAATCAAGTATAATAAAAAATTTAAAAAAACAGGAATGCTCACCTATTTTACAAGTGAATATTCAGATATTCACAGTAAATCCAAATAGTGTGATTTGTTTCTATTGCTAATACTGGTGTGACAATTAGAGGTGATGGTAACTTCATGGACTCATGGTTAATGCCCTCACACAAGTTCAAGGTTGCTAAATATAATGTTGAAGTATGTAGTTGGCTATTTGGCCTTGTCCAAGCCTGGAGTTGAAGCTTAAGCAAATAGAATTTGCCTGAATATTGAGGCTGAGGCTGGACTTGGCTGCAGTTCTCATATATAGGTTCTTCCCGCTCATCCCAACTATACTAAATGTTAGGTTTTAGGTGGTAGGCTCATTTCATACCTCTTCCTTGCTAGGAACTCCTTATTTGTTTATAGGACTTGTCAGTAGAGGTGGGGTAGGTATCCTCTTTGCTTCCATTTCTTCTTTTTCTTTTAGACATCCCAGATTCTTTATATGTCATGCCATCCTAATCCACTGCTACCCTCCTTGTGATCCTTAAAACCAGTCACTTCCTTTCAATTCATAAATATTTTAGTACTTGACCAATTTTCTTCTTCTCCCTCCTTATTTACTTAGTGTTTTAGGGCCACACCTGTGGCATATGAAAAGTTCCCAGGCTAGGGTTTGAATAGGAGCTGTGGCTGCCACCTATGCCACATCCACAGTCACACGGGATCTGAGTCGTGTCTGTGACCTACACTGCAGCTCATGGCAACACCATATCCTTAACGCACTGAGTGAGGCCAGGGATCAAACCCGCATCCTCATGGATACTAGTAAAGTTCTTTACCACTATACTAGTGGTATGGGAAGAGGAATGGGAAGAGGAACAGGAACTCCCTTCCTCTCCCTCCTTACTGCTAATGACATTCTTAGTAACCTCAACATTCACTTGGAAGCTTCATCTAATCCTCTGGCTCTTCAGTTCCTTGACTTTCTCATCTCCAATGACTTTTTTTTTTTTTTTAAATCTTGCCCGATCAACCCAATCTCAGGGGCATATCCTTGAACTGTCCTTACCAAAAACTGAACCACTCCTCAAATCTTGATTTTAATTACCATTAGAATCGTTTCCTTGCACACCTCTTCAACTCTTACCCATCTCGCTCTCTCAGTTATCCTTTGCTTGCAAAACCCACACCCTGTTAATATCCTTCTTTCTGCCTATTCCAGGGTTGCACATAAGCACCCAGACACTACTGGGGAAAATATACAATCATTCTGTGCTTGGCAGAAAAATGGCCCCTTAAAGATATCCATCCCCTAATCCAAGTAACCTGTGAATATTACCTTACATAGCAAAAGGGCTTTGCAGACGTGATTAAGGTTACAGATCCTTAGTGGAGAATGTAACCTGGATCATCCAGGTGGGCCCAATCTAATTTCATGAGTCCTTAAATATAGGGAACTTTTCTCAGCTGTGGTTGGAGAGAAGCAACAATGGAAGAAGGATAGGGAAATGCAACATAAGAGGGATTCCTGCCGTTGCTCGATTTGAAGATGGAGGAAGCGAGCTAGAACCAAGGAAAGTGTGTGGCTCAGGGAATGCTGGAAAGGGTAAGGAAATTGATTCTATCCTAGAGCCTTCAGAAAGTAAGGCATCCTGCTGATATCTTGAGTTGAACCCAGTAAGTCCCACGTTGGACTTCTGACTTACAGAGCTGAGATAATTTGTTTTAAGTTTGTGGTAATTTGTTATAGCCTCAACAGAAACTAATCCATATGCTAACGGGTTTCATTTTAAATTCATGTCCTTAAATTTCAAACTTAACAACTGCCTTGGCATTCCATTGTACTATCTTTGCACATTTGCCTTTCTGCTTCTTGAAACAGTCATTTCGTACATTTTCTTCTGCTGAAACTTTTTCAACACTCCACCCCCATCAAAAACCATGTTTTTATATAGGAGTTCCCTCACCTTTCTCCTATTAAATCTATCAAATTGTATATTCTTTGTTTGTATCAAAGACAACCCCTCCACTTATGCTCTATATCTGATGGGCTCTTGACTTCTCAAGGACTTTTCACCTGACATTATCTTCTCTCTGTTTAGCTTTGTCAATTCTCCTTTTATTGTGGAATGTTCCCTCTGTCTACATAGACATGTTCCTATATTTCCCTTGATTTCACACCTCTTCTTACTGTTGCCACCCCATTTTCCTGATCCCCTTCATCACAAAACTTTCTTTAAAGGATTTGTTCATAGTTGTCTCCATTTCCTCATGACCCATTCTCTTTCTTCAACCTACAGTGAGCTTCTGACTTGAATACTGTAATGACTTTTCTGTTTCCAAATCCAGTGTCCATTTTTTAACCCTCATCTTAATAGACCTCTCATAAACATCTGACATAATTGACCACTACCTTATTCTTGAAACCACTTCTTTTTTTGGTTTCTAGGACACCATATTTTCTTCATAACTGTTCATTATGTGGCTGTTCATTCTTAATCTGTTTTGCTGGCTCCTTTCCTCTGCCCTATTTCTAAATGTAGAAATGCCCCAGGACTCAGTCCTGGCCCACCTTTTCTTGTCTATGCTCTTGCTCTCTTTCTCTAAGTGCTTTTATCTAGTCCTATGATTTTCAGTACTGCCTATATGCCAGTGACCCCAAAATCTGTATCTCCAACGACCCCCAAATTTGTATCTCCAACCCTGACTTCTCTAAACTCAATATTTTTAACTGTTAACTTGAAATCTCCACCTTAATATCTAATAGGCATCTCAAACTTCACATATTAAAAATAGTTATTTATCAAGAAAAGGTGGATTTTCTATGAGTCATCTATAATTTCCCCACCCAGTGAAATATATTTGTAAGACTTTTGGGCCTGGGTAACATCTCTAGTCTGAGATTGAAGAGCCAATTTTATAAATAATCTTTGGTTTTTTCTTAGTCTCATTAATATTGTGGGTTAAAGCTCTTTTGATTGCTAATTCAAGTAAAGGGGGATTATTTAAGGGATAAAGAAATGTGTTGCTCAAATCCAAATAAAGAAAATGAAATGTAGCCAGGCCTCAGTGAAACTGGTAGCTACAGTACCATCCAGAAAGGAGGATTTTTTTCTCAGGGATGGATTTTCTCTCATTGTTTCTGTGCATCTCTCTGTGAATTTTCTCTACTTTCTCCTCTCTTCTGGCATTTTCTGCTTACTCATCTTACACATGGTTTTTTAATGACTTTGGAACCCACCAACCAAATTTCACTATAGGTGGATTTCCTATCAGAAGGCTAATGCAGTGATGTACTGGTAAATGTCTAATAACTAGCTCATGCAGTGGAGGAGAGGGAAAATGTCCTAGTTTGTCACATTTGTCAATTTATAAAATTTTAATATTCTCCCCATGGCTGATTTCAAGCTACCAACTTGACATCAACAAGCTTGCAAAAGTTCAGAAAATTTAACACTGGTCTTTTACAAATGTATGGATTGACCCTAGTACACCACTACTTAAAGAGCTTAAGCTTCTGGAGTTCCTGTCGTGGCTCAGTGGTTTGTGAACCCGACTGGTAACCATGGGGTTGCAGGTTCGATCCCTGGCCTTGCTCAATGGGTTGGGGAACCGGCGTTGCCTTGAGCTGTGATGTAGTTCACAGATGAGGCTCAGATCCTGCATTGCTGTGGCTGTGGCATGGGCCGGCAGCTACAGCTCCTATTGGACCCCTAGACTGGGAATCTCCATGTGCCATGGGTGTGACCCTAAAAAAGACAAAAAGACAAAAAAAAAAAAGAAAAAAAAAGAGCTTAAGCTTCTGGCTACTCACTTGCACGAGTCCTTCCGAGGCTCTGAGCCTATTTTCATGTTCTTTTTCTTCATGTTCTTCGGCCCCACCCTAATGGTTTAAGCCTTATGCTGCCTAAAATCTAGATTTTCCTTGCTAATATCTTTTAAGCTCAGTTCTTATAGCTAACTTGCAATCTCCCGCTATGACTTTTTTTTAAAAAAAAAAAAAACTAGAATAAAGGAAATTATTGGCTTAGTTCAGCTCTTTCAGGGCTAATCTCTTTATGTCAGGCCATGTCATAGGTCAGTTATAAATCTATGGTTGTTAGGAGTCCATCTCTGAACAACTATAGTAGCTAGGAAGGTGAAATCATGAATTTCATTGTCAACTTTATAAGGATTGTGTGGGGACCAATTTCTCTGAGAAGAATCTGTCAGTGGAA
Source organism: Phacochoerus africanus (assembly GCF_016906955.1). Classification (NCBI taxonomy): domain Eukaryota; kingdom Metazoa; phylum Chordata; class Mammalia; order Artiodactyla; family Suidae; genus Phacochoerus; species Phacochoerus africanus. The sequence goes on along the minus strand of NC_062560.1, from coordinate 104,932,008 downwards.
CATGTTTTACCTAGAAATGTCAAACTTGCTGAGTGTCTTAGCTATCAACACAAGTAAGACCTCTAGCACAATAAAGCACAGTCTGTCTTTTATATAATAGTTGAAAGCAAAAATGATCAGTCTGCCTTCTAAGTAGAACCATGAAGAGAATTTTCTAATCTAGAGACTACTCACTTATTTCTGATCTAGATTACTCTAAGAGCCAATGAAATCAATAGATAATGATACAAGATTTGTGGTGTTGATCAAATTAACAAATGACCATATGGGAATTCCAGGTGGGAATGGATGGTAGACATGTTAGCATCTGTATAAACTGAGTGTCATTGTATTTGTGTGATCCAACTCACAAGATGGGTCAGGAGAAATGAAGACCTATGGTGATTACCCTTGAGGATTCTTTTATGCTATTACCATTATGATGAGTTCCTCTCTGTAAGTGAGCCCTTTTCACCAGAACATTCCCACTTCCAACTGTCTATAATATGAAAATTCCTGAGTTGCCCCAAACTCTCTGAAAAAGATTCTCATGGGGCTGAGGGTGGGGGATGCTTAGGAGCCTGTCTTTTTAGCACAGACCTGGTAGCTATATTTTATTAAGTAATTCTGATGCACACTGAAGTTTGAGAACACCGTGCCAGACTATCTGGTACTATTCACCACTGCATCACCAGCACTTAGAATAAGTCTTGACATTGAGTGGACACTTAATAAAGATGGTTGAATGATTGAATGAATGAATATGTCCCTTGGGGTCCAGGCATTTTGTCATCTTACATCTTTAGAAGTCACAGAGAAGAGGACATGAGTTATATACGACGTAATTTTTGATTGCTGGAAACACTAGCCCATTTTGGATGGTATCCAGGACATATGTATGGCAAACATATTCATTTTTATTTCCTTCTTTCACTCAGCTAATCATCTAAATCTCTGCCTTATTCAGCCCATTTAACTCTGTAGGCTGCCTTGCTCAAGGGATTCACTCTAATTGCTCACACCATAAGGGTGGCACTTCTCAAGTTGTCATTGTCACCAGGGGTGATAGTTGAAATATTTAACAACTAATACAGCACAGGCATCAGTCAATTGGTACAGATTCTGGCTGTGAGCATCTGGTAGGGCCATACCAGTGCATAATGGCCGAAGATCAGCCTGACCATTAGCCTTGTGTAGAAGACTGTGCTTCTAGGCATTTGGCTCTCTGGGTCCTTACCAAAAGTGATCTATACAAGGGTGATACTTACTGGCTTGGGTCATAGCTCAGATTATCCTGTGAGATAAGCTAGAATAATGATTAGAAATAGTTACCTTAGAAATACCTATACCCTATTCCCTGAAACCTGTAAATGTTACCTTAAATGGCAAAAGAGACTTTGCTGCTGTGGTTAAGTTAAGGATCTTGAATTGGGGTGATTATCCTGGATTATGTAGGTGGGCCCAACATAATCAGAAAGATTCTTAAAAGGGAAAGAGGAAACTGGAGAGTCTGAGTCAAAAAAAAAGGGATGTGATGATGGAAGGAGTAAAGAGGAGAGAGTTGAAGGTGCTATGCTGCTGGAAGATGGCAGAAGAGGATATGAGCCCCCAAATTGGTTGCTTAAAAGCTGGAAAAGCCAAGCAAGCTAATCTAACTTAACTTCATTTTGGATGTGGAAAATAGGCTCTTCTTTCATCATGAATTCTTTCCAACACTCTTGTTTATAAGATAACCTTTGTGCTCTAAGTCTTTGCACTATGTCTTTAAACTTTTTGAAACGGAAAAGCTTTATTTCTCTCAAAAATCTTGGGTTTTATAATCTAAAGCTTTATCTATTGAGACAGTAGCTCTGCCAAGGGTTCCAGAGGTCTAATTCCAAAGTAAACTCCAAGAATGTGACTCTTTGTTTTATACATTGGGCCCTTGCCCGAGGTAGTAAGTCTCAGCCTCAAGGTCTAATTTTAATGGGAAATGTTACGAGGTAATGAGGAGTAAAAAGACAATGAAAACCTATCTATTAATACTTCAAGATATTATGCTTCTACATTTTTTCTCCCTAGTAAATCATTGCATTTTGACTCCTCAACATAGGTGTTTCCCTTACTGCTTACTGCCCCCATCCCCATCAAGTTATGCAAGGCCATTGCGAGACTCACCTGAGCTCTGTGGAGGCTCTGCCTTTGGTTGTGGCAGAAGTCAGAGAAGAACTAAGTCTCTGATCAGAATCTGTGCATCCAGAATAAACAGCTCCCATATATAAAGATTCAGAATTCATGGGTGTAGTTATGAGGATAAGCTCCAAAAATGAAAGTAGTAAATTTTTAACCCCTGAGCTAAAAAAGCTACTGTTTTAAGTATAATTGAGAAAAAGATAGAATCCAAATTTAAATCTGAGCAGGTTTTCTCCTGCCTTTTCATACTGTCCTCATACCCATCACAGGGGCATGCACCACACACATGCAAAAAAGATCTTTCAAGTGGGGAATGGTAAGAGCAGAGAGGTAAGAAGAAAACGAGACATGTATTTGGAGGTCCTTGTATTCTGTTCCCCCATCCTATTGGGTCAAATAGCAGAGTGGTAAAACATGATGGAAATCTCACTTAAAATTTGAGGGACTCAAAGGAGGCAGGATTTAAGCTTTACATGCTGGATGGGGACCAGTGAGCTGGGAAGCCTGGTTGAGCAATCCATTTCCTTTCAGTCCATTGCAGCAGTCTTACAGCAGAGCTATTCTGTGTGGCAGGCTAGGCAAGAAAAAGTCAAAGATAAGTTGCCACTACTTTTACCACCTGCCAAGCCCCAACCCCTGAGTTTTCTGAACCTTTCAGGGACATGAGAGACCATATGGAAAAGTCCTATGGTCCCCTGAATTGAACAGGGAAGTTATCTGAGAGAAAGAGAATCAATGTGTTTCTGATATGCTTTTATCCAGGATGAGAGGATTCTGTGTATGATTTCAAAAGTTGCTGCTGTGGGTTGGGATATGTAATACTTTCTCACTGGCTTATCAGAACAAGAGCTAAGTGGGAACTAAATACCCATAAAAAAGCAATTTCCATTTGTGATAGGTTGATGCAGTAATGACTTCTAACTTATCTGCTATTTACCGTTTCTATACTCTGTGATAGCACCCTTCACATTGACTCTAGGCTTGCCATGTCACTCGACTTGGCCAATGAGGGCACATAAAATGTGAGGGCAAGTAGACACTTGAAGGAGTGCTTACATATTGGGGTTTGCCTTCTCTTGTTTCTGTTGGAACTCCTGATCGGCCTGTTGGATTATGAAAGACATGTGGTCCAGTTATTCTCTCATCCCATCTGCCAGACAGCCAATCTCTAGACATGGTGAATGAGGTCCTTGACTGCCAGCCAACTATAGATGCATGAATGAGTCCAGCTGAGTCCAGCCAAATTGCTTACCCACAAAGTTGTGAGCTAAATAAATGGTTTTTATTTTAAGCCACTAAGTTTTGAGGTAGCTTTTAAACAGCAAATGCCAACTGATACAGAATTTAAGGGAACATTATGCAACATGTGTACCCAGGAACAGATGGGATGAGTTACACCTGGAGCAGTAAGGAAGCGATCCAACACAGTGGCCTTCCCTTTAGTTGCCTCCCCACTCCCAGACAGACCCAGATCTGATCATTGATCCTGAGGAAGGGGTGGACCAAAAGGAAAAATCATGAATGACCGAGGACTCGAATTGACTGAGAAATTATTGATCTTACCTGGCTTAAATTTTTTGCATTAGGCAGAATGATGGCTCAGAGGAGGATATTTCTTCTTAAAGCACGTCTGAACTCATGACCAGGGAAACCTGTGCTTGCTGTATCTGGTATCTCTGTATTAATGCCCTAGACTGAACCTGATGTATCTAAATGATTAACTCTAGAGCCATGCATTATACTCGTGTACAAATATGAAGACTTGAGTCAAAATCAGTTTCAAGTCACTTTCCAAGGTTCAGGAAAGGGGCTGCCTTGCTGTGAGTTGGAGAAACATGAGAACATATGGACACCTGTAATGGGTTCTCATTATTGGTTTAGTTTTGCTATAATGGAGGGTAAAATAGAAAGGAAAAGAAATATTTTTTACCGGTCAAATTTATTAATGTTAATATTTTAACATCTAATATTAGATTGAACACTTAGCCCTGCACAAAATGCTGTATTCATTGCCTCATTTAGTCTTCACAACAACCTGTGAGGTAATAAAGTATTTTTCCCATTTCATAGGTGAAGAAACTGAGACTCAGATTACATTACTTAAGTTCATGCAGTGAATAAAATGGCTGAAATCCAGAACTGACTCCAAAGAATTTGATTTCATTTTGGCAAAACATTGCCTCTTAAATGCATGGTAGCATTTTGAAATTTATTGCTAGCAATGATTTTCCTTGCAAGAGAAAACAAGAATTGTGAGGGACTGGAGAGTAAAATTAAGTGCTGAGGGACCAGTTACAATTTCATTGGGGGACTCGGGACATTGGGCAATGCAAAGTTGAGCAAGGGGCCACTTGTGCTTTTGGATGGATGATCTTGCTCAAGGGGCTTCACATAGACAAAAGATGATGGCAATGATTCCTATTGAATTTGGCCTGGGGAGGGAAAAGCCAAGTTTTTCTCTTTAAAGTAATAGTGCTTTGCAATGAATTATCCTGATAATAGCTTTCTTCTGAAGAAAATAAAGAAGATATATAATCAAAGAAAGCACAGCTGGCCTTCAGGCCTCCCTCAGTATCCAGGTAAACACTGATTCCCAGCATTTGGAATGTATATATTTCATAAAGTGTGTCCTGTTTGTGATTTTCTGCATAGGATCATTGAATTTAAAAATGCGATGATTTGTAGGCAAAGAGGATTCTCATCTGAAATAACTTGCTATGTATCGTAGTCATTACATCTTTCAATCACAGCTCCCAGGTTCCAGGAGAGGTCTTAGAATATTGAAGGCACTTTGCTGTCTATCTGTTCTATCTTAGGGTATCATCAGCATGGCAACAGGATTTGGCAGAACTGTTTGACTCTGTGCTATTCTGACATTCTTGCAGTCTATGCTAGAAATCAACATGACTTGGCCTCGCAGCAATGACCATTTTGGCCATTAGGTCACTGGAGCCCCAACTGCCCCAACTACTGGCAGACCTGAATCCATCCTTGAATGCCAATCAAAACGTGGCCACCCAATGGACTGGCTACATTTGACGCCCACTTTTTTCTACCAAAGTAAACTGTGTTCATTAGGAAGTATCTTTCGGAGTTCCCGTGGTGGCTCAGTGGTTAACGCATCCGACTAGGAACCATGAGGTTGCGGGTTCGATCCCTGGCCTTGCTCAGTGGGTTAAGGATCCGGTGTGGCCGTGAGCTGTGTAGGTTGCAGATGTGGCTCAGATCCCGAGTTGCTGTGGCTCTGGCATAGGCCGGTGGCTACAGCTCCGATTCGACCTCTAGCCTGGGAACATCCATATGCCACAGAAGCGGCCCTAGAAAAGACAAAAAAAAGACAAAAAAAAAGGAAGTATATTTCTTGGGGGCAAGAAACAAAATGATTGGGTTAAATGTATGGTATGAAAGCAATTTTTAGACTAAAAAGAGATCATGTATATGAAAGTACCTAAATAGGGGACACACCAAACATTTGTTTCCTTCTCTTTTCACTTTTATTTTCAAATGAATGAATATGATGTGAGAAAAAAATAAGTGTATATTTTTCTATGACAAGATGAACTATTTTGAAGACTTAGTTAACAATCTAGTTTTTAAATTCTTTTTCAATGAACCCTCTATAATTTTGTGAAATGTGTGCATTTTGATTAGGCTAGAGGTTGTCAACGTTCATCAAAACTGCTTTCAATATTTTCAATATCTTTTTAAAAGTACATTTGCTTTTCTTTATTAATATTAGACAAAATGCATGATGCTGTATGAGATATTTCATCCCTTAAAAATATAATTTCTAAAATCTTAGAAATTTCATTTTGACTCCAAACAGCGAAGTTGTTACTTCCTTGTTGCTAAGGAAACCACTGTGTATAAACCACCAGTAAATACAGCTGATGGTAGTTAGATTCTTGTCTGGTGGGGGCAAGTGCCTCTCTCCTTTGAGATTAGAAAATTACTACCTTTTGATTGGAAAGAAAAAGTCATGTGGGTTTAGGCAATTGATTTAGAGAAACACACCTGCAGGACTCTCATTTCTTTTTATCATTCTGTTTTAGTCATGGATGGAGAGGCAGGAAACCTAGGGGTAGCTTTTAGAGAGAACTGGCAAGACCAGTAGCACTGTCTTTCTCCTGCCCTACAGATATCTTGTTCCTAATGCTGAGAGACACAGATCCTTTGCCAGTGTTTCTCAAATTGACTCCTTCCCTTCTTTTCCACCTCTATCACTCTGATCCACCCCTAATCATCTCGAACTGAGACTTTACAGTAACCTCCACGTTGGGTTTCCAATGTACAATCTCTTTTTCCTATCTTTCATTCTTCATGTGACGTGTCAGATTAATTTCTGAGCCAGATTGCTTGTGTTCAAATCCCAGCTCTGTCACTTACAAACTGGCATGTTACTTAACCTTTCTGTCTCAATTTCTACCTCTGTAATAAAATCAAGATAATAATAATATCTATCTCATAGGGTTGTTGGGATGAATCAATAAGTTAATTCATGTAAAGTGCTTATTACAATGTCTGACACATAATAAGCACTCAATAAAAATTAGCTCTTACTAGTGTCCCTACAACATCACTTTCCATTCCAGTATTTTCTCCTCTCAGTTCAAATACCTCAATGATTCTCCATCATACTCCTTGCACTGAAATTTAGAGCCTTTCTGAATCTCAATATACAGAATATATAATGCAATAAATGGCAGTCTATAGTTAATTCTTACATTTCCAAATGTATCTAAGTAGCCCTGGGAGGTGGTGGCAGGTGTGTAGCGGCAAGAATACTGGCTTGGGAGTAATTTACACTTGACATTGAATTTCAACTCAATTACTGTATAATCTTAAGCTATTTGGTCTTCAGTTTCCTCTTCTGTAAAATTCAAATAATAAGTGCCAATCTCATGGGAGTTCTTTTGAGAATTAAATGGGAAAACCTTTATAGAAGCACCTAGGTACTATAGAAGTACCTCCTAGAGCAGATGCTTAACAAACCTTGTTTTCTTCCCCTGTTCCCTCACCTCCACTTCAGTCATGCTGATTGTTATGGACTGAGTTATGCTATATTCATATGGTGAAGACCTAATCTCCAGCACTTCAGAATATGACTATATTTGAAGAGAGTACCTTTAACTAGGGAACTAAATTCACATGAGGCTGTTTGGGTGAGTATTAAGCCAATCTGACTGTTCTTCTAAGGAGAGGAGATTTGAACACATGGAGAAAAACCAGGGATGTGCACACATAGAGGAAAGACCATGTGAGGACACCAAGAGAAGGTGGCCATCTGCAAGCCAAGGAGAGGAGCTCAGGAGAAACCAAACCCGCTGACACCATGATCTTGGACTTACAGACTCTAGAAATGTGGGAGAATAACTAATAACTATCTGTTGTTTAAGCCACCCAGTCTGTGGTATTTTATGGCAGCCCTAGCAAATCGATACAAGGATGTACTCATTATTTCTCAAACATGTGCAAATTGTCACCTTTTTATCTCCAGCTTGGTGGAAAGACTATGAAAGATGGGACCAGATATACTACCGTCAGAGAGCAATTATTCATATGGCTCCTTCTGAGAACTTCACCATGGATCACAACCATGTTTTATGCCAAAATACCCTATCATCCCAGCCATAACTGGGCCTTCCCCAAACTCAGTCATCCAGACAGGTCAGTGGATTAGCAGAAGAGCTCTTTTAAAATGGTGCTTTAAACTCAATAGTGACAGTGTAGTCCGTTTAGTTTCTCTGTGCTGTGGCACATGTATGGAGAACACATGGAGTGTATCAGTAGATGGCAGAATGGGCAAACAGCTAGAGACACACAGGATATTAGAATAACCAAAAGCTACAAACAAGCAGAGAGACTGTTGACAGAGAGACTATCGACTCATTTGTAAGAGAGCAGGAAGATAGAAGGATGCAAGTAGAGAGAAAAACAGAGACATGGTGAAAATAGTTGAAGATGTAAAAATCATGATTTGAGTTGAAAGTCATAGATGCCTACTTGTCCAGTTACTTACATTTTTTTAGAGTTGCTATTCAATGACTAAAACTGCGCATCCTAAAAGATATTTAAGGTTCACACAAGGCTGTGAAACTGCCGAGACCATTTTGTGTATTTCCAACTTCGCTAAGTAGGCTTACACTGTACGATTACTTCTTTTCTCACTGAATGATTGAGCCTTTGTTCCTTGACCTTAAAGGCACAAACTGACACACTTGCAAAATCATCACCTCTCCTCTTTGCTTTTCTAAATCCTTGCCCTTTCCTTATGACCTGACTCAAGTCCTACTGTTGCAATAAAGCTCCCTTCAGCTGCTTCAGGATTGGGCCATACCTATAGCACTTACTGGCTTAACTATGTGGCCCTTAGTAGTTAATTTAAAATATTTATTTCTGCATTAAAAATATCCATGGAATGATTTATTTGCTTATGAACTCCTGAGTCATTGAATATGCTCTAGGGGTCTTTACATTTATAAATATGGAATTTATACTTACACTAATGAACAGTAGTCTTCTCCATATTATTCAAATTAGTGCAGTAAGATTTTGTCAGCCCAGCCTTACATGTGGTCTTCGTTGTTATCAAGAGAGGTCCTTATAGGGCATTATTTGGCACCTAACTTTCTATTTTTCTTTGTTGTTGTTGTCTTTTTGCCTTTTCTAGGTCCACTTCCTGAGGCATATGGAGGTTCCCAGGCTAGGGGTCTAATCGGAGCTGTAGCTGCCAGCTTATGACAGAGCCACAGCAACGTGGGATCTGAGCTGTGTCTGCAACCTACACCACAGCTCATGGCAACGCCGGATCCTTAACCCACTGAGCAAGGCCAGGGATCAAACACGCAACCTCATGGTTCCTAGTAGGATTCATTAACTACTGTGCCACGACAGGAACTCCTGGCACCTAACTTTCTAGTGTCTTAACAATTGTGGCACTCAGAAGAGGCCTGATGTCACATGAATTGTATCAAGGCATGAGATTTATCTGCAAAGTTATTCTCTAAAGACCATAAGGTCAACTTTATGCCCTGGGATGATTCTGTTGTGTGTTTTTAATAAGCAGTCATCAAAAATCTTGTACATTTCCCCCATGCTGCCTATTGGAACGGACCTCCCCTCAGGTAGCACTGGGCACACTGATGATTGTGAGTGCCTGACTGTCCAGAGTAATAAAGGTAATGGCCACAGCCAGCTCCTCAGCTACTGTCCAAAAGTTATAATTTGCTCTTCTGTGATTTAAACCCTGGAGGATTCAACTAGCTGTCCTAGTAATGACCTAATGAGCAAAGGTGTTTCTAAGCTAATGTTGACCCTTTCTATTCTCTGCCCTCTAGATGTATTAGTGTCCAAAGATTTGGATGAGTTTGAAAATGTCTGGAGTAGATACTCAGAATGAAGGCCCCTGTGCAATATTTGAAAAAAGTAGATGTGCTATTATCACTCTGAGGAAGACAGCATTGATATTTCCTGGACACTACAATAACAATGTGTTTGTCCTGGAATGACTTTACTCTAAGCTCAAGGTCCTTCCTTTACTGTCCCTTATTATTGCAGTTCCTTAGATGTTGATTAGCTTCACTAAATGCCTTTGGGAAGGTGTTCCACAAACCAGGAAATGTTGAATTGCTACCTATTCTGGATAAATTGAAGGCATCAAAAGCTGACAGAATCTCTGGGGAAGAGATGAAACCATGCAGTGTCCTGGTTAATAGCCTCCCAGGACCTATTTGGTGCCAACATATTGAGCTTTTGTTTCCTTTATCATGATCACTGGTTAATGCATGGGTGGAATCAAAACAGAAGACCACTGAGAACTGGAACAGTGGATTGTTTTGGCAAAAAAGTGGAAATGAGGAAGAGAAGGATAGAGAAAGATACTGAACAACTTCTCTGTATTAGATATTCCATTTGATGCTTTATGTCATGTAACACAAAACTCTGTGAAATAAGTACTATCCAGTTGCTCAGAATAGGGAAACTGAGGCACGGAGGGATTAAATGATTTGTTCAAGGTTGCACAGATTATAAAAGTGGCTGCTGGAGTTCCTGTTGTGACTCAGCAGTAACAAACCAGACTAGGATCCATAAGGATCAGTAAGGATCTGGCATTGCCATGAGCTATGGTGTAAGTCACAGACGAGGCTTGGATCCTGAGTGGCTGTGGCTGTGGCCAGCACCTATAGCTCCTGATTCAACCCCTAGCCTGGGAACCTCTATATGCCACATCTGCAGCCCTAAAAAGCAAAAAAGCAAAAAAAAAAAAAAAAAAGGTGGTAGAGCTGCAGTCAGAAACCATATTTGTTTTATTCCAGAGCCAACATTTTAAAGCACAAAGACAATATGCCTTAATTAATTTTCATGTTCCTATTAGGCCTTACATGGTCATTAACCCACTTGATTGATTTATCAGATTAGTGAGCATCCATCTTTTGTAGACCTGAGTTAATAGTACACAGGGAAGAGGAGTTTTAAAAAGAGTGGTTGAAAGAAGGGAGACATAGTCCAAAACAAGGATGTAAACCTCATCTATTTCATTGGTATACTGGGAAGTTAGGACTATTTCAGTAAGGGACTTCTGCAGTGGTGACAGGAATAACCTTAACATATAGATCATCATCTACTAGTAGAATCTGAAACTTTACCTGGTAGGTCCCCAAGTTACTTGTCACTGTCATTCCCTACTCTTCCATCAAAACTTGCTCTCCTGACAAGATCCATTAGTTGCATCTTTGTGTTTAGTGCTGACAAGCTTCAAACATGTCAAGGATACTAAGTAGTTGTAACATTTAGATTCCTTGTATAGTATATATTGTGTTTATTACTTTATTTTACCATCGTCACAAAAACAATTCTGATGCATGGTAGGGCTAACTGGTTGGAAATTGAATAATCCATGTAGACAATGACTACATTTACTAGAATCAACTTTTGGCTAACCTCAAGGACAAATCTTTGTAAGTCTTTACTGACCTTGCCTACCTAGTTTGCTGATTTAAGCCTTTTGTTGACAGAAAGAAGATCATTATTTATTCTATCTCAGCAGGAATACTAACAGTTCTCTGCCCTCGCCTTACCCACTCCTCCTGTTGCCTGCAGGCTGACTTCCTTATTATATATTAGAATAATAAAATAAAGCTTATATATCAACTGACCATAGAAACTTAGCATTATTAGAAACTCTAGAAAGCATTGGCTAACACCATTGTTTATGCAGAGATTGAAGATGGAAAGCAATAGGAATGATGAGACCTGCACGAGGTTATTCAGCGAGTTAATGCTAAAATTTAAAAATCTCTGATCTCTAATTCAATGCTGATATTCTATGTTTCTTCTTCTTTTTTTTTTAAAATCTGTGAGTCACAGTAGGACCTATTCCTATCATCTTTATTATTGTTAATGATATTATTATTTACAAGTCATCATCAGCTTTTAAAAACAGATATCTTCAATTAGTTTTGATCTTGGTTTCTTAGTGTAACTTTCCTGAGTGGGAATTGATCCCTCAGCTGGAGAGTTGGGCTTGGGAAAGAGAGGCACAGAGAGGAAGAACAAATAGTTTTAAAAGGTTCTCAATTGCTGCAAATTGCATTTTCCTACAAATGGTTCCTGCAGTCACATTCCTCTATGTCTCCCTTAAATGTCAATGGCAGCTCAAAGTCTCACAATTTTCGAGGCCCTTAAGATGAAATTTCTTAAGTGGCAGCATAGGTGATTGAAACACAAATTCCCTTTCATGACCAACATCTCAAATTACAAATAATACATGAGGCTCAAATAATCCCTCTGTCTCATCTTTGCATTTTGATTTTCTGGAAAAGCTAGCAAAGGTTTTCCAAAATTCTTATGCTGAAATATTCATTCCTGGTCTATGAGGCTAAAGGACACATTTATAAGACAGAGGCCTCTCTAACATAAATGGGAGGCTTTGGGCCCAGCTGGTGTTTGACAGTGGGTATATTTATCTTCAGTTAGCCTTTTGTTGGGGGACTTTCTTCTATCACAAAAGCCCCCTTGTAGTATTCACAAGTAGAATTCATTAACTCCTTTGAATCTGAACTATTGCTGTTACAAACTGATATTTCAAGAGAAATCAATTTATTGGGCCATATCAGACATCAAAATCTGGCAAGAAAATAACTTATTTGGTAATGTGGGACACAGGTCTGGTCTGCAAGGGAAAAATATGAAATGACTATATGGGAAGAAGTAGTTTTATTCCATTCAAGGGGAATATTAACAATTAGCACAGATGAAAATATAAGCAAAAATTTCTACTTAGTTTTATCTTAAAAATAAAGGTCTCAATACACAAATGGTACTTAATATACAATATAAAATGCCTGGACCCAGGCATTTTGAAAAGAATATAAATTTCTTGAGTCCTCAGAACTAAGAAAAAAAAAGAACCTGTATTGAGTGCAGGTTTGTATTGGGCATTATATCAGGCACTTTACATATATTCTCTAATTAAATTACCTCAATAACTCAGGGAGGTGGCTACTATTGTTCATACTTTATTGAAAGGGAAATGAGTGTGTCAGCTCTGTATCAGTTTGCCCTCGGATCTGTTCCTTGCTTTTGCTTTATCCTGCCAACCCCTGCAGACTCTTATTTCTCAGGCTCCTGTGATAACTAGCTTCTGGATGTGTTCAGCCAAAGGGAGATGCAAGTAGGAAGTTGAAGGGCAGGAGGAAGGAAGAGGCCAGGATTATTTCTTACCACCCTTCTCTTCACCCCAGCCTGGTGCACCACCTTTAGAAGTGGCTGCCTTTCCTCTGTGGCTCCAGCTCCCACCAGACAGACTTGCTGTAGTTCTCGTTTCTTTTGGGGGACTCTGGTCCCCAGGTTCTGGAAACCCTGTCTACTCTCCTTGCCTCTCCTGTCCTCAGGGTGGTGATGGCCTCCTGCTGTTGCTCGTCTCTGGGTTGCCTCCCTTTCCTCTATTTGGCTTCTCAGCTCCTCCATCAACTGTGCAATGCATTTCTTATCTTAAATACCCTCTATTTCTTAAATACCCTCTATTTCCGAGACTATATCTAAAATTGTTTCTGATTTCCTGGTTGGGCCCTCATATATACTGAGGCTTTATGCCAAATCATGTGGCTACGAGGTGATTAAGACTCAAAAATGTATATTCTTTCCTCTTGGTTTGAAAATACCACAGTTTTATGACCTCTAAGACTTTGAAAGTCTTTGGAGAAGAAATAGTTTTAAAATATTTACTTGACAAAATCATATTTGGGAGTTCCTCAGTGGCCTAGCAGTTAAGGATTTGGTGGTGTTACAAACTGGTATCTTAAGAGAAATCAATTTATTGGGCCATATCAGACATCAAAATCTGGCAAGAAAATAGCTTATTTGGTAAAATGGGACCCAGATCTGGTCTGCAAGGGAAAAATATGAAATGACTATATGGGAAGAAATAGCCACTGCTGTGACTTCAGCTAGCTCTCTGGCCCGGGAACTTCTACGTGCTGCGGGTATGGCCCCCCAAAAAATCATATTTCCACTTCCCTGGTAGTCTGCATCCTTACCTTACTAGAATCCAAACTGACAAGGGTTTGTTTATCTTCTAGCTAGCCATTAATGTTACAAATTGAGGTTTAAAAAGGCCTTCATTATAGAGTTAATCCTTTGCTAGCCCAGTGGAAACATTTTTCTTTAGGTTTCTTAATTTCCTCATTGTCATCCCACTCTACCCTTAGAACAGTATTCCCTTTTAATTTTTCCAATTTCATTTCTTCAAGTTATGTCAAATCTAGTGTAGCACACTTTTCTGAGACCTAGACCTCTGCAAAGAAAAAAGTCCCCAAGGTCATACTAGATCCGAGCATACTAGTCTAGATCTGAGCTTGCTTCATGTCAGTGAGAGAGATGGGAATGGGGGAGAGAAGGATGGATGCAGGGAGGGAAAGAAGGGACAAAGGTTGGGGGGAGAGAGAGAGAGAGAGCGAGCGAGAAGGAGAAGGAAGAGAAAAGGTAGTGAAGAGCAAAAGAGGGGAAGTCATAAGGAAGGAGGGAGAGAAAAACAGTTCCATTGGATTAAGGCAAATGTTCTGTTGAGTTTTTCAGATCATATTTAATAATATGGGGACTTGTAATGACAGAACATGAAGGTAATAATTGTCATTTTTCCTTCATTGTCATTTTTTTCCTCATGGAACTGAGACAATTTTCTAAACAAAGGCACCACCTTATGTAAATGATAGATCTTACTTTAAAAGAACTTGCCATTATTAAAGAACAAATCAGCAGAAAACCAGCTAAGCCTCCATCCTGGGAATGTCATTGAAATTGGCTTGATTTGGTCAAATTCTTTTCATCTAAGTTTATGGAAATTAAGTATGCCTCCCTCATTCCCTATCCATAATTGGGACATATTTTATTTGGGGTCTGCTATTTGCGGGGGGGACAGCGATTTGCAGAAGTTTTATAGGATACCTGGCTCAGCTGGATTCCGCTAGCCTTATGTTGGAGGCTGTCATTCTCTCCATCTGACAGGTGGCAGAAGCTTGGTTTAAAATATAGCACAAACACCTTTTCAGTTGGTTGGATATTTATTACTGACTTCTCCTATAAACAGGCAGCAGATGCCTAGACTGAAGTAACATTTTTAGTGATAGCCTAGTGGCCTAAGGAGGAGGTTTTGGGAAGTTTGTCAACACCTCCTTCCTCTACTGGTACCTGGATTAGTCCCAGGAAGACTGTGAAGTCAATGACCTTTTTTCCTTTTCTTTTCTTTTTTCTTTTCTTTTCCTTTTCTTTTCTTTTCTTTTCTCCTTCCTTCCTTCCTTCCTTCCTTCCTTCCTTCCTTCCTTCCTTCCTTCCTTCCTTCCTTCCTTTTGTCTTTTTAGGGCTACACTCATAGCATATGGAAATTCCCAGGCTAGGAGTTGAATCGGAGCTGCAGCTGCTGGCCTGCACCACAGTTGCAGCAAAGCAGGATTGAAGTAGCATCTGTAACCTAAACCTCAGCTCATGGCCACACCAGATACTTAACCCAATGATCGAGGCCAGGGGTAGAAGCCACATCCTCATGGTTACTAGCTGGGTTCGTTACCACTGAGCCACAATAGGAACTCCAAAGGACCTTTTTATTGGATGTTCCCTCCACTTTCAGTGACTGTTTCTTTCTTGCTCTCTAACTTCTTTATCTACCCTTTCACAACTTTCTCAATCTCCCTCTCTTGCTCGTCTGGATCCCTTGCTCTTGTTCTCTCACTGTTCAGAACCCCAGGGGCCTCAGGGCATTCTTCCCTGGAAGTAAACAAGACTCTCTTTGCTCATCATAATGCTTAGGCCCTGGGCCTTTTTACTCAGGGATAAGTCTCTAGCGCAATCTAATTTGAGATCTAGGGAATTCACCTGTGGCGCAGTGGGTTAAGGATCCAGAATTGTTACCCCAGTGACTTGGGTTGCTGCTGTGGTGCGTGTTTGATCCTTGGCCCAGGAACTTCCATATGCTGTTGTTGTGACTGATAATGATAATAATAACAACAATAATACTTTGAGATCTGAAATCATTTTAGAAAGGTCTACTAGTGTCTTAATGCCTTTCTTAAGCGTTTGATATTTGATAGGGGCCTTCAGCTCACAAAGGATTTGTAGGTCCCGCAAGGAGTTTGATTTGTCTCTTGTTTTTTTCTTTTTTAATTCTTCTTAAATCAGGTCTGCCTTAGAGCTTTGGTGATGGGACAAAAGTCTCTTTCCCACCAGTCCAATGTCTGACATTGAAAGGAGACCTGAAATCTGTAACCTCACTGAAGCCAGTGTTAGAAAATCTCATCATTTTTATCAGCAAAGTGCTGATTGCTTTGCTCTCTACTTTGGTGAGGTTTTGGAAGTCCCTCTAGTCAGTAATCTGACATTAAAATGTGGGAGGGATTCTCAGAGTTCCCATTGTGGCTCAAAGGATTAAGAGTCCCACTATATCCATGAGGATGCAGGTTTGATCCCTGGCCTCGATCAGTGGGTTAAGGGTCCAGCATTGCTGTGAGCTGCAGTATAGGTCACAGACATGGCTCAGATCTGGCATTGCTGTGGCTGTGGTGTAGGCCGCCAGCAGCTACAGCTCTGTTTCAGCCCCTAGCCTGGGAACTTCCATATGCCATGGGTGCAGCCCTGAAAAAAAAAGTGGGAGGGATTCTCAGTTAGTTAGTGGCTATCACTGTTTAAACTGCATCTTAGAAACAACTGTAAATCAGTCAATCTCATTGTCTGACATGTCCCCATTAGTGACACTCCCTTGGGTTAAAGCAGAATTTCCTAGGTAACTTATTTGCTATATACCGATTGCTAAGGCATTGCCATTGGAAAGTTCTGTGCTGGGGGCAAGGAGACTGGACCCATGAGGCAGTTTCAACCCTGTTCAGTGCTGCAGCTCTGGGCATGGTGGGGCTGTTGGGCACTGGAAACCAGAGGAAAGGAGTGCTGGAAAGAAAAGGCTGATTAAAGGGAGTGGCAAGGGCTGACTCTGTTGGGGGTGGGGGAGCATGGAGGGAATTTGTGGTGTATTCTGTTCTTGGCCATTGATTGGGCTCATCTGTTTCCACCACAGGAGTCCATTTGATTTCTTAACCACTGACCATTAACTTGTCCTTACTTATTCAGACTTTTTTTTTCCCCTATGTAGGGTGAAGAGTTCAGAGAGACAACAACTTTGACCATTTCTGTTTCTCAAATTTAATTTGAATTGTTTGAAATTACCTATTTCCCCATAATATGTGTCATTCCAAATTCCTTCGTTTTCTCGGCAAATCATGTATTTGTCCTGAAGCTTTTGGGATTCTTTTTCCTGAAAGCTACCAAACAGATCCTGGTGGATCTCTATAGAGGAAATGGTAATATTGAATCAAGCTAACATTAAAACTTAATACAGTGCCTGGGACACAGAAGGACCTCAATGTTTGCTGGGTTTAATTCCTTACTGGAACACAAACAATGAAAATCCACTGCTCTTATGATGCTAACAGATCCCAGCCCCCTGGGATTTGTTCCCAATTTTTGCAGATTCAGCTTCAGTACAAATGGACTGTCATTCATGTCACAGAGCTGTACCTTATATCCCTGTGTCTCTCCTTTGAGCCATTTATTCTCCCTTACTTTCATTCCATATTAGTGACTCTTTGGCTCTGTGGAATAACTATGTGCATATATACAGTTTATTGACCCCTCCAAAGGCAAAGTAACTAATTTGCTAGCAAGAATTTGGTGACCATGCTGACTTTTTGTAAGACAATTTTCTATGCTTTCCTATAGCTTAGGCTAAATAACATACTATTAGTCTTCCAGATGTGAGGAATAAAAAAATTAAGTGCTAGAGGCCAAGGCCCTTTTGATTGGGCCCATTAGAATAGGAAACAAGCATTTCTGCCCTCAGTTCTTTTGGTCTAATTTTTGTTGTGTGTCCTCTGTACTTAACTGCTAGCAAGTATATCTCCTCTGCCATCATTTTTTGGGTCGAGAAGCTTAGGAAATTCCATTCTAGTTCTTCTAAGGATTTTCTCTTCACTTTCTTCTTGTGAGTTCTGGATCTATATTTTGGAGCTGAGTGGCCTTGACTAACTGCTTGAATTTTAAGCTTTAACTTTTCCCATCTGCAAGATCTGGATAAATTAAATACCTGACAGGATTGCTGTGAGGATTGTTAAAAAGTAATTAGAACACTTAATGCACTAGAAAACACTATATAAACATGATATTAGGAGAGAATCAAAGAAAAACTTGGAGGTGAGATGTGATAGGCATGTTTCGAGACTGGAGAGTGTGGCTAGATCTTAGAGGCCTGGTGTTCTTCTAGTTAGCCTCTCACTTGCCATCTTTTCTTGCTGTCTCTTGTGTGTGTTTTTTTTTTCCTCACACATCATTGTCAGTGTTGGGGAATATGGGAAGGGTTGGATAGAGGTGAAGGAGAACTGAGCGATGCTCACTGCCATCCTATATATCTCTGGCAAGCTTGCCACCCCAGCCCCTAAATGGATCCTTTGCCCCCACCCCCCCCCCAACAAGTATGTCCATGTCCTAATCCCAAGAACCTGTGAATGTTGTGTTGTAGGGGCTTTGCAAATGTATTCAAGTTAAAGATCTCAAGGTGGGGAGATTATCCTGGATTATCTGGGTGGGCCCATTGTAAACACAAAGATTTTATGAGAGCTGCAGGAGGAGCCAGAGGTAGACAGAAGGCGATATGAAGAGAGAAGTAGAAAGATTTGAAGATGCTGCACTGCTGCTTTGAAGTTGGAAGAGGGAACCACTAACTAAGGCATGTAAGGAATATAGCTCTAGAAGCTGGAAAAAGCAAGGAAACGTTCTTCCTAGAATCTCTGGAGGGAGGATAAGCCCTGCTGCCACTTTGGTTTCAGCCTAGTGATACCCATTTCTGACTTTAGTTTTATAAAACTGTCAGGTTAATAAATCTGTGTTGTTTTAAATCACTAAATTGTGGTATATTGCTATAGCAATTGGAAATTAATGCACTAAGAATAGTGATAAAATCATATTTGGAGATTCTAGGATTGACTATATTATGTGCTCTCCACATCTTTAGCTCTACCTGGCTTGATAACTATTTCCCAGAACCAGATGTACCTGGAGTGACCAACCATTCCAGCTTACCTTGTCTTAGCACTGAAAGTCTGACCTTCCATAAAACCCCTCAATGCCATGCAAACAGGGACATTCAGTCACCCTTCATTTTCCAATTTTCCAGACTTTTATTAGTCTTGGTTTTGGTGCTCTGTCTCTAAGATCTCTTCTGTTGTGTATGTTCCTAATTTGTTACCCATTTTTTAAGCTCCTATTCAAGCACTAAACTTGACATAGGTGGCTTCTCTTCATTCTTCCAACACTGGTTCTGGCCTCACCCTGAGTCACTTATCTTTGCTTCATGTTCTGAATGGATGTTATAGCTTCTTCTCTAACAGTGTCTTTTCCAATCCCCATGCTTGTAACACTGTTGTCCAGTGTTGCTTTGGTTTTGAAAGACCTTGTTTTGCCTTGGAACATCTATGAATTTTTATGCAAAGTTGTGTCACTCTTGCTTGAACTCTGAGGCAATGGAAGTAACCTTGAATTACTGCCTTTTAAATGTCACATCCTGAGCCTGGCAGTGTGGGGAGTGTTTAACACTCATGAGTAGTGCCTCAGTTCCACATTAAGTGGCTCTAATACACAAATATACACACATAATTGGGAGAAAATTATTCATATAACACAAGAGATTCTCAACTTTACAAAAGGTTTAACTTCATGGTTTACTTAAATAGCAAGTCTCCATAGTGAATTTAAAATGATTTGATTTTCAAAAGGGAGATTTATAGTTTTCAAGGACATTTCTGGTGATAAATGCTAGAAGCTTGCATTAATTCTATACTATAAATGAATGTATGATATTTGAATTCTCTTGATTGACTTAATGCATTTCTGATCTTAAAAAGCACTACATTCCAAGGAAGTAAGGCATCTTGTAGCTATGTCACATTCTTACATCCCTCTGAGAGGTAGGTTGCCAGCCAGTCAGGCATCCACATGGACCTGATGCTAATTGGTAAGACTTTGCTTCCTCTTTTCTTCTCTATTTCTTCCTCCCTGCCCCTCTCATCAACAGGAGGAGGACAGTTCATTTTGACTCTAGGATGTATCCTTGTCAGAGGCTTTCAGCAGTTGCAGACCAATATTCTCATACTCATCTTCAATTCTCTTTATTGCCAGGTTAGCCCTGACCTTTCCCTTCCATTCTGATAATTGGCCAACTGTCTTATGCTGAGAGCCAGTCCTTACTTTGTATCTTGGCTCTGATTAATATCTTGTTTCCTGTGCTTGAGACCTTATCTTGGTAGCCTGCCCTAACATCCTCATTCCCCTAGGACTGACCCCATCTTGATTTTGTCAGCACTACTGTCCCTCCCACCACAATGTGAAGACCCCCTGAATTCCAGCCCAGTGTCTGGGTCCTGCCAGTTGCTAACATGTCAATAGAATGCCAGCTTCAAGGAATATCTAAATATCAGCATTTCCTGGGTTTTCTGTTGCTGCTTTCCATCTAAAAGTATGAGGACAAGAACTATGTTTCACTCATCTCAGTTTTCTAAGTAGAGTTTGTTCAATAGGTAAGAAATTGAATAAATGATGAATGAATAAGTGAATTAATAAATGAAATACCAATCAGGAGACATACCAATAAGGAGACACCTATCATTTTGATATTGGGCTCTCTGATAACAACTGATTATCTGGACTTCTGTCCATTACCTATTGCTCATCCTTCAGATATCCTGCTCTGCCTGCCACATTGGGTACATCATTGGTAACCAGCACCTGGTACATCCCCTGACATCTCTGCCCAATCTTAACATGTAGATTTGTTACCAGATATTGGCTCTATCCATCCCTTGTCCTCAAGCTGTTTATATTCTACAGGGACATTCAAGACAAATGTAAACCAACACAAAGAGATGTGATTCAATGCTGAGAAATTTCTGGATTCATTTGAGAAGACTATAGCCATGTTAGTCCCCAGAGGATTCATTCATTAATTCACAAATAGTTTTGGAGCACCTGCATGTGTGTCAGGATCCCACAGAAAAGAGAGGACATACATACATTAGGATAATTTGAAGAGTGCTTATTTACAAAGAGACATTTAAAAAACCATAAAGGCTAGTCAGCAATGAGGTTTTGGCAGTTGTAGAGATGTTGCAAGATGAGGGGGAGAAGTGTATATTGGAACCTGAAGGAGAGAGTGGTGTAGAGGAGGCCAGGCTGAGAGAAATATCGACCTTCCATTGAGGGATGCAATGAGGTCAAGATGACCCTGTGAGGAAGGAGCCAGGGAAATAAATGCTGTCACCTTTTTTTTTCTCTTCCTATTTTCCACTGGAACTCCTCTTCAGCTGAGCCTCAACTGAAAGCCAGAGGGCAAGGAAGCCCTCCTGTGGCAGGGAGCAGGGAAGAGAAGCATAGATAGTATCTCTGGAGAGGTAAGAAAATTTCTAGCACAGTTTGCTCTGTTGGATAACTTTGAACTAAGTACTGAGAGGCTTCTAGAAGGCATTGAGTTTTCATTGGAATGCTGAATCAATCATGTGACAGGCAAGCAGACACATTAATATTGTCTTATAGAGAGTTTTAATTAACTCAAAATAATACACATATGTGAATAAGATAATTCAAGACCACAGCCTAACACACTTTCAAGCCCAGTACCCCTTTAATTAATACAAGGTTTTCCTTATACACAGATTCCTTTTCTGATCCTCCCCCAAGGGCCAAATGTGAATGAAACTTTTGATTTTGTCTCTTTTCCTGACTTGCTGTAGCTGCTAGAGACAAGAGCCCTAGCCATCAATGGTTCCTACCTTGACTTTCCCCCCCAAAAGTTGGTGATAGATGCATAACAGTTTTTATGGTGTTGCGTGACAGCTGGGGTGTGACTCTGGCCTGTATGGAGTCCTAATAATATGCTCATTAGTTTCCTTAGGAGATCTAGTTCATTCATTCCTTTTTTCTACTTACTATGTGTTAAGATATAGGGAGGCAATTAGCAATGAAAATCAATAGCAGTAGGAGAATGGAGCCCATTGGGATGAAATTATTGGGGTTTATTTAGAAGGTTCTATGACTGCCCTGAGGTATACAGAAGGAATGAGATTGCTACAAAGCCTATGGTCAAAGGAAACGAATAACAAAGTAGCCGGCATCAGGCCCTGATAAAATAAAACAGGACTCATAGAGAATGTGATGTTGGATGTTGGCTGGCTCTACAGTGGCAACTGTGCAAACCAAAGCACCCTTCCACCTAAGAGTATTCACAAACAAAGTTTAGAATAAAACTGTGCAAGACAGACATGTCTGAGGGCAACATCTGATTTTCATTTCATCAAGTCTATGTTTTATGACTTACAAATTCTGCTTGATAACCTTGAGGGTGATTGGCAGCCAAGTTGAGGAATCTGGGAACTGTGATAAAATGGCTATACTGTAGATAGCTGAAAGGTGGGAAGGGGTTCTTAATACTCACTTGAAGACTCAGGAAAGAATTCTCAGAGATGTCTGACCTGTTATCAGGGGATTCTGAGGCTACCCTGGGGCCAGTCTCTAGTTTCTTGCTGACTGCTGCTCTTCTGAAAACAGTTTATTGATGGACAATATATCTTTCTCTCGCTGACTCTCAATGGGAGAGATATGGGAGGCATTGAGCCTACCCAAGCAGGAGATAGCTTAAGCTATTTTCATGACTATTATTTTTAAAATCCACATAAATTCTTAGAGGATATAATTTGTGAGTTAGGTATTAGTATTATTTTAAAATTTAGTGCAATATTTATTCTTTTTTTTTTGTCTTTTTGTTGTTGTTGTTGTTTGTTGCTATTTCTTGGGCTGCTCCTGCGGCATATGGAGGTTCCCAGGCCAGGGGTTGAATCGGAGCTGCCGCCACTGGTCTACGCCAGAGCCACAGCAATGCAGGATCCGAGCCGCGTCTGCAACCTACACCACAGCTCACGGCAATGCTGGATCGTTAACCCACTGAGCAAGGGCAGGGACCGAACCTGCAACCTCATGGTTCCTAGTCGGATTCGTTAACCACTGCGCCACGACGGGAACTCCAATATTTATTCTTTTAAGCTGCTTTTATGTTAGTAAATCATGGTAAGATTAGCATTAATCTGACAGTAATATATTGAGGATCCAATTCTCTATTAATTCTGTTAGGCCAAAATTTTCACCTAGTTCTTTAATATGCTCTCTTTGATGACCAGACAGTATAGCTACCCACCCACGCCCACCTCCACAATACATTTGTGAGGTGTAATATATTCTGAAAACCCTTGGAACTGTTTTGGAGCTGTAGTAGTTTAAGGAATGTGAATGTAGAAGAAGCTATGATAGGATTGTCAGAATTGAAACTGGGGAGACTTAGATGCAGAGTACAGCCAAAAGTGGAGTCCAACAGATGGCCATAAATCAGTGAAGAAATGGAATCAAGTCCAGAAAGGCCAACTTAAGCCATGTGGTAGCAGGCAAGGTCCACAGCCTAGGGAGTGTCTAACATCATGAATCACCGGATGTGTCAATCTTGAGACTGGTATCTCAAAGTGCTTGTAAATCCACAGAGCTATTCCCCTGGTGATTGGGTAGTCAAAGATCTATATATCAAAGGTACTGGGATCATTAGGTATTTTTCTCACCTAGTTTCTTACCATATATGTCTTAGATAATGCTGTCGGCAACTCAGGGTAAAAGCTGGAGCTCAAATAACCTATCTGTACTATAAGACAATTATTCCAAAATGGACCTGGGACAGCTTTATATGCAGATGTAAATTGGCTAATGTTGATGCCTTCCCAGAAATGAAGGAAGTATACCAAATATAGGCAGTGACGTTGAGTGAGCTTCTTATAGGCATTCTAGAATATAATTCTTGGAAATTAATCCAGTTGTTGTGGCACCTTGCCATTGGTTCTGAAGAAATAGCAGGCATTGGAAATTTCTGTACATAATAATTCTCTAGGAGAATAGAAATAAACTTAAGTATTACAGAACCCAAATGATATACACAGGTTTTATTTTTCCACTGAATTCAACTGTTTAATTCTTTTTACTTCAATCGCACAGATTTGATTTTCTTACTTTGTACAAGTATGGAAGGAAAAAAAGAATCCCAACATTTATTTAGCATTTAAAAGTGCTAGGCATTGTACTGTTTACCTACATCATTGTTGTCAGCAGCCTAGTTGGGTATGAATTGTTGTCTTCATTTTAGAAATAAGACAAATGTAGATCAGACAGGTTAAGTAACTTGTCCAAAGTCACATAGCTAGTAAATGGCAGAGACAAGATTGGAACTTGTGTCTGCCTCAAAGGGCCACATTCTTTTGTTATGAGATGTGTCCTTGAGCAGGTGTTATATGCAGACAATTTAAATCCCACATAATGGCAATAGAAGTGCGACTCATTTTGTAAGAGTACTATACCTGTGATAGATGCATGAAGAATGTTTGTTGCACTAGTGAAAAGCTGAATACTTGAAAATACAGTGGCTTAGTAGCAATGCTCACATTTGACTTTTTTTTTTATAGAACTATGAGTCAAACAAAATCTTTCTGAATTTTAGTGTAAGATTTCACCTCTTGGATTTTAATTACTGAATTTTTCATTACCCGATGGTGCTTCTGTGTTTTAATAATCATCAGCTTTCAGTAAATAATACCAGTGTGTATCAGTAATAAGCTTTTCTTTATGAATGAATTAATGAATGTATCGGCCATCTTTTCCCCAGAGGAGATGTTAATGACATTTCCTGAAACTCAGTGAGGCTGGTGAGTCTTCGACATGTAAAATCTTAAATCTGTGATTTTAATCTGGAGATTGCGCATTTTATTTCACTCTGGAATCAACCCCAATGTTTCTTTATTGTTATTTTCTTAGTTGTTGCTTTTGAGTCTCACGATTCAAGTAATGCTTTGGAAAATACGAGAAGCTAAATGCCACATTTACAATTGTTTTTGAAAGGTTTAACCTTTATTAAAGTAACTGGGTAAATACAATTCAAAAGGGTTTACTTCTCTTGTAAATTAAATGGTATGTTTGTAGACTGAAAGGTCAATTTTCCAGCAGAGTCTGGTTTTCAAAAACTATCACTTTTTGTCTATGATAAATCAAGAAAACTAATTTGTTTTACATGTATGATACATAAGCCATAATACTGTTTGTCTCATTTCAAGCTCAGTCACTTGTGGCATGAGAGCACTTTTTATGATGAAGTGTAAATGTTGGCTTCTAAAGACAAATGTGAAAGAACTGTGGACTGAAGTATTTGGCTTCCTACACGCAAAGAACTGAATTCATCTTCTGAGATTTGTAACCCAATCATGTTCTACATGTCACTTTGGGTCTATTGAGTCATTTCATACCTTGCTACAGTAAATATTATTTTTCCTCTTTTCATTAGAGAGAAAAATCACCTTTTCCTTTTCATTATCCAAAAAATTCACTAAAAAGTATAGCCCACTTTAAAAACTCACACACGCGTGCAGACATACAGAGTGAGATTCCTCCTTCTGGCTTTGGTTGCAGATACTTGTTTTGGCTCTAAAGTCAGCTTTAAAATCCTACTAGTTAAAGAAGAAATGCATGAGGGAAATCATGCTTTGAGACTTCTGGCTTTAGGGAGAGCCTGCACAGAAAAGATGTAATTGAGAGGTAGAGTCGTAGGCCTCATTCATTCCTTGAGTTTTAAGGGTTTTGGTTGGTTTTGCACAAATGAACAGGTAGCCATCTATAAAATGATGGAACTACATGAATAATAATGGTGGATACTAAATGTTAAGTAAATGCCAAATAAAAAGAATAGTAAACACTTGTTCCAACAAGGGTATTTGAACAATTGTTTCTCTTAATGTGCTTTATTTTTTGTCAATGTAGGAGTTCAGCTTAGTTCAACACGTTAATTAAGTACTTATGTGATAGGCTTTGTGGTCAGGACTGGGAGTTGAAAGACAATGGGAATAGGTACCAGCTGTCTCTTCTTTTTCCTTTCTTCTTAATTCAGTTTTCTTGGTCACAGAAGCTTTCCCCTTTTCTCCCTTCCTTCCCTCCTTCCCTCTCTCCTTCCCTTCCTCCTCCTTTTCTTCCCTTCTTTCTCCATCTCCTCTTCTCTCCCTCCCTTCCGTCCTTCCTTTTCTTCCTTCCTTCCATAAGCAAAGTGTGTGAAAACGTCTATCCTACAATCTTAGGTTGGGAGATTGTTGGCATTTTTTTTCTCCCAGTTTTTCACTCAAAGGCTTGCCTTGAGGACAGATAAGTATGTGCCAAGATCTTATCCTAGACCTGTGGATAACTAAAAGTCAGAAGTGTGACAAATCATTTTACCTCTCTGAACTTGTATTAGATTAGCTTCTTATTTTTTATAGTCCTCACATTGCCTTATTGGCCCAAGATATTTAGCCTTGGCTCCTTGTAATTTAGCCTAATACTATGTTTGTAGCAACAGCAATGGATTTAACTCAACCAATATTGCCTAATTTTATAAAAGCAGTCTGCTTGGCCCTGTGGGTAAGACAACGAGTAAGATCCAGTCCTTTTTGGGCTTGCCCACTATTGGCTGGGGAGAAGATAATTATACAAGTAATTTTAATAAGACAGGATTTAAGAAATGCCATAGCAGAGGAATGAACAAAACGCTATAGTGATATGAAGGAGGGAGAGAGCACATCTGTACCTGGAAACATCTGAAAAGGTTTCCTGCAGCTTGAGATAGACTTTGGAGAATAGGTGTGATTTAATAAGCAGAAATGCAGAGAAGCTCCTCTAAGAAAAAGGACTAAGAGCAAAAACCTGTGATGGAAACACACACAGGGGCTATTTGTTTGCAATGCGGGGTTTCTGGACGGATTGGTGGGAGATAAGACTAGAAAGAAAATTTGGAATCATATGAGGAGGGATTTGTATGCCAAGCTGAGGCGTTTACATTTAATTCTGTAGGCAGTGTTGAGATGACACTAAAGCTTTTTAAAACATTTGTTTGTTTACTTATTTAACAGAGTGACATGATTTTGCAGGGAAAATAATTTAACACTTTCTGTTCACTGGACTGAAAGGGGAAAGCCAATATAAAATAACCAATAGAGCCCCTTTCCTCTGATTACAGCAGCAAGGCAAGCTCATTTCAGAAACTCCAGAACATAAAAAGAAGCACAAAGAAAAAAATCATCTGCAATTTTACCATCTAGGCTTACCCAGTATTTACACTTTAATATATCTCTTATGCTCAATTTTTCATGACATTGTCTATCATCGGCTTGTTGTGCTTCCTCACATGTTAGGAACAATTATCAGGGCCATTCAAGTGAATTGAAAACTATATTTTAAAAAGGTAAATTGTGTATTTGTATTGTTCCTTTGTCTAAACCAACTTGTGATTGCCATGGGGGAGAGGGGAGGGAGTGGGATGTACGTGGAGTTTGGTGTTGGTAGATGCCAGCACTATTTCATTTAGAGTGGGTAAGCAATGAGGTCCTACTATACAGCACAGGGAACTATGTCCAGTCCCTTGGGTAGAACATGATGGAAGATAGTATGAGAAAAAGAATGTATATATATATGTATGACTGGGTTACTATGCTGTATAGCAGAAATTGACACAACACTGTACATCAACTATATTCTAATAAAAAAGGTAAATTGTATTACTCTTAAGAACAAACAGTAAGTTTACAATGTTACCAAGTCCTGCTAAGCCTACATTCGCCTACGTTAATAAGAATTTCTTGTAATTAGAATGCCAGTTATTTGATTACAGTTAGTGTTTTTATGATAAGTAACTTTCTAAGTCAATTTAACTGCTACTTTGTCCTATTTTTCTGTAGCTCACTAATATCTTAAATATTAAAATATTATATTAAAATATTACTATAATATAAATGTAACTTCATTTCTTTCTAGCTTTTCAAGAATTCTAAGTTACTATATTCCAAATCAATGATGATTTTTCAGTATTAGCAAGTTTATTTAGGAAGAAAATTTTTCATCACTCTTTGTGCTTTTTTTCTTCTTTTTAATGGTCACTGAATTGATAATTTTCTGGTCAGTTTTCCTCTATCGCTAATGCTTCGCTTATTTGCAGGGACTACTCTGCAAGTCCAACTGAATTTTAAAATCCTAGACAGAATGACACAATTTTTTTAAATGCACTTATTTGTTTTATTGTTTGATCAAAGGGTTCCAAAAAAAAATCACCTCACCATCCCTCTTTTGGTCCTTAATCCTTTAAATTCATTTTTGGTGTCCGTCCCTTTATAGGTCACGACAATGTCTCAGTTGTATAAATTAGTGTCTTATCTGTCACAGATTCTCAATTAATGTGATATTTCAGGGCTACTTTCTCAGTTTAGCTTGTCGGCAGCCTTCCCCAGACCCCATCTACTTTATAGCCCTGTGTTTCATAATCAGGATGTGGCTCCACCAGGCTCTTGTGGATGATACCATAAACTGTGTTGTAATGGCCCGTGGGATTAGATAGAGGCTATTATAAATCTCGGCTGGAGTGCTAATGTCTAAAATTAGGCATGGCTTTTGTAAACTGTAATGAAATGGAGAGAAATGAATTTCAGATGTATCTTGGCTCTGTGCTATGCGATCACAATTCTAGTGTATTAGGGAACCTTGTCTGTCTCCCCCCTCATGATTAAATTCTGTACTCTTCCTTAACTAGAGCATTGAGTTGTGTGTGTAAATCTTGGTGTCCCTTAAGTATTATTAATGCCGTAAAGCTGGGATGCTCTAATTACTAACATTTCTCCCTTCTTGAATTGTTTGCCCTTTCTGGACCGCCTCTGTGATTTGAGTACATTAATGGTTGACCCAGTCTCAGACCTACAGCCTTTTCCCCCTCATATAGTGTTTCTGTTTTAAAGAGGTGATAAGAATGCATTTAGAACATTTGCCTTAAATGATGGGGTTTGAAAAAAAATGGAGTCATTTCTGTTCAAAAGTTCTCTAAAAGAGAAGAGTCTATAAATTGTTATGCAGGATAACCCTTTATATAGGATTTCAAGAAAACACAACTTGGCTAAACCCAGAAATGTATGAACATAGAAAGCATATAAATTGATGATTACAATCCCATAAGAGGGATTTTCATTTTGCAAAGGGACTTACCACAAGGTTCTTAAAATGGGGAATACATTTTATGGCATGTAAGTTTTTGTTTTGGTTTTTGTTTTTTTGCTTTTTGGGCCGCACCCACGGCATATGGTTCCCAGGCTAGGGGTCTAATCAGAGCTGCAGCTGCCAGCCTATACCACAACCACAACAATGCCAGATCTGAGCTGCATCTGTGACCTACACTACAGCTTATAGCAATGCCAGATCCTTAACCCACTGAGTGAGGCCAGGGATCGAACCCACAACCTCATGGTTCCTAGTGGGATTCGTTAACTACTGAGCCACAACGGGAACTCCCATGTAAGTTTTTATTGAGAGAGTTTTCCCTATTTGGCAACCACTGTGGAACAAGCCAAGAGAAGGTTAGTGTAGGAATTACTGCCTGTGAAGATCTACCTGCATGAGTCATCTTGTTTCAGAAAATGGAGTATAAGCCAGTGGGAAAAATGATGAGTTGTTACATTTCTATTTCTTGAGCACTTACTATGTTCCAGGTACTTTGTGCATGTTATCTAAATATCACATCAACTCTATAAATTTTAAACCAGCTTTCAGACAAACTGAAGTTTGCTCAATGTTGTATAGCAAGTGAGTAGTGAAACTGACTCAAATTCACTTCTGTCTCCAAGGATTGTATGTACTCTTTTTATACAGTATAAGCTAAAGGAATTGAATTAGAAAATGTTCATGTATGTGCATTTTTTCCAGACTCAGAACTAATAAATACAGTAAAGAATACATGCATGGATAAATCTGGTTTTAAATCCTTGAACATTATTCAATAAATAGTCTAAGATGCTTTCCCTGCTGTTCATTCAGTATGGACTCCAAGAACTTCCTTTAATAAGAAGGTCATCTACTTGGACAGTGATCTTAAAATAAAACATTCCAAAGCCAAATAGAGAAGGTTTCTGAATTTGTCTCTGGGACAGTCTAGGTTGGGGATCCCTTCCATTAGGATGACTGTATTATGTATAGCTTTAGGTTTTGAGGTTTCTTTTTTTTCTTCTAGTTTTACTGAGATATAATTGACATGTACAGCAGTATGTAAGTTTACGGTGTACAGCATAGTGATTTTATTTACACATATAAATCACAATATCAATTATCACAAAAAATTTAGTGAACATCCATCACCTCATTTAGGTACAAAATTAAAGAAATAGAAGAGCTGTGTGATGAGAACTCTTGGGATTTACTGTCTTAACTTTCGCATATAACATACAGCAGTGTGAATTATATTTACCATGTTGTACATTACATCCCTAGTACTTATTTATTTCATAAGTGTAAGATTTTACCTTTCAACTACCTTCATACAATTCCCCTTTCCCCATCCCCCACCTCTAGTACTACAAATCTGATCTCTTTTTCTATGAGTTAGTTTTTTTATTTGGTTTTAAAATATAGTTGACCTACAACACTGTGTTAGTTCCTGTTACATGACACAGTGATCTGATATTTCTATACATTTCAAACTGATCATCATGATAAGTGTCACCACACAAAGCTGTTACATAGTTATTAAGTATATTCCCCATGCTGTACATTTCATACTTATGACTCATTTATTTTGCAACTGAACTTTGTACCTCTTAATATCTTTCGCCTACTTATTTCTGGTTTTGAGGTTTTTTGACAAGTCCAATTAAGGTGCATTTATTAAGAGTGTGTAGTATGATTATAGGAACATGGACATTGGTGTTAGCAGGACTAAGTTCTAATTCCTCTCCCAGTCATTGGCTGTAAAACCGTGGTGAAATCAATTAAACACTCTGGGCCTCAGTATCTTCATCTGTTTGCCATTTTCTATTAAAAAACAATGTCCAATTTCCATAGGTAGAATAACCTTCTCTTTGCTTTCACCTCTAATTATAAAGTTTCAGCCAATCATATCCCTAATCACACGGATGAGTTTTTGAATGGATGCATAATCAAATTAAGAGAGTCATACCCCTGACTTTTGGGGAAGAGAAACAGTTTTCCCACTGGATGTGAAGCCGAGGTTATGTGATTCTGGAGCTGCTGTGGCCATCCTGTGATTACAAGGAGAGAGACTGTCTCAAGATAAACCTGACTGAAACCAAGAGTCCGAGAGATTCAGGTCCTGGTGATATCGTTTGAGTGCCCGCATCAGGCTCTGCCTGAAGTTAGCAAGACTCACCCTTGAGGTTTTCATTTATATGAATCATAAGTCCTCCTTACCCTTTAAAAAATTCTCTTTTTTTAAAAGACCAATTTGAGTTATCTTTTCTATTGATTGAGATTAAGATAGTATTAATTGTTATATGATTTATTAAGGCTGTGACTCTCAAGATTAAGTGAAATATTTTTTGAAAAAATGCTTGGTAGAGAACCTAACACTTATGAGTCTATGAAGGTTATCCTTTCTCTTCCTTAAATGGTGTCCTTAGCATCTGGACTCAATAGGAGACTACCGTTTAATTCTAGTGATATCATTTGTGTCTCTGTGACTTAGCTTACCTCTGTACAGGAAGAGATGAGGGTTATTCAGCAGTTATCATCAGCTGAACTTTTCCACTTTCTCTCCCTAATCTTTTTATATGGGCCATAGACCATTTCAATGAATCCTCATCAACGCTCAAGTGAGCTTTTCTTTTTCTTTTTTTCTTTTTTCTTTCTTTCTTTCTTTTTTTTTTTTTTTTTTTTTTTTTTAGGGCTGCACTCATGGCGTATGGAAGCTCACAGGCTGGAGGTTGAATCAGAGCTGCAGCAGCTGCCAGCCTACCCCACAGCCACAGCAAGGCCAGATCCGAGCTGAGTCTGCGACCTACAACACCACAGCTCACCACAATACTGGATCCCTAACCCACAGAGTGGGGGCCAGGGATCAAACCCACATCCTCATGGATGTCCCCATCAGATTCATTACTGCTGAGCCACAATGGGGGCTCCCCCTTATTTTTCTTTCTACATAAGCTGTATAAACAAAGGTCCACTTCAAGTTGTGGGCACTGATGACATGACTGATGGCTCATATGTACCAGGATCAGGGAGAAGAAGTGTAGCTCAGCTCCTGATCACTGCTGGTGAGCTTCTGTAGTCAGACTTGACTATTCCGTATTCGTTTTTAATTTCCAATGCTTTTGAATGAAATATTATTAGTATTGGACCACAAGTTAATTGGACTGGTATGGCTAGTGGAAGCAGATTGTGTCACTTCTCTACTTAAAACCTTGTATTTTTTCATTACTTTTGGAGTAAAATTCAAGCATCTTACATAGAAAGTCCTTCCTGAACTGAATTCTTACTAATTCTCAAGCTCTGTATCATGCTATTTTCCAATACAAAGCACATACCTCAGCCAGGCCAAACCATGGGCAATTCCTTGAGCATCTCTGGCTTTCACACAAGCTATTTCTACTGCCTGGAATGACCTTTCCTCACCTTTTTCATCCTGCTAACTCCCTTGTGCCATAAAAACTCAACTCAAACTATAGTGTCTCTGTGCAAGTCTTAATGACACCCTTTCTCTCCATCCGAGTTAGATGCTCCCTGCACTTACCCTATAAGTCTGTAGCACCATCATGTCTGACTTATTTCTCTGTCCTCTTCTCTAGAATATGAACTCCTTTGAAGGCAGGGCCACATTTTATTTATCTGTGTTCCTAGCACCTGGTATAGTACTCACAACAGAGTAGGTATTCAAAGTATGTTTAATGCTGCAACATCATTTAATTTGTAATAAATAGCAGAACTCTAATGATTGTGCTACAAGTCCTCAAGGATAGAAGTGTTGTTTTGTGTTAATATAAAAATGAGTGACTAAAATATTCTATTTTTCTTACTATAATAATACCTAAAGTTGAAAAAAATCTAAGTTGAGCTCTTGCTTTGTTAAAGCTATAGTAATACAGAATGGTATCAGTACGTGAATAGTTAGATTGATGAGAATAGCAAAGACAAGAAAGCAGTTTAAGATTATGTTAGAATTCAGTATTTCTTAAAACTTGCATTAAGAATGCTTATTCAGTAACTGATATTGGGAAAACTGAGTAGCCACTTGGGAAAAAAAAAGTTTCATAGTATGCACCAAGGAGTTGCAGATGGATTAAAGGTCTAAATGTAAAAATTAAATAGTAACATTTTAAAGACAATATAAATTGAAGTTAAGAATGCCTGAATTCAGGGTTCCCATTGTGGCTCCTCAGTAACGAACCCAATGAATCCATGAGGTTGCAGGTTCAATCCCTGGCCTCTCTCAGTGGGTTAAGGATCCAGCATTACTGTGAGCTGTGGTGTAAGTCACAGACTTGGCTTGGGTCTAGTATTGTTGTGGCTGTGGTGAAGGCTGGCAGCTGAACCTCCAATTTGACCCCTAGCCTGGGAACCTCCATATGCTGCGGGTGTGGCCCTAAAAAGACAAAAAATAAAATAAAATCCCTTGATGTCTTATATTCCTCATCTATAAAATGGGAATAATAAAAGTTATTACTTGGTAGGGTTACTGTGAGGAGTAAGTGAATTAATGCATGTAATTAGAAGAGTGGCACATTAGGGAACACTATAGAAATGTTGTTATTGCTAGGAAAAAACCACAGGTTAATCATTATAATATCCTGAGGTGAGGAAAGGTTGTCAAGGGATTGTAAATAGCAAAGGCACTCTTGAAAAGGGATAGACTAATATATTTGATTATATAGAAAATAAGTTTTCCTCAGTACCTGCTTCAACTTCACTCATTCTCATTCTCAGGACTCAGCTTATACGTTCTTCCCTCAGAGGGGCCTTCCTTGATGTTCCAATTTAAATCACCTGTCCTCCCTATTTTTCTTTCTCATAACACCCTATATTTTTGCCTTCAAAGTATTCGTCACAATAATTCTTTATATATGTGTGTTTGTTAATATGCTTTGTGCCTCCCTAGATACCTCTCTCTAACAAACTAAGTTCCATGAGATAAGGAACAATGTTTGGTTTTTTCACCATCTTTTTTTAGCCGCTGTCAGGCATTGTGTCTGGAACATAATAAACACTTTGTACATTTTGCTGAATTGTTGAATTTAATATCGTAAAATCCTGAGTATGCTGAAGGTTTATGCCAGAGAAGTCGGATTGATCATGGATTTTTTAAAAGAGCTTTCTTTGAGAGGCAGTATAGTGTAGTGATAAAGAGTAAAGACAGTAGAACCAGGTATCTTGAGTTCAAACCTGGGTTTTGCATTCAATAACTATATAGCCATTAAGCAAATTACTTCATTTAACTTGCCTTCAATTTTCTCATCTATAAATTGTTGCTAATATTAGTGATTTATATTGAGGTCTAGGGATGAACATGGAGGAAGAGAAGGAAAAGTGTGTAAGGGGAAGAACTAATGCCTTTTCAGCTCAGAAAATATGCTAGAGTTTATTTTCTTTTTAAACTAAGTCCTGGATTCTGCTTCTTTTATTCTGAGTAGTATTGCATTGATAATTAAATGACTATATGAATGAATGAATGGTTTGGATCTAATAAAACTTCTCACTAATCCTCTTTTAAAAAGAAATTGGCTAATTTTACCTCTATTTTTTCATATAAACATTATAACCATCCTGTTGCAAATTCCAAACAAAATTTTATTGAATTTTTTCTTTCTTCTTAGGGCCATACCTGCAGCATATAGAAGTTCTTGTGCTTTGGCTAGAGTTCAAACTGGAGCTGCAGCTGCCAGTCTATACCACAGCTCATGGCAATGTTGGATCCTCAACCTACTGAGTGAGGTTGGGGATCAAACCCGCATCCTCATGGATACTAGTCAGGTTCATAACCAGCTGAGCCCCAACAGGAACTCCCACTACTGAAAATTTTGATTGGAATTTTCTTCAGATTAAAGACTTAATGTAGGAATGAATTGTCATCTATATACTATTGATTCTTTCCATTCAGGAACATGGTATAAATCTTCATTTAATAAAATCTTTGAAGTCCCTTAATAAATTTTAAAGTTTTTTAAAAAATATTCATTCTGTAGATTTTGCAAAGTTGACTACTATTGTTAATCATATCTTTTTAATAGTTTCTAACTGGTCATTTTGTGCTTGTATATAAGGAAGATGCAGATTTTTAAGTAATCATTTTATAACTAGTTATCTTTCTTATTAGTTCTAATACAATTTCAGTTAATCTTCCAAGTAAGCAGTAATATCTGTAGTAAATAAAACTTTTAAAGACTATACTTTCAGGGATCATTACTATAGTTTGTAATAAATAAAACATTTATTTCTTATTTTCTAATACTTCTATCTCACTGCAATATCTAGAATTTCTGAAAAAATATTAAATGATAGTATTAATATTGTCCATATTGCCTTCATCCTTATTGTATTACTTCCAAAGTTTTATTGTCAAGTATATTATTTTTATGATGTTAAAATAATATATTCATGGTCCTTATTTGCTAAGAGTGGTTTTATTTAGGAATGGATGTTGAATTACTATCAAAAATTTTTTCCTCTTTGATCTATTGATTGGATAAAATACATTTGTCACATATCAGTAAAATGGCACATTGTTGATATGAAGTATATAGATTTTATTTTATTTTATTTATTTTTTTAGGACCGCATCTGCAGCATATAGAAGTTCCCAGGCAAGGGGCCGAATAGGAGCCATAGTGCCGGCCTATGCCACAGCCACAACGAGGGATCTAAGCCTCATCTGGGACCTACACCATGGCTCATGGCAATGCCAGATCCCCAACCCACTGAGCAAGGCCAGGGATTGAACCTATGTCCTCATGGATTCTAGTCAAGTTTGCTAACCACTGAGCCATGAAGGGAACTCCTGAAGTATATAGATTTTATTTTAATTTTATATTTTCTTTATTATTATTATTTTTAATAGTTATTTGCCCAATACATTTTTTTTCTACTGTACAGCATGGTGACCCAGTTACACATACGTTTATACATTCTATTTTCACACATTATCATGCTCTATAAGTGACTAGACATAGTTCCCAGTGCTACACAGCAGGATCTCATTGCTAATCCATTTCAAATGCAATAGTTTGTATCTATTAACCCCAAGCTCCCCAACCACACCACTCCCTCCCTCCCCCCACCCCTTGGCAACCACAAGTCTATTCTCCAAGTCCATGATTTTCTTTTCTTGGAAAGGTTCATTTGTGCTGGATATTAGATTCCAGTTATAGGTGATTCACATGGTATTTGCGAAGTATATAGATTTTAAATCATTGACTTCTTGGGGAAAAGGCAAACTTGGTAGTAATTACTTTCTTTTGTAACATTCTTTTAAATTCAATTAGTATTTTACTTAGGAGTTTTGCATTTATAATGATAAGTAAGTTTGATCCGTCAGTTTTCTTTTCTTAACTTTCATGTGGGAAATCATTTGTTGAGTGTCTATTTTATCTCAGACACTATGCTAAGCACTGGGTGCTCTTTATTTTTTTAAACTTTTCAAGCCACGGACCTCTCATATGTGTTAAGAGAATATGAAAACAGCACATAGTGTTGGGATTATCATATGTTTATAAGGTGAATTGGAACATTTTCAATGATTTGTAACAATTTAAATAACATAGGAATTAGGAATTATCACACTTTGGAGATGTGAAATAACATACCTGTAAAATCACCAAGTGTTTTTTTTTTAAAGTAAATATTTGACCTTTTACCTATTTTTTCCTCTTTTTTTTTGCTGTAGTTAATTTTGTGGGTTATTCTTACATAAAAATTTGACTGGTCACATTTACCTGAAAATCAGCTGTATTTTGAGGATTATTATGACAATACAGATCCTGCCATATGAAAGGGAACATTGGGAACACAACACTCCTTTCCCCAATAATGTAGTTCTCTTTTCTTCTTTCTTTTTAAGTTTTGTTTATATTTTATATATTTCCATTACAAAGTTTTAAAATGAGGGATATTAAAAGACATTTTAAAAAATTAAATAACGACTCAATGTTGAAGAGATCAGATATTTTATTCATTCAACTAGATGATAAACTTTGAGAGTACTGGCTAGCAAGATAACTTTAAATACAGCAGCAATTAGATTCATCTGAGAGAAAAAAATGAATACAGAAAAAGATTCTGTGAAGATTATGTCATGCATTCTGATCTGATAAATAGAAACCCTGAACATGTGACATTTATTATGACTTTTCAAGGGAGAAAAGGGCCAAATAACATGCCTTTGAGGAAAATAGTAACTCAGGATAAAACACGTCATTTTCAGCCTGAGCTTAGAAAGACAGTCATGGCAAAACCAGCTTTTTTAAGCCCTCAAAAGGCCAACAAGACTAAACAACATGTGAGGATTGGGTTGGTATGCTTTTGTTACCTATAGTCATCCTATGGAGTAACACATTCAGCTTGGATAATGACATATTAATCATGGAGGAAGGGAAGAGGATCAAACGACTTGGGGAATTGTAATGTACTTTGCATGTATTTTCTCTTGTAAGCTATATATCCACCCCACCCAAACTTATGAGTCAAGTACTATTATGGTTGTTTCTTTCTTTCTTTCTTTCTTTTTTTTTTTTTTGCTTTTTAGGGCTGCACCAGTGGCATATGGAGGTTCCCAGGCCAGGGGTTGAATTGGAGCTGTAGCTGCTGGCCTTTGCCACAGCCACAGCCACAGCCAAGTGGGATCCGAGCCATGTCTGAGACCTACAGCGCAGTTTATGGCAACACAAGATCCTTAACCCACTGAGCAAGGCCAGGGATGGAACCTTTATCCTCATGGATACTAGCTGGGTTCATTACTGCTGAGCCACGACGGGAACTCCGGATTGTTTCTTTAAAATGAGAAAATAGTATCTCAAAAGGAGTAACTTGCTTGAGATCAGACTACTAGAAATTAGCAGAACCTAGGCTATGTCTGACTTGAGATTCTAAGCATGTTAACCTCCAGATTTCCCTTTGTGTAGACAGGGCTCAGGTTAAGGTGAGTAGACATTGCTAATATGGCCTGATCTAACTGGCATATTTTCTCTCATTATTTTTGAAGCCCCCAATTAGTTTATGGAGGGTACTTTCTCCCTTTTTTAACAGGGTAGATCTTTCTAACAACTTCTTCCCTCCTCCCCTTTGGCAACTGCCACACTGGCAGAGTATAGCCAGCTGTAAAGTCCTACCAGCAAAAGCCAAAAGAGGATTTAGCTGGCAGAGCAATTGTTAGGGAATATTGGGGAAATCAAATAAACAATTTTCAAAAATGCTACCAAAACTCTGTCCTTTGAGCAGCTGTTTAGAGCAATCACTGCTGGCCATAGCTCTCTGGAAGCCCCTGCTCCAAGAAGAGGGGAACTAACCCAGGGTAATTAGTGACCAGCAAAATCTCGGTAAAATCCACACCAACTATTGATACTGATCAAGTTGTGATTTGCTTTATACATATGAACAGAAAATGGAAAATCATTAGACATATGGTAGAATCTACAGTTTGATAGAGGGTGATTAAGCTGAAGAATCAGCACATTTGGCCCCACTAAAACAGAGTTAATGTAGGAAACAGGAAATAACTTTGAGAAAATTACAATCTAGTTTCTTAATGACATTTGAGAGGTTATTGCATCAATAAAATAAGAGCAAGCTGCCATGATAAAGAGGAATTGGGTAATAAAAATTACTTTCTCTGGTTTTCCACCTACCCTCTCCTAAACTTGATCTTAGTACCTTATTCGTCTACTTCCTAGCACTTACTAAATTTTGCAAGCATTTTATTTATTTTCCTGTTTACTTTTTCTCTACCTCCTTTCCTGTATTCTACTAAAATACATTTCTATGAGAACAGTGATACTACTGGTTTTATTCATGATAACTTTTTATCCTCATACTAATTTTATATTGTACAATGCTTGATATGAAGTAAGCTATCAGTAAATATTTTCTGGGTGAATTAGAATTTAAAAATTGTATTACTAATATAAAATAAATGCAATGATGCAACAGAGGCAGAAAATAGAAAAAAGGAATGCTTTTGAAACCTAAATACTGAATTACTGTACTCAGCAACAACTCTCCCCATAAAACTTGGATGAGGATGAAACAGAACAGAAAAGATAGTTTTGAAATTATGGTTTTAAACAACTCATCAGTTGGTGAGGAGATAGTAGATTACATTTCAATGTTACTATTGATAAATACGTGTAGGTTAAAATGAGTGTTTTGAAATGTAAAAGCAAATTCAGAAGACATAAAATAAAAGTTCATATTCATTTATATTGTTGGTTACATGAAAATCAAA
Organism: Phacochoerus africanus; assembly: GCF_016906955.1. Lineage (NCBI taxonomy): Eukaryota > Metazoa > Chordata > Mammalia > Artiodactyla > Suidae > Phacochoerus > Phacochoerus africanus. The sequence goes on along the minus strand of NC_062560.1, from coordinate 104,892,971 downwards.
ACTTCTATATGACTAAAATTATACAACACATGAAAATAAAAATACAATTGAAAACTGGGAAAACATAATTACATAATTGTAACATTTAAGACAGGGCTAATTTACTTAATTTACAAAAAGTATTTATGAATCAGTAAGAAAATGATGAGCAACCCAATACAAAAATGCACAGAAGATATAAATAGGGAGTTTACCAAAGAAAAGAAATGAAAATGACCAACATATAATTCTTAACATTATACATAATCAAAGAAATAAAAATGAAAACAAATGAGATTTACTTTTCATTTATAAAATCAGCAAAAAATAAAATGTTAGCTAAAACCTCATGCTGATAATGATGGAAAATGAGGGAGTTCCCCTTGTGGATCGGCAGAAACGAGTCCGACTAGTATCCATGAGGATGTGGGTTTGATCCCTACCCTCGCTCAGTGGGTTGGGGATCCAGCGTTGCCATGAGCTGCGGTGTAGGCCACAGACATGGCTTGGAACTGGTGTTGCTGTGGCTGTGGTGTAGGCTGGCAGCTATGGCTCGGATTCAACCCCTAGCCTGGGAACTTCCATATTCTGTGGGTGTGGCTCAAAAGCAAAAAAAAGATGGATAGATGGAAAATGAGTAATTTTTTTATTGTTTAGAGTATAAATTTGTGTAAACTTTGTGGAAAATAATTTACAATACCTATAACAAAGTACTTATGGGTTTTGATTCAACAAATTGATTTTTAGCAAAATTTTAAGAAATGTCCCCACGAATGTTAGCTTAGATATTCATTGCAGCATATGCATGTATGTGTGTGTGTACTTGTTCATGTGTGTCAGCATATGACAACAAAAAAGTGAAAACAGCCAAAGTGTCCACTATCCAAGAACTGGTTAAATAAGCTGTGATTGATTCATATATACTATGTATTGTTGAAAGAATTAGGTAGCTCTGAAAGTATACATATAGAATTCCTGAGATATATAGTATTACCTCATAAAGTACGTGTAAATAAATATTTGGGCATATAAGATTTTTTTTGAAGGAATCACAAGAAATTGTGGTTGCCAGGTGTATGGTTGGATGAAAGAGGCTTTCAATTTTCATGTTGTGCCCTTTAATACTATTTGATTTTCAAAGCTTCGTTATTACTTTTGGTTTTAAAATATTCATATGGGTTATTAAGGTGGGGGAGATTCTGAGATTCTTTTTATTGTTATTTTGTTTTCTCTTTATTTCTCTGTACTTAAAAATGTTACATTAAAAATAATAGAATTTACTAGTAGCATGGACCTAGATTATAGCTTTTCTAAATAACTAGAGAAGCGTAGAAGCAGACAGCACACTTGATCAATTAGTCAAAGTCAGGAAAACATGAAAATACGTAATTATAGTAGGGGACTGTAACATCTCACTTGAAACTTGGTAGTTCAAGTAAGTATAAAATAAAGAATAACAAAGATTTGAATAGCATTATTAATACACTCAGTTTTATATAGGTACACTTACACATAGTATTTTAAGCTTGCCACAGATAATTTACAATTTAACATGTGCTAGTTAAGAAAGAATGAATGGAGGGACACCCTCATATTCCTTGGGAGGAATTGGATGGAAAGACTCGGTATTTGTAAAGTGTCAATTATCTTCATATAATTCCAGGGGAATTTCAAATAGAACACTTCAAAGACTTTTGGGAAATTTGACAAGTTTATATTCTAGTTTATCTTGAAAAATAAGAGAGTGTACCCAAGACAATGGAGAAAAAACTAATTGTGGGGGAGGGGAATTGTCTTACCAGATGTCCAAACATCCTATAAAATAAAGTAATTAAAATATGAAACTGATGTAGAAACAGCTAAGTAGATCAATGTAATTGAATAGAGGGTCCAGAAACTAATAAATATCTATCTATGTAATAACATACTGATCTAGTATGTATTAACCCATTTCAAAAGACTGGACTATTCTGTAAAGGATTTGGGGACAATTAGATGGCACTCTGAACAATTAATATATCTAATTCTCAAAAAAAATATACTAGGGAGTTCCCATCGTGGCTCAGCGGAAACGAATCCAACTAGTAACCATGAGGTTGCAGATTTGATCCCTGGCCTCGCTCAGAGGGTTAAGGATCCAACGTTGCTGTGAGCTGCGGTGTAGGTTGCAGACATGGCTCGGATCTGGCATTGCTGTGGCTGTGGCGTAGGCTGGCAGCTGTAGCTCAAATTAGACCCCTACCCTGGGAACCTCCATATGCTACAGGTGTGGCCCTAAAAAGACAAAAGACAAAAAAAAAATTCTAGAAGGATTAAATATTTAAATAGTGGTATTAGAAGAAAATGTAAGTGAATGTTAATCTTGAAGGTTGATAAAGATTTTCTGTGCACAAAATCAAGGCCGGGGGAAAAATGAAGGAAATAATCTGAATCATTATTGAAACATACACATGTACATACACACACACGCTGCTCCCTACATATGTCTTTTTTTGGATAAAAGACCAATTTAATAATGCTAAAAGATGAAAAAATTGGGAAAACTATTTGCAATGTTTATGACAGACAAAAAGGTAATATTGTTAATATATTAAAAAACTGTTACAAGTTGTGTCAGACAGAACACTTTCATTTGCAAGAGATAGAATTCAACTTGAATGGAAAAATGAGCAAAAGAAAGAAACAAGAAATTCAGGCTAGTAATTATGGGAAAATATATCCAGTCTCACCAATAATTGACAATACAGTGGTTGCAAAGGATTAAGGACATGATGCAGGATAATGTGAGAAAAAGAATACATATATATATATATATGTATGTATGTATGACTGGGTCACTTTGCTGTACAGTAGAAATTGACAGAACTCTAAATCAACTATAATGGAAAAAATTAAAATCTTAAATTTTTAAAAATTAAAAAGGCAAAGATATTTAAATGGCCAAAAAATTTAAAAAATAAAAGGATTAAGGCAATTTATAGATGCTAATGTGGATGTATGGCCATGTTGTTAAGAGAAAAAAATTAATGAAGATATAAATAACATGCTTCCATTTATGTGAAGCAACAAATAAATGTATTTATTATGCATAAAAAGTCTGGAAGTTTATACTGTTAACCTGCTTTGTCAAAAATGGTCGCCACAAGCTGTATTAGCTATTGAGCAAATTGTGGCTTAGTCAGAATCGAGATGTGCTATAAATGGAAATACTAGATTTTGAGTATTCAATACAAAATTGTGTAAAATATTTTATTGATAATTTACAGTAATTGCATGTTGAAATGGTAATATTTTGGATTATTAGATTAAGTAAAATGTTATTTTTAAAATTTACTTTCCTATTTTAAAAATTGTTTTGTCTTTTTTTTTTTTTTTACATTTAGTCTGGCTACTAGAAAATTAAATTATATATGATGATGCCTCAGGGGCTGCCAAGGGAGGGAAAGAAGGTAGCTCAGTGAGTGAGGTCTAGGTCTTTCAGATTACATGTGTATAATCTCTCTCTCTCTCTCTCTATATATATATATATATACATTAATTAATCAGTTGATAGAGATCAAAGTTTGAAAATCACTGGGTTAAATGATCTCTAAAGCTCCATCTAGCTTTGACAGATTGCATTTTTTAGACTTTTCACAAATTTCCCAAAGACTTCTGAATTGGTGTAAATTTGTGAAGTTTTATATTAAGTTTGGGATAACATACTTAGTGCCAAGAAATAGACATTTTCTTACCCTTCTTGCATATAAGGCCACTGCAGTGTTGCAGACACAGGACTATGCAGTCAGTAGAGTGGATGATCCTGGTTCTGTATGGAATTAGAAAGCTAATCAACAGGGGAAGAGTTAGTTCCTTGGTGGTAAAGGGCTCCTTTGAAGCCTGGTACAATATTTTGAAGCAGTTGTAAGATGATGTCTCTAATGACCTATGGCAAGAAATCTACATATTTTCTTGAGAGAGGCAAACTAATAGTTTCTCAGGGTTTTTTGTTGTTGTTGTTGTTGTGGGTTTTTTTTTTTTTTGCCTTTTTAGGGCTACACCAGTGGCACATGGAAGTTCCCAGGCTAGGGGTCTAATTGGAGCTGTAGCTGCTGGCCTACACCATAGCCACAGCAATGCCAGATCCGAGCCGCGTCTGCGACCTACACCACGGCTCACGGCAACGCTGGATCCTTAACCCACTGAGCAAGGCTGGCGATTGAACCTGCATCCTCATGGATGCTAGTTAGATTTGTTTCCTCTGAGCCACGACAGGAACTCCTGTTTCTCAGTTTTAAGTATTGAACACTAGAGTGGGAGAGGGAGAGAGGGCATGCCCTTTTGTGACTTCTTGGGTTCATGAATCTTCTGCAACTGTATGCCCTTGCTGGTGTGGAAGAGGGAGCTGAGTAATGACATGCTTAGCAGGAGAAATGCAAGCCCAGCCTCTAGTTGACATCCCTTCTCAACATCCATCCTCATAGACAAGAGTTCTCAGGAGTTAGTTGGACTCCTGTGCTCCAAAATGTAGGGAAATATGGCAGTACAGCTACTGATTAGAAGGGTTGGCTGATAGAGTTGGAATTTGAAGGCAGAACTAGTTTTACTCTTAACCCAAGGGTTCTGTTGGGATCCAGCCTACTCAAAACAAAGTAGATTTGTCTCTAGAACACTTAGCTTCCTATTTATATACTTTTTCTCCAACCCTGCACCCTGTTCTTCATCCTCCTACATTCTAGGTATCTCATATTCTCCTGATCTCATTTTATTCCCTTGATTATCAAGCACAACAGCTGATAAATTCATTCTCTAAGTTGCAAATGACTCATAATTACCCCTTCATAATAAAAGATATCATAAATATAATTAAGGCAGAGGTATACCCCAGATATATGCCCAAGAATGGGATTGCCAGATCATATGGTAATTCTACGTTTAGTTTTCTGAGGAACCTCTATACTGTTTTCCATAGTGGTTGTTCTAATTTACATTCCCACCAACAGTATAGGAGGGTTCCCTCTTTTTCTTCATACCCTCTCCATCATTTATTTTTTGTAGACTTTTTGATGATGGCCATTCTCACTAGTGTGAGGTGATACTTCAATCGTAGTTTTGATTTGCATTTCCCTAATAATTAGTGATGTTGAGCATCTTTTCATGTGCTTTTTGTCCACCTATCTGTCTTCTTTGGAGAAATGTCTATTTAGATCTTCTGACCATTTTTTAATTGGGTTGTTTGGTTTTTTGGTATAAAACTGTATGAGATATTTGTATATTTTAGAGATTAATGCCTTGTTGAACTCTTTATTTACAAAGATTTTCTCCCATTCCATGTTTCGAAAAGATACATGCACCCCAGTGTTCATCACAGCACCATTTACGATAGCTAAGCCATGGAAGCAACCTTAATATCCATGAACAGAGGATTGGATACACAAGATGTGGTACATATATACAATAGGTTATTTTTCAGCCATAAAAAAGAATGAAACAATGCCATTTGCAGCAACGTGGGTGAATCTAGAGATTATCATTCTAAGTGAATTAAGTCAGAGAAAGATAAATAGCATATGAGATCACTAATATGTGGAAGCTAATAAAAATGATATAAAATAACTTACAAAACAGAAAGAGACACAAAGATTTTTAAACCAAATTTATGTTTACCAAAGGGGAAATGTGGGTGGGAGAGGGATAAAGTGGGGGGTTGGGATTGACATATATACAACACTATAATATAAAATAGGTAACAGTGACCTACTGTATAGCACAGGATAATCTATTCAATTCTGTGTAATGACTTATATGCGAAAAGAATCTGAAAAGGAATGTGTGTATGTATAACTGCTTTATTTTGCTGTACACCTAAAACTTACACAACTTTGTAAGTGAACTACAATCCAATAAAAATTATATATAAAAAAGACAGGTATAAATCCACAATGGTAGAATTTTAGGTAGCATTGAGTGCATGGAGGGAGTGTCTTGACTAAGGGACCCAGACTGGTATTCCACTCTGTTTAAAAAGGCTCTAAACCCCACTCCTTGGGTAGCCATCTAATCACAGGCCTGAGCCTGTTCTTATTTTCCTAAATATGTGTTTGTTGTGATGATTAGGAAAAGTGTAAGAGTGTAAAAATTGGGTACTCATTGGCCTTGGTGATATAATAGCCTCCCAGGGGGCCTGGGAAAGGAAGTTCTCTGAAAAACCACTCTTTCCTTAGGGATAAAGGGGTTAGGAGATAAAATAAACAAATCTATGAAAGCAATTCAGAGGACCAAAGGAATTGTTAGGGAGTTAGAAGAAAATTGCATGCAGTCTCTTGCCACTGTTTTGAATGGTAGTCAAAACTTATCAGAGGTGTTTAATCTTAGCACAAAAGAGAAGAACAAGTAGTTTAAAAATAAACCATAAATTTAGAAAAAAAAAAAAAAAGCTGGTGAGCCTAGTTTAATTTCAAGCATAAAAGACACAAATTTCCCAAGTTGAATAGAAGGGAAAGGGCTAAGAATACTGGGAGACAGCTTGAAAATGACCACCTATGACATTTTAGGTCTGACTACTTGTCAATAACATTTCCAAAGTGTTCATATTGGGCTGGATTGTGGGGGTGGATAGGTAGTTTTCACAAATGAAATGGAAGACCTATTTCATCCTCACTATTAGTATTTATGTAGGAAGATTGTATTCTTCCTCCCTCCTCTTCCCACAAATTCAAACACCTAAAGAAAAATAGTTACAAAATGAATTGGAGCAGAGTAGGTCCAATTCAGAAAGGCTTTCTACCAAGAGGAAATATTCTTTGTGAGTGCTATTGACATGCAGCATGTCAGTGAATTGCAAAGGAAACTGCATGTCAGAATTATTTGGAGCGCTTTCAAAAAATACGATTTCTTGGGTTCCATTTCAGTGGTTGGGAGTAGAGTCTGGGAATGTAGATTTTTAACAAACTTCCCAAGTGATTTGGAAGCAGCCAAGTTAGGGGAACACTGACTTGAGGAAGATGAGAAAGTGCCTGACAGAGAGGATGACTCGCCCAAGGAAATAAGTGAACCATGGGCAGAGTAGCTTGGTGAGAAGGATCGCTTATTCATTTGGCAAATATTTCCTGAGTGTTTAATGGCCAGAGCCAAGAATGGGACAGATGTGGCCCCACCCTTAAAAGAAGTTCCCAGTCTATACCGGTAGTTTTAGGCCCTCACTGTGGGTCAAATCACCTGGATGATGTAAGATGCCATTGCCCTCACCCAGGAATTTATTTCAGTTGTTGAGTGTGGGGCCCGATTATCAGTGGTTTTCAGGTGACTTTAAAGTGCAACCAGGGTTGAGGGAGTTAGCTAGTAGACATGCTATTACAGTTCAGAGAGGTAAATGCTGCTGGGGTCTTGGAGGCTGAGAGAAACCGAAGCATCTTCCATGTTTTGAGGTACCTCGTATATTAAAAAAATGAAGAAATGCCAAAAGAGGATTTAAAATGCTGATTCAAATTAACTAATGAATCCTTTTTACATACAAAAAGAATACAATGTAATGTAATTATGCTATTCATAAGATAATTACACAGAATTTATGAATTTATTATTTCATAGTACACTACAGGCAGTGTAGTCTGGTAATTAGATACTATTTAAAGTTTCATGAAGAATTTTATTTTCTCCAGTCCTGCAGTGTATCTCTGTGACTATGTGTTATCTCCATTGAGGCCCCTCTGGGTGCAGTGAGCACTGAAGGACAATTGACCCAGATTTTGAGGGTCACTTTTTAGGGTTAGCGCTTTCTATGCATGTTTCGTTATGACTGTGGAATTGTATTGTCAAATTATAAGGGGCAAAATTTTACAAGGCTACTTTGCTGTGTGAGGAAGGAAGCGACTGCAAAGCAAATGCATGAGTCATCAGAGAATGCCCCTGAGGTGAATGGTGATACTGAAGGGAGTCAGGAAGGCTACATCCATTTGGACTCAAGGATTCTGGTCTCCACAGCCTTCCTGGTCAGCATGGCCCCCAGGCTGGAACTTAGAGGATTGTGTGGGGGTGAGACATGTTTGGAAAAGGCTTAATTTGAGTTGTTTGCTTTTTTTGACTATGGTTTTAATTCTTAAATGAGGTGACACCCTCCCCCCGGAGGACTAGGATTGGTTCTTTTTATTTATTTTATTTTATTTTATTTTCCCACTGTACAGCAAGGGGATCAAGTTATCCTTACATGTACACATTACATTTACATTTTTCCCCCACCCTTTGTTCTGTTGCAACATGAGTATCTAGACAAAGTTCTCAATGCTACTCAGCAGGATCTCCTTGTAAATCTATTCCAAGTTGTGTCTGATAAGCCCAAGCTCCCGATCCCTCCCATTCCCTCCCCCTCCCATCAGGCAGCCACAGGTCTTTTCTCCAAGTCCATGATTTTCTTTTCTGAGGAGATGTTCATTTGTGTTGGATATTAGATTCCAGTTATGAGTGATATCATATGGTATTTGTCTTTGTCTTTCTGGCTCATTTCACTCAGTAGGAGATTCTCTAGCTCCATCCATGTTGCTGCAAATGGCATTATGTCATTCTTTTTTATGGCTGAGTAGTATTCCATTGTGTATATATACCACTTCTTCCGAATCCAATCCTCTGTGGATGGACGTTTGGGTTGTTTCCATGTCCTGGCTATTGTGAATAGTGCTGCAATGAACATGCGGGTGCACGTGTCTCTTTTAAGTAGAGTTTTGTCCGGGTAGATGCCCAAGAGTGGGATTGTGGGGTCATATGGAAGTTCTATGGATAGATTGCTAAGGTATCTCCAAACTGTTCTCCATAGTGGCTATACCAGTTTACATTCCCACCAACAGTGTAGGAGGGTTCCCTTTTCTCCACAGCCCCTCCAGCACTTGTTATTTGTGGATTTATTAATGATGGCCATTCTGACTGGTGTGAGGTGATATCTCATGGTAGTTTTGATTTGCATTTCTCTTATAATCAGCGATGTTGAGCATTTTTTCATGTGCTTGTTGGCCATCTGTATATCTTCCTTGGAGAAATGTCTATTCAGGTCCTTTGCCCATTTTTCCAGTGATTGATTGGCTTATTTGCTGTTTAGTTGTATAAGTTGTTTATATATTCTAGAGATTAAGCCCTTGTCGGTTGCATCATTTGAAACTATTTTCTCCCATTCTGAAAGTTGTCTTTTAGGATTGGTTCTTAAAGAGAATGAAAGACAGTAAAAACTTAGGGAGGAGCAAAAACTCAGCAGAAATGGTTTAGGGTCTATAAGAACAATTATCCATTAACCACTAGAGATTTTCTTTCAGAACTTCTCCTCTGCTCACTTAGAGAATGTTTCACTTGTTTCGGGGTACAAATCCTTAAGGAAGGTAAAGGAGTTGGTTTGCCTGGAGTACAGAGTCCATTTCAGAAAATATGACAAGACATGAGGCTGAAGGCAATTGAAGTAGTTGGTGGAGTATCCTAAATTTATTGTTGGAGTTTGCTTTTGAGATGACTGATTATTGTATGCAAGCCCAATGGATTGGAATGCCTGAAGATTAGTAGGCTTTGACTATAGCTGACTGTGTTTATCTCCACCCTGAACTTTCAACCCACCCACAGGCAAGGCCTAGAATGACTTGTGTTGGCCTGCGTACCTGGACTCATCATATATGGCATGAGTCTGTGGAATTGGAGCTCTTCTTTCCTCTCACACTTATGATCCTCCACTGGATTTTCAGTCTTCTATTTAGTACTATATTTCCTGGCTGGGACTAGAGCCTTGCCCTGCTTTTCAGCCTTTGTTCATTGGCCCCTGACTCTCTCTCTGGTTCTTGCCACTGCTTCCTTTGAACTTATTTTCCTCATCTGTAATACAGGGTTACATATAATGAAAACATTTTATAGAGGCTTCCTGTGATGATTAAAACAAATGAATAGTGCTGGCATGAGTAGCCAGAGAAAAACTGGCTGCTTTCATTGTTATTTTAATTGCTATTCATGCTGCTTAAATTTGTACTTTTAGCTCCCAGTCATTTAATGAGGTCTTGGTTCCTAACACATTGATCATCTAGTCCTAAGATATCACCTTGGGTGCCTATTCTTGTCATTCCCCACCCATGAGCCCCAGGAGGTGAATATTGGACCACACAAACCCTTAACTGGTCATGCCCCTTTGGATACTATTTATTAGACCTCTTGTATTGGTTTCCTCTTGCTGCTACACCAAATACGGCCAACTTCATGGTTTTAAACAGCACAGATTTATTATCTTACAGTTCCAGAGGTTCTAAGTTTGAAATGGGTCTCACTGGGCTAAAATCAAAGTGTCTGCAGGCCTGTACTCCTTTTGGAGGCTCTAGGGGATCACCAATTCCCTTGTCTTTTCCTGTTTCTGTAGGTTTCCTGCATTTCTTGGCTCATGAGCATGTCCCATCTTCAAAGCTGGCAGCCACATTACTGCATCCTCTTGTTGGCATTATCACATCTTCTATGACTCTAATCTTCCTGCCTTCTTCTTTCACTTATGAGGACCCTGGTGATTACATTGGGCCATCCTCATAATTCAGCGTAGTTTCCTCATCCCAGGTCCCCTTTAATACAGGAAGTAACATATACACATGTTCTGGGTATTAGGACTTAGAAATTGTTGAGGGCCATTATTCTGCCTACCATACTGCCTCAAAGTTCACATCCCCATGGCTGAATGAAGTGGAAAGCTGGATCCATGTGTAAAGGTGTTAGGAAATATTAGCCTTCTGGAGAAATCTTTACCACCACCATTTGTACCTCAAAGCCATAGGTATCATTGGCTTCACCTGGCCTGCTTCTGTATTCACATGCTATTCATACTCTCCTTCAGGCCTTTGCTCACACCTTGAATTCACTATGTGTTCCTCTCAGCCAGTTCAGATTCTACCCATCCCTCCTGATGTAGCTCCAGGCCCAACTTCTATAAGGAGTCTTCCCTTTATATTCTTACTTTATAGTAACCATCAACCTCGTACATCTCCTTACCTGATATTTTACTTCTTCTGTCTCTCTGCTATCCTCTTTGGGGGGATACATGGAAGATAGAATGGCATTCCCCAGAAAGTGGGCATTTCAGCTGTCATCTCAAAGTAAGGAAGAGAAAGAGTAGGAGACTATTTTGCTTCTAAGTCCCTAAGCATCTTTGACAGCAGAAAATCTGCCAAATCTAGTCCATTGCTTCGAATCTGATAATCCTTTGAGGCTGAGCATTTGCTCTTGGTTACTATAACTACGGGTTTGTAGGCGGACATTACAGCACAAAAAGATGTGAGTCTTCGGCTAGTTTAATGAAATCTGGAAATGAAATCTCCCTGAAAGCCAGACCTTAGGACTAATCATGTCAACTGGTTAAAGTAATTATGCCAGCCTGTGCCTAGGGGGTCTTCTTTCAGGATGGGCATCACAACAATTGAAAATTGTTAGAAAGTATATGTCAAAACAGTTGCTTAATTGAACTAACAAGGAAGTTCAAAGTTCAGTCAAGGAATCTGGAAGTGTCACCTTCTAAATTAATGACTGCCTGATAAATGTCTGATAAATAATGATCAAGGTATATGATAGTATATCTTTTAAAAAAATTATTGACTTTGTTGTTTATTCATCTGCCAGAAATCTCCTGGAGATGTGTCAAGTATCCACAGGTATTTCTGAACAGGTTATAGGCAGACCGAATCAAGCCAGACCTAAAGCGCACCACCATAAGAGCAGTGGTGAAAACAGCAAACATCTGGATTCAAATGGAAAAAAATCATGAAGCATCCAAATATTCTAGATACCACCATGTTCAAGTATCTAAATTATTGCTTGGCTTTCCTACTTTTTTTCTTGATGTCCCTTGGCTTAGAGGTACAATTGAGGTATCAACAGTTGAGGTATCAAAATAGCTGATGGGCTATATGGGCCCAGGCCATCTTCTGATTATTTGGATTACTTCTAACTATCTGGCTTTCGAGACTCAAATAAGGCAAAGTAAAACCCATTCAAAGAAGGATGAAAATATAACAATGGGACTTAACGCATGCAAGAGACCGATTAAAAAGATATGCTGAGGCATATGCTTCATTGAGTCTATTTCTAATTTTTTTGTGCACAAGTTTCAGCAGTAAACAAGTTTTTACAGAGAGCTTAATGTTTTGGTATTAAAAAAAAATTCTTTCTCTTCTTGGCCAGTTGCCATTTGAGTAGCATTCAGTGTGCATCATAGGTAATATCTCCATTTGAGAATATTTTTTTTTTTTAGATAAAGGCACACTGTAGCCTTTCTGCTCTTTGGATAGAATAATCACTTTTACTTATGCTCCCTTCTTTCATCACTTTTCTTAGAATTGTTGAGTCTTAGGCTGTATCCACCAAAAGTATTTAAAAGCGTGAAATCCAGTCTCTAAACCGGGATTTATTTTAGTTGGTGTGTTGAAACAAATACACCAGTTTGACAAAGAAAGCAGCCAAATCAGATGGAACAATTAGGCATTCATTGTGAACATAAAGCCCCAGAGAAAGACATGCCAATTTTACTATCCTCAAAATACAGCTCAAATGTACTCATTTCACTTCCACTCTACTGCTACCACCCTATTTGAAACCCCTTTCACCTGGACTACTGTAATAGTCTCCTTTTTGGTCTCAATGCAAGACAGGCTGGCATTAGATACTGCGAAACCAGGGATGGGGCAAGACGCAGGAAGTGTAAATTTTGAAGTCTACATGGCTGACTGAGGGTTCAGGAACTCCGTGGGATAGTTGCAGGAACCAAGCTTCAAGGGATGCTAGAGTAGCATTCTCTGGAACCTGTCGTAGTGGTAGCCAGAAGATGTCTAAGGCCATAGAAGTAGTGATGGTTGTCTTAGAGTTTCTGTAATCTTTTCTGCCAGAATAGCTATGCCTCATGTCTCCCTCCACTCCTATTTCTCCTGGCTAACCCCTGTGGGTTTCTTTTACTGATTTTGCTGGTTTCTGATGGGGTTCCCTCATTCTCAGTCTCCTATATAAGGTCATGCTTAATAAACATATTAGCACAGGGCCTGGCATACAGTAAGTGCTCAATAAATATTATCTAGAAAATATTATAATAGAAACATAATATACATATTATGTAAATGGTATAAATATTATCTATAGAAATATTATTTGGACATTGTCTTCTCTGGCTGGACAAAGAAGCCCAGAAAGGCATGTGAATGTTCTAGAGCCCAGACCATCACCATCCTTAATTGTTTTTACCCTCTGAAGGCTGATCAGAGAGTCTAAAAGGCTGTATTTTCCTTAGAGAAGAGTATAGCAAGAATATTCTGGAATATGAAGTTTGTAGGTATAGATTCCTGGTAAATTACTATTTTACTGCGTATCATTAAGAGCACTGAAAAAAAACTAATACCCATCTTGTCTCTGGCAAAATGTGTGGTTCATATTTAATGCAGACATTTCAACAGATATTTTTTCTTCTAAACCATTCTTATGAAATATGTTTCTAGTTCTCTCCTGCTTAGATTATTAGGAGGCATTGAATTGTATGGTATTTGAAAGTGTTTCTGACGGTAACTTCATTTACCTGCAAGTATCAGCATAGGCTCCTTGGAAACAGTTTTTAATTAAACTCCTTTTCTGGAGTAAAGGGCATTTATTAAAGATTCTTATTTGTTTTTATTCCTTTTTGAATTGTGGTGAGCATGTTAATAATCACTTAATAGTGATGTTATTACAAAGCATTCAGGACCTGGACGAGAGGAGAGCAATAACAAAGGTAAAGAAGTTTTTCCGTGGCTTTATTCGGAGTTGATTTTGCTAAGAGTGGGAGTCTCAGCTTTTCTGCCCTTGTGGCTATTGCAGAATGACTATACTTTTTTTTTCTTTTTTTGGCTGTATCCATGGAAATTCCTGGGCCAGAGGTCGAATCTGAACCGCATCTGAGACCTACACCACAGCTGTAGCAACACTAGGTCCTTAGCCCACTGAACCACAGCAGAAATTCCTAGAATGACTATACTTCTAAAGTAGAATCACAGAATCTTAGTGCCAACTCATTCATTTTTAGGATGGAGAATCCTAGACCCAGAGAGGTGAAGTTGCTTGGTCATTGTCATATCGTGAGTGAGAGTCCAGAGATACACAAAATCTAAATTTGAAGGGAATTCAGAGGTTATATTGTTTTTTTTCTTATGCATCCTGCTGACTTTTTTGTTCATTGGAAGGTACAACCCTAAAAATGAATGTGGATTCTTACTTTCCAGTAGATAGAATATCAAATAATTAGTTCAGGCCAATAAGAGTCAGCATTAGGCCAGGTATACCCTGTGATAACACAATCAGCCAAACAGGAATCACTTCTTCAGCACCTTTTTTCGGGCTGTGCTGCTCAAATATCAGTAAGTTCAATGGAAAGTTTTGTTTTGCTTTAGTTCATACTGGTTTTACTAAGTTTACTTTTTATAAAAATCAGATAGCTCAAATCAGCTGTTGAAATAGCCCTAGGAGTTCCCGTCATGGTTCAGTGGTTAACGAATCTGACTAGCATCCACGAGGACACAGGTTCAATCCCTGGCCTTGCTCAGTGGGTTAAGGATCTGGCATTGCCATGAGCTGTGGTGTAGGTTGCAGACATGGCTCAGATCCTGCGTTGCTGTGGCTGTGGTATAGGCTGGGAGGCTACAGTTGCGATTTGACCCCTAGCCTAGGAACCTCCATGTGTTGTGGGTGAGGCCTTAAAAACAAACAAACACAAACAAATAACAACAAAAGAAATAGCCCTAGATTTTTTTTTTCTATTTGGCCTGGCTTAGGTTTCCTTTTGGAATTCAACATATGTGTATCTCATTATAAAGTAAGCAATAATGTTAGAAAAATAATAATTGCTACCATTTATTGATTTTTAACTTATCAAGCACTGTGATTAATAGATAATTTACATGTTTCTTCACTCTTCCCAACAACCTTCAGGAGTAGGTTTTTACTAAATCCATTTCATTCATAAAGAAATGAAAGCTCAGTGATGTTGAAGAACTTGCCTAATGCAAAATGTTTGGTAGCAGAACTGGGATTTGAATCCAGAGGGCTATCTGATGCCAAAGTCCATGTACCCTACAACACCATGTTAATGACAAAATCATTAAGAAATAAAAATGAATGAAATAAAAATTAATATAAAGTGCCAGTTGAAAAAAGTGGAGCTCCTGGAAAGCCTCATATTTACCAAATACTTTCCCCTTATTATTTCATATAATCCTCTCAGTAAGCCCATGAAATAGGCATTGATATTGCCCCCATTTAATATGTGAGAAAACAGGCATATTATTTAAATTTTTTAAACCTTAGGCTTGCACACACATAAGTGGTAGAGGAGTAGAAGAGGAGGTATTTAAATCCCCACTCTTCAAAACTTACACTCTTTCCACTATCCCAAACAGTATTATTATTAAGAACTTTCATTTAGGTAGGACAATTGTAAATATAATGCTGTTTTCAAAGCACTAGGAATACTCATGATCTAAGCATCCTATTGTAAATCTGTTCAAAAAACGATGAAAATAGTTTGTTTCTTTTTTAAAATTTCTTGGGAAGCAAATAACCACTTGCTTTTAAATTGGTTTTTGTAATGAATTGAAATATTTTGTGTATTGCCTTAGCTTAATTAGGGTACATCTGTGATATCAAATGGTTTCTCATTTTATGTTAGAGGGCATTGAATCTTTAATAGGAGGTGAAAACTGCTAAATAGTATTACTTCTGGTTTGTCTCTGTCATATTGTATATCAAATGAGAGACAACTGAGCTCAATTCTGCCAAAGATTGAAACCCTATTAGCAGAACCAGATGAATGTTGTAACATCTGAGTAGAAAATAATTAGGTCTTACAAGAGTGTTGGACTCTCTTGTGTTATGAAGATGGGTACCACAGCCTTCTGTATAGGTGTGACAACGACACCTGACTGATCAATAATATTTGATGGAGCAAATTTGTGTGTTGGGCTGTGTGGTAGAGAGCAGATAACCATATACTGGGTTTCATTTATTGCCTAAATGTTCATGAAAGAATATTTCTGCTTTGATCCATCTCTTCACTGACCACTAACACTGCAAAGGAGGAAATGAAAGTTCTGAATCAGTCTTGGGGCATTGGGGAAAAGAGCAAATGCACCGAATTCTTGCTTGGGTTTCTTTTGCTAATTGTAGAGTGACTGGAAGTTTGATTTCATCAATTCGGTCTAGCCTGGGGGCCTAGCCTGGGGGCCATGCATGAATGGGTGGTTTGATTTGTTTCAGTGATATTTATTTTCACCGTTTAATTAATTTGATAAATTAATTTTTAAAATCCACAAAGTCATTCAAGAGATGTTTATTGTGCACCCAATATGTGCTAGCCACTCTTATAGGCACTATAACTTTGATAGTGAACAGGGTATATTGTGACTTAATTGATGTCAGGACCCTATATAGCAGAAGAGACATACAAATAGATGGTATTTATAGTAGAGTATAGTAACTACTGATGGGGGAAGTACAAAGTGCCCTGGGAAATAAGAGGGACATGGAATACAGAATCTAAGTTTCAGGGAAGTTTTCCTTTAGGAGATCAATTTTAAGAGGAAATTTGAAAGTAAAAATTAGCCAAGAAGTTGATAGAGTAGGGAATAGATAGATAGATGAAACACAGGGAGGGGAGAAAGGTAGAAAGTAATTCAGTAAGACAGGGGCACAGAGTGCATTGAGGGGAGTGGCAACATATGTGATGGAAGAGATAAGCAGGGGAAGATCATAAAGCGCCTTGTAAACTATGTTCAAAACTTTGAACTTTGCCCTAAAGGAAATGGGAAGCCATAGAAGACTTTTAAGCATTTGGTTCAGAAGTATCACCTGATGGCTTTGGAGAGCTGTAGTGGAGTCTGTGACAACTTTGTGCCTCCAAAGAAGACACAGTATTTATCACTTATTCCCATTTTCCTTGTCTATCCCATATCTCATTGTCTTTGCTGTAATCAAAGGAACGTCTGGTTGCAAAGGCTATCACAATTATGATGCCCAGAGGAACCATTTTTGCTCTAAGCATCATTGGTGTACTAGTTTTAGTATCCTAATCTCTTCATATAGGTCCAACCTTCCTTCACTCTATGTCTTTTTCTTTTTAGGGCTGCGCCTGTGGCATATGAAAGTTCCCAGGCTAGGGCATTGATTCGGAGCTACAGCTGCTGGCCTATGCCACAGCCACAGCAACACCAGTTCCAAGCCATGTCTGTGACCTACACCACAGCTCATGGCAAAGCTAGATCCTTAACCCACTGAGCAAGGCCTGGGATCGAACCCAGGTCCTCATGGATACTAGTCAGATTTGTTTCTGCTGCACCACAACAGGAACTCCAGTCTCACTCCATTTCTCAAGAGTGCTTCCTCTGCAACTGCTGGTCTGTTCCTGTGCCCTAAAGTAGTTCCTTTACATAGCCATTCTTTTGCAGATGTTGTATCATCCATCAAGAAATGCCATCCACTTTTCTCTTTGCCAGTTCAAATCTTACCCATCATGGTGCAGCTTTGGTCTCACCTTCTCTGGAAAGCCTTTTCTGATCAATCCTGCCTCATTGATCCTTTTACTCTATAATTTCCTGAGGCATTTTGATTTTCCCTCTTTTCCTCCATCAAAAAATTTATCTTTATGTGCTCTTTTCTATTGTCTCTCCTTTAGTCGTTCCCAAAATGTATGGATCAGAATTATTGGAAGAGCTTGTTAAAGATACAGTTTTCTCAGAGTTCCTGCTATGGTGCAGTGGGTTAAGAATCTGACTGCAGCGGCTTGGGTTGCTGTGGAGGCGAGGGCTTGAACCCTGGCCTGGTATAGTGGGTTAAATGGTCTGGCATTGCCACAGCTGCAGCATAGGTTGAAGCTGCAAGCTGGGATTCAGTCCCTGGCCTGGAAGCTTCCATATGCTAAGAATGCGGTCATAAAAAAACAAACAAAAAAACAACAACAAAAAAACAGATTTCTGATCAACACCACTAGAGATTTTGTTTCAGTAAGTTGTTGATGGGCCCAGGAATCTGAATTTTTATAAGAGCCCAAATTAATTCTGGTGGTTAACTGCTCGACATGTTTCACGTAGATTAATATTTCCTCTGAATGTAGATGGAAGTTCCTTGAGAAGAGCTCTCATCTTCAAATCCCTTTGTATTTTTTCCTCCACTGCTGATCCTTCCAGAAGCCGACAGGAAATACTTGTTGACATGATTCCCTCATCTCATTATTTATTCTGTTATTTTTTGGTATTCAGTTATAATTTACTCTCCTTTCTCATCTCTAGATGTAAGAATAGAGGCTGTAGTAAATATGCCAACAATTTGCATAAACGTGTGTGTGTGTGTGTGTGTGTTGTTTGGAGTTGGGGTGACTAAAATTCAATCTCAAAGAATTCTTAAGCCTCTTGCTGAAATTGTATGAGACCATACCTGCCTCCTCAGATCCCCTGTCATTTTGCATAATTCCTGTAATATTGCAATCACCGTTATCCACCTATCCAAAGAGTGCTGTGAACTGCCCTTTGTATTGGGAGTCTCTTTTTAATGTAATTTCAGAAAAGAAACAGTAGTCTTTGAAGGGAATTACGTTGTTATAACCCAGGAGGGTTTTCCCAGTGTGAGTTGTTGTCCATAAGAAGCTCCAAGATTGAAATATGAAACCTGCTGCTCTTTTGCTAAAGATGGTAGGTGTGGGTAACATCAAATGCATCTATCTGAATGTTCCTGGAACGTCAAACTAAACCTTTTGAAGATAGGTCCTTTTTTTTTTTTTGTCTTTTTGCTATTTCTTTGGGCCGCTCCCACGGCATATGGAGGTTCCCAGGCTAGGGGTCGAATCGGAGCTGTAGCCACCGGCCTACGCCAGAGCCACAGCAATGCGGGATCCGAGCCACGTCTGCAACCTACACCACAGCTCATGGCAACGCCGGATCGTTAACCCACTGAGCAAGGGCAGGGACCGAACCCACAACCTCATGGTTCCTAGTCGGATTCGCTAACCACTGCGCCACGACGGGAACTCCTATAGGTCCTTTTTGTGACCAATAATTGTGCATGGAAATTGTGCTTTAGACTTTATGAATTCTAGGATCTCAGAGTTAAACATTTTTAGAAGTTTCTTCCTCTCATCTCTGTATGTTCATATGTATGTGAGTATCTGTTAATCATTATATGTATTATAGAAGGATAATTATCTATAAAGAAGTAGCAGAAACATAGTTATAAAAAATGAATTAAAGCACATGCCCACAAAAACACGGAATGCACAAAATAGTGAGACTTAGATTTGGAAATAATATACTCAATCATTCTATACTCAATCATTCTAACTGGGTAACTCACTGTATTCTTTTCTTTCTTTCTTTCTTTTTTTTTTTTTTTTTTGGCCACTTTGTGTCATATGGAGTTCCTGGGCTGGGGATCAGATCTGAGCCACAGTTGTGACCAACGCCACAGGTGCAGCATCTCTGGAGCCTTTAACCCAGTATGCTGGGACAGGGATCAAACCTGCATCCCAGGGTTGCAGACACTGCCAATCCTGTTGCACCACAGCAGGAACTCCATAACTCACTGTATTCTAACTCAGATGTTTGGTTGGTTACATTTATGACCTTGGTTTTACATGAGGTTCTATTTTTTCCTCACTCTCTGATAATTTTTGATAAGTGGCTTGAAGTTGATTTTGAAAGGGCAGGTGTGTGTGGGGATGTGTGCACATGCATGTGTGCCTGTTAGAATGTATTTGGGGAGAGTGGCTGCATAGCCATCCATGCTCGTGGATGTCTGGTGGGATGGATAAAGGAATTTTCTTGCATAAAATAATGAGTCCTAGCAGAGATACATATGCAAAATTTTGAACAAAGCGTGGAAACTTTGGCACAGTCTATCTCTGATATATGTGCCACAGATATTGGTAGCTTAGGCCACACTATCTTTTTCCCTTCATTATTTTTCTTTTTTAAAACTACACAAATAGTATATGAATGCATACCTCTTATTAAAAAAATTAGGAGTTCCTATTGTGGCTCAGCTGGTTAAGAACATGACATTGTGTTAGTGAGGAAGAGGGTTCAATCCCTGGCCTTGCTCAGTGGGTTAAAGATCTGGTGCAAGCTGCAGCATAGGTTGCAGATGTGGCTCAGATCTGGTGTTGCCATGGCTGTGGCATAGAATGGTGGCTGCAGCTCAGATTCAACTCATAGCCTGGAAACTTCATATGCCATGGGTGTGGCTATAAAAAGAAAAAAATTAAAGATTGCAGAAATATACAATAAAGGATGAAATCCCTCTCCAAATCCCAATCCTGTCTAAAGAATAAACATTTTTTTTTTGTCTTTTTAGGGCTGCACCCACAGCATACAGAAGATCCCAGGCTAGGGGTCTGTTCAGAGCTGTAGCTTCTGGCCTACACCACAGCTATGGCAACATGGGATATGAGCCACGTCTGCGACCTACACCCCAGGTCATGGCAACACCAGATCCCTGACCCACTGAGCGAGGCCAGAGATCAAACCTGCATCCTCATGGATTCTAGTCAGATTCATTTCTGCTGTGCCACAACAGGAATGCCAATAATTTTTAAAAAGATGGTTTTACATGCATTTTCCAAACACATGTCAATTGATGAAGTTAAGTCCTCATGGGGTGGGGGCAGGAAGAGGAAGTTTGTTTCTGTTTCAGTTGCAGTCTCTCTAAACAATCACAGTCCCATGGGCTTTATGGTTAGTTCCTGTTTGACTTCTCTATGGCTGAACCTTTTAAATAAGTTTGCAGTAGTCCCAGGGCTGCCCTTTGCTCTTCAGGGTCTGTTCAGTGGTTGCAGGATGAACTTTTGATAGAGAGGCAGTCAGCACTATTACAGGTTCATTATAATTTTTGTTTGTTAACCATCTGTGGGCTGAGTCCTGACTTAGAATTTTTTCCTTTAACAGTAGTAGTGTATATTTCCAAGCCCCCTTGAGAACTCTTTCCTGAATATCAGTGCAATATGGTGAAATGAAAGTCTCTTTGGTTTGACATGTGCGTTGGTGACTCAACTCATCACGAAATCCATTCTACTTGCAAGAATGGATTTGCCTAAGTAGGGATGCTTCTAAGCAGTTAGTCGTTAAAAATGATTGTGTCACTGCTGCCTCTTTTGAAATTAAAATAATTTAAAATGCCAATTGAGTCATGGCAAAGAACTCTGTCTGCCAAATCATCATAAATAACTCTATAAATGGGGGATGGATTTAGAGGCTCAGAAAAAGATCTAAAAAAGGAAACTAATGAAAATCATGGTTTGTGTCTCAAGAACAAGGAAGCCTGGAGTGGGGAATAATGGCAATTTGCTTATATCTGAGTAGATTCTAATATAAAAAAAGTTTGTTCTTGGTATGGGCTGACATGATTCGTGTACAAGACTAAAGTTATGGCTAAGGAATTCTTTCCCATCTGGACCAGTCCACTGTACCATTTGTTTCTTCTTGTTTTGTACATTGTTTATTCCTAATATAGACACACTATGGCAAACATAAGTTATCAGTCACTCACAAGGAGAACCAGGCAAGGGATTCTGCATACTCAGTGCAAATTCATGCCCACATTAAAACATGATAAATTTCACCATTTTTCTGAATCTTTAACCTTTGCCAGGCATTTGCTGGATTCTTGAAAGTATGAAGTGTATATGAAATGGGTTCCAGTTCCAAGGATACATGCAAGTATGTGTGTGTGGGCACATGTGTATGCACATGGCCAAATTCACAGATATGCTCACTAGTGATTGTGACATAGAAACACACTGTTAGACTCTGTTGGAATCTCTATAGAGGCTGATAAACAAGGCCAAGAGGATGGCTACTCCTGGTGATGCTGGGATGGTTTCACAATGCTAGGTCTTAAATGATGGGTAGAGAAGAGGGGGAAAATTGGAGGAAAGAGCATGTGTAAAGTTGGACAGGCCTGAAAGTGCCTGGCATGTTTGAGAGATGGAAAGTATTTCA
This sequence comes from Phacochoerus africanus, assembly GCF_016906955.1. Taxonomy (NCBI): domain Eukaryota; kingdom Metazoa; phylum Chordata; class Mammalia; order Artiodactyla; family Suidae; genus Phacochoerus; species Phacochoerus africanus. Next base: position 104,871,024 of record NC_062560.1, on the reverse strand, counting down.
GAGTGTTGAGAATGAAGTATTTTTAGGGAGGTTTGGGGGAATGGCAGCAGATGAGGCTGTAAAAGTAGGAAAGAGCAAACGTGTGAAGGACTTTATATGCTGCGAGAAGGACTATATCCTGAAATATGTTGGGAGCCATGAAGATTTTTTTTTTAAGACCTCACCTGCTGCATATGAGGTTCGCAGGCTAGGGGTCAAATTGGAGCTGTATCCACCAGCCTATGCCAAAGCCACAGCAATGTCAGATCCTAGCCACATCTGCGACCTACACCATAGCTCACGGTAATGCTGGATCCTTAACCCACTGAGCAAGGCCAGGGCTCAAACCTGTGTCCTCATGGATGCTAGCCAGATTAGTTTCCACTAAGCCACAATGGGAACTCTGAGAGCCATGAAGATTTTTTTTAAGTGAGGGGTATTATGGTGCATTATTAGTGCCATTTGCTGACATAACAGTAATGTACATTTCAGAATAAAGCTTTTGTTTCAACCAACGAAAACTTTAAGTGGGGCCAGCACTGCCCACAATTTGTCTTTAATCTACTGCTTATTAAACAGAAAGGTTAGTTTCAGTTGTTGCATCTGACACAGATGTTTGCTGTAAGCCAGTTAGAACGTCCAAGAATTTGGGCTTCATTTCCATTATTATTGAAATAGGAAAAGGCTGCTTATAAAGGTTTTCATAGAACTCTTGGACCTTTGGGATACCAGGATTTTTCACAGTGGTTGCTTTTAATCCCCTATTTTTTCTCTCTCCATATTAAAAAAAAGCAAATAATAATAAATATTCTAATGTTCTCTCCATTTTTGTACCTCTTTTGCATTCTTTAATCTTGACAAGAGAAGATGTTATATATGATAAAAGGACTTGATTACTACTATTAAAATGTCTTTCAGTATTCTGACTGTAACCACAGAGAATTCATTTATTGTCTCCCTGATCAAAGTTACTGAAATAGTCTGTGAACTAAAGGAAAGGACTGTGTTTGCATATGGGCTTGAAATCATTGTCAATATATCATTTATATATAAAAAAAAATTCAACCTGGCTAGTACTCTGTAGTTTGTACTTCCTCTTCATCCTAGAAATAGGTTGCTGAGGCTCTGGGTAACCGATCTTAAATCAGTGGGATATCTGCCAAGCAGAAGAGGCAAGAGTCTACAGCATTTCACGATGCTGTAGTTTCAGATATTAGATCTAAAGCCATCAGAAAATCTGGAATTCTTTTGTGAGAGACCCCTAGGCTTGATGGAAAATAGTATGTCACAGCCAGGCTAATTTCATGTTGGCTTATGATACCCGTTAGAATTTAGGCTTAGGAAGTGGCATGACCCAAACCAGTTGCCTGAGATTGTCTCATTAATGGTGATCATGTGAAATTTCCCAGGATTTAGGTGCCTTAGAAGGTTCACTTCATCACATTTAGATCACTCACAGCAGTGGAGGGTGTTTAGAAGCCCTATAGCAGTCTCTATTAAATGATACATTAGTAAGAGCTGATGGTGAGAATTTTCCATGTGAAGAGCTTTTAGTGAGTCTATGTGAGCGTTCAAAGCCTTGGACGTGTCTTAGCAGCTGATTCAAGATTAGCTCAGGTGGGTGTGGAGCTACAGATGCTCAGGGCTCTGAGAGCCAAGATTTTTCTGAATCAAAGCTGGAAATCAGCATAATGTCTCCCCACTCTTTACATGTTCTGCAAAGAGAAGAAATGTGCAGATCTATTCTGGTCAGTCTCATTGAATATTTATGGAAGTTCTGAAGCGAGTGAAATATTCCCAGATATCTCTTCAAGTCGAAACAGGCAGCTTGGAAATAGATAACCAGCAGTACTGGGTTTGTCTGTGTAGGGCAGCATAAATTTAAAAAAAAAATCACACAGGAATTGTCGAACATGCCATGTCTTTGTGATTACCATAAAATTAGTGAATTTTTCTGAAATCCAACATATTAGGAAGAAAGCAAAGCAAAGCAAAATTAAAAAGAAAAAGAGGCATTTAAAAATAGCTGTTCATCAGTGCTTAATGATGCGAGTACTTGATTTAGTTGACCAATAAGATAGAAGTTTCTGTTTTAGTCCAACTCCTTGTCATTTTGTACCATACACCATACATATATTTGGTTTTCCCTAAATTATTTCCACTAAATTTAGGACTTTTTAAATAACCGATTTCTTGATTGCAAAGAAAAGAAATCCACTTTAAAAAAGTCCAGGTGAGGAGTATTTGTTATAAGAAAACTATAGCCAGTGTCATAGACTGAGGGAGCAGAGCACAGTCACAACTCTTGGGAAGTGGCTTTGAGAAGGTGCTAAGCCAAAGCCATTCTCTTTTTCTCAGGGACTGTGGAAGACTGATTGCATTAGGGTTCTGATGAATGGTTTTCATATATCCTCATCCAGTGCCCTATAACTTTTTTTTTGTCTTTTTTTGTTGTTGTTGTTATTGTTGTTGTTGTTGTTGTTGCTATTTCTTGGGCTGCTCCCGCGGCATATGGAGGTTCCCAGGCTAGGGGTTGAATCGGAGCTGTAGCCACCGGCCTACGCCAGAGCCACAGCCACACGGGATCCGAGCCGCGTCTGCAACCTACACCACAGCTCACGGCAACGCCGGATCGTTAACCCACTGAGCAAGGGCAGGGACCGAACCCGCAACCTCATGGTTCCTAGTGGGATTCGTCAACCACTGCGCCACGACAGGAACTCCAGTGCCCTATAACTTTGAGGGTCCCCTCCCACTCTGACTCTGGGTTCAGCCATTTTACTTACTTTGGCCAATGAGATATCAACATACCTGATGTAAGCAGAGACTTGAAAAGTGTGCAAAGAAAAGTCTGTCTTACTCCTCTGGCTTTGCCATAAGAACATGCCCAGGATAGCCTACGGGACAATGACATACATGGAGTAGAGCCAAGTCAGGTCAGTTGTCTCAGCTGAAGCTCCAAATATGTGAGAAAGTCCTACTAATATTAGCAAAGCTACCTAGCCAATATACAGCTGGCCACAGATGTATGAGTGATACCATGGAGCCTAGGTCAGATCGAAGAAGTGCCTGGTTAACACAGAGATTCAACAGCACAAATAGATGGTTATTGTTGCATGCTACTAATGTTTTCTAGTTTACTATACAGCAATATTGTGGCAAATAGATAACAAGGGCTAAATTTTGTCTTTCATTTCTGCTTCTCCCTTCCCCCTCCCCTTCCGTAACCCAGTCCCCAGCTTGTACACTACCCAGCATCATTGCCAGACCTTTGTCTAACTTTTTAAGTCCAGTGCACATCACCAACTATCATCTTTGTGTCTCTTGCTTCAAATTCTTAATATGGGAAAAACTGATTTGTCTATGGAAAGCCACTGAATTGGTTTGTTTGGGGTCAGGTGTCTACCTAGTCCAATCAGCCATGGTTGAGGTGGTGGCAGTGGTGAAAGAGGACAATGTCACATGGTCTGGGAGTGAGGTTCAAGGGGGAATTTATTTTTGAAAGGGGGCTCTGGCCAGAAAGCCATTCTAATTTATATCTCCAATCAAAGGGCAAGCCTAAAAAGTAGCAAGGTACACAGCAAATTTGATTTGTGGATCAGTATGCCATCTTAAAATGCTAACTAATAAATTCTTTCAAGTGTGCCAATAATAATACAGCTTACATTAGTCTTGGCTATGTGATAGACACTGTGATATATATCTTATTTAATTTTCATTACAATGTAATGACTGTGATACTATTATTATTCCCATTTTACAGGTGGGAACTGAGGCTTAGGGAGGTTAAGTTGCCCTCTGTTGTACAACTAGAGAAAGGAAGATTTAGAAGTAGAATCTAGATTAAGCTCAATCCAGAGCCCATGAACTCTATCCTTCTGCCTTTACCATTTATGTAATGACTGGAAGAGCAAAACTGTGTAAATTGATACCTAATGTAAAGCTTACCATGTGCCTAGTTGGGCAAACAGAGATTAATTAACCTCTTTATTATTGAGAAGGTGATGAGAAGAGAGTGCTTCTGGGTATAAGATTCTTTCTTGATTGTGTCTTGTCTTTCATTTTAGAGATCAACTCAGCCACTCATGGGGAATTAATGTCAGCTTCCATTTTCTGTTCTCAGATTTCACTATTCAGTAGGGAGGTAGATTTTACTTAATTTCCCTGCTTTTAGTCTTATGCCTCACTTCCGTTTTCCATGTCTGGTTTTACCACATTCAAAGCCTCTCAGGTTCAATATCTTTGAAAAGTAAACCACTTTTCTCCTTTGGGAGGAAAGGTGGTGAATTGGCTGCTCAGGGTTGATGTTTGAGATCTCAAGATTCAATTGCTCACCAGAGAGACTTGAATCAATCTTACTGTTTCCTGTACTATCATCACTGCCTTCTGTGGTACCTGGTGCCTCTAAGACATGCCATTTCCTTTGCTCTTCAGAATAAACTGATTTTTCTCTAAGAAATATCATCTCCCTCTGTAGGTTCTTAGATCGTAACATCCTCTACTCTGCTAAATTAATTACCTCACCTCCATCTACTTTAAATCTTCAAAAATTTTATGAAGATCTCTAGTCCATTGTTTCTTTTTTCTTTGTCCTTATGAATTTATCTATTATGAAAATATGTTTACTATAATTACAGTTGGGTTTTGGGAAGAGAAGAGACCAATATGTGATTAATTAACTGTGTTTAGGAAATTATCACCCCTCCGCATGAGCTTTTAAATGGAAACTTTTCCATTTGGGTTGTTCCAAGCTTTATCTGAAAATTTCATCAGCAATATTAGTTAATATTAAAGTCTAGCATCACTTTCTTGTGAAACTTCCAAGCAAATAAACCAAACACTGAATAAATTTTGGTTCTAAATTCAGTGATAAGATTTTTTCCTCTGTATAAATTTTAATTTAGTAGTACTCTAATTTTAATAGTACTCTCATTTTTCATACTTTCCTCATCTAGTGCTAACATTGTTTGTGAGATAGCCATTCATCTAATTTTCTTCTGGGGCAGAGGAATACCCCTTGGTCTTCACCTTAAGAGAAGATAAAGGACAGTGCTGGACTAAGGAGTTTATATTTAAACACCAGATATTCTGATGTGTTGCTAATTCCCACCACCAATATCATTTCTAGTTCATGATTCGAGATTCATCTCAGTTACTTTGGCCTTATGTGCTTTTGCAGTTCGTATATTGCTGTATAGTTTATAATATTTTAAAAGAGTATTGTTGGTTTCCCAGAAATCTATGAGACTGTTATTTCTAACAATAACACACTCATATAACTGCCATTAGAAATGTTTAGTTCTACCTAGGAAGAAAGCTCTTAAAAAGAACTTCCATGGTTTTTGAGGGTTGGTAAATCCACTCCAGTCTATAGAGGTCTTTTTGGCAAGAATATGCCTACTGTTATTGTTGCTTAAGAAAAAGATAGCCTTCAGCAAGGCCTCGTGTTGTTAGCCCCCATGCCAATTAGGAGGAAACTAATTGAACATCCATAGACATTGTAGGCATGTAGGCATTTAAAATATTACTGTATTATTATAGCAACTTATGGAAAACCCCCCAAAATATACACACTATAGAGAGACACCTCCTCCAAATCTCTATAAATTATCAGATGGAATTCTTGGCAAATTACCTGAAAATTTTGGGGGGATCAGTTCATATGACATTAAATTAGTTCTTTGATAAAGACTGAACAAGTGGCTCAGTTTGCTAGATAAATTTCCCCATAAAAGTTGTGTCTTGTTGAGGGGAGTTTTCTAGATCAAAACCACCTTTTTGTATTTTAGTAAAGTACTTCATCCATTCAACACATATGTTTTAAAATCCTACCCTATTCTAGACACTTGGTTAAACTGATAGTTTAATGTGGGTATATTAGATATGCATTTATATAAATATAAAACAAAATGGTATAATATAGATGCTGTGATGTGTCAGGGAAGCAATATAAATGATGTGTCAGGGAAGAGAGTCTGTCCACTTCAGGAAGGTGTGATCAGGTAAATAACCCTATTTGAGCTAGACCCCATAGTTTAGTTAGCAAAGGAGAAAGAGAGCTTAGGTAAAGAGAATGCCACAATCAAATATAGAAACAAGAAGGCACAAGGTATTTAGATAAACAGTAAGTAGGAATTTTTGATTGGAGCTTGTGACTCATATTGGGGATTAATGAAAAGAGAACTAAAAAGTTAATCAAGGCTATCCTGTAGGGAACTTAAAAGCCAAGTAAAGTAGTTTATGTTTTAACTTGTTCTTGGTAGAGAGGTAGATAAAGTTTGAATGGAGCTATAGTAAATTTAAAAAGTGGACATTTATTAGATAATTTAGGGAAAAGATTCTAGACGCAGGCAGTTTCAATAGGAGTTTGAAGCAATCTGGCCATGAGGGGATTGGGGCTTAAACTATGGAGACAACATTGAGAATGCCAAGGAAGAAAATGCAAAAAGAAAAATTATACATAAATAGCCAATTTACGGGTTGAGGCAACTGACCAGAGGAAAGTAATGAAGAATCCATAATCATTGAGATTTTAAGTCTAGGTGACATATGGCACTCTCAACAGAAATAAGAAATCATTAGGTTGGGGGAAGAAATAGTTTAATTTGTTTAGTTTGGGGTTTCTGCAGAATACAGGTAGAACTATCCAGTAGATTAGGCAGATACATAATTTAAAATTTTCAGTGAATGGTTAGACTAAGAAATAAAGATGATACTAATCATCATAAAAGTGCTAGCCAAGCCAAGGGAGTGGGAAAGCTCTTCAAGAAAGAGGATATACAGAGAGAGAATGAGCTAAACCTTGGGAAAGGGAAATAGCCAAGGAGACAGAGGAGCAACAGTAATGGAGGTTAAGAGTAGAGCTAGACAATGAATAGAAGGTGGTGAAGGAGCAAGTGGTTGGTTGAGAGTGCCAAAAGCAGCAGAGAAGCAAATTTTCTAGTTCTAGGATGGAGGACTGATCTGCTCCAAACTGGTCCATAATAGCTGTAAGTGGAAAAATTTTTTTTTGACTATTGCAAAGTACTTTCTCCTAGGAATGTGTAATTTGTACTTAAAAAATCTTTGTTATGATTGCAAAATAATACATGATTTTTGTAAAAATTTGAAAAAACTCTAACTGTATAAATGATTTAAATAAAACTTTCCCCTAATGCTTACATATAGAAATAACCAGTTTATGACTTCTGTGTATTTTCTTCCATTAATTTTCTTGTATTTTTCATGAAATTGAGATTGACATATGTGCACTTGCCAGCATTCTTCATAAATCATCCATGAGAGCACAATTCTGTCATGTATCTGCTTTTATCACTAAAATCATTTGATGAGTTCTCCATGGTTTTTTTTTTTTTTTTTTTTTTTGCCACTGTACAGCAAGGGGGTCAGGTTATCCTCACATGTATACATTACAATTATATTTTTCCCCCAACTTATCTTCTGTTGCAACATGAGTATCTAGACATAGTTCTCAATGCTATTCAGCAGGATCTCCTTGTAAATCTATTCTAAGTTGTGTCTGATAAGCCCAAGCTCCCGATCCCTCCCACTCCCTCCCCCTCCCATCAGGCAGCCACAGGTCTTTTCTCCAAGTCCATGATTTTCTTTTCTGAGGAGATGTTCATTTGTGCTGGATATTAGATTCCAGTTATAAGTGATATCATATGGTATTTGTCTTTGTCTTTCTGGCTCATTTCACTCGGTAGGAGATTCTCTAGTTCTGTCCATGTTGCTGCAAATGGCATTATGTCATTCTTTTTTATGGCTGTGTAGTATTCCATTGTGTATATATACCACCTCTTCCGAATCCAATCCTCTGTGGATGGACGTTTGGGTTGTTTCCATGTCCTGGCTATTGTGAATAGTGCTGCAATGAACATGCGGGTGCACGTGTCTCTTTTAAGTAGAGTTTTGTCCGGGTAGATGCCCAAGAGTGGGATTGTGGGGTCATATGGAAGTTCTATGGATAGATTTCTAAGGTATCTCCAAACTGTTCTCCATAGTGGCTATACCAGTTTACATTCCCACCAACAGTGTAGGAGGGTTCCCTTATCTCCACACCCCCCCCAGCACTTGTTATTTGTGGATTTATTAATGATGGCCATTCTGACTGGTGTGAGGTGATATCTCATGGTAGTTTTGATTTGCATTTCTCTTATAATCAGCGATGTTGAGCATTTTTTCATGTGTTTGTTGGCCATCTGTATATCTTCTTTGGAGAAATGTCTATTCAGGTCTTTTGCCCATTTTTCCATTGATTGATTGGCTTTTTTGCTGCTGGGTTGTATAAGTTGTTTATATATTCTAGAGATTAAGCCCTTGTCGGTTGCATCATTTGAAACTATTTTCTCCCATTCTGTAAGTTGTCTTTTTGTTTTCTTTTGGGTTTCCTTTGCTGTGCAAAAGCTTTTCAGTTTGATGAGGTCCCATGGGTTTGTTTTTGCTCTAATTTCTATTGCTTTGGGAGACTGACCTGAGAAAATATTCATGATGTTGATGTCAGAGAGTGTTTTGCCTATGTTTTCTTCTCGGAGTTTGATGGTGTCCTGTCGTATACTTAAGTCTTTCATCCATTTTGAGTTTATTTTGTGCATGGTGTGAAGGTGTGTTCTAGTTTCATTGATTTGCATGCAGCTGTCCAGGTTTCCCAGCAATGCTTGCTGAATAGACTGTCTTTTTCCCATTTTATGTTCTTGCCTCCCTTGTCAAAGATTAATTGACCATAGGTGTCAGGGTTTATTTCCGGATTCTCTATTCTGTTCCATTGGTCCGTCTGTCTGTTTTGATTCCAGTACCACACTGTTTTGATGACTGTGGCTTTGTAGTATTTCTTGAAGTCTGGGAGAGTTATGCCTCCTGCTTGGTTTTTGTTTCTCAGGATTGCTTTGGCGATTCTGGGTCTTTTGTTGTTCCATCTAAATGTTTGGATTGTTTGTTCTAGTTCTGTGAAAAATGTCCTGGGTAATTTGATAGGGATTGCATTGAATCTGTAGATTGCTTTGGGTAGTATGGCCATTTTTACAATATTGATTTTCCCAATCCAGGAACATGGAATATCTTTCTATTTCTTTACATCTTCTTTGATTTCTTTGATGAAAGTTCTCGGCATATGGGTCTTTCCCTCCTTGGTCAGGTGTATTCCGAGGTATCTGATTTTGTGAGGTGCAATTTTAAAAGGTATTATATGTTTGTATTCCTTTTCTAATATTTCATTGCTGGTATACAGAAATGCAACTGACTTCTGAATGTTAATCTTATATCCTGCTACTTTGCTGAATTTATGAATCAGTTCAAGGAGTTTTTGGGTTGAGTCCTTAGGGTTTTCTATGTATAGTATCATGTCATCTGCATTCAGTGACAGTTTGATCTCTTCTCTTCCTATATGGATGCCTTTTATTTCTTTTGTTTGTCTAATTGCTGTGGCTAGGACTTCCAAAACTATGTTGAAGAGCAGTGGTGAGAGTGGGCATCCCTGTCTTGTTCCAGATTTGAGTGAGAAGGCTTTCAGTTTTTCCCCACTGAGTATTATATTTGCTGTGGATTTATCATAATGGCTTTGATTATATTCAGGAATGTTCCCTGTATACCCACTTTGGCAAGGGTCTTGATCATGAATGGATGTTGGACTTTGTCAAGTGCTTTTTCTGCGTCTATTGAGATGATCATATGATTTTTGACTTTTTTTTTGGTTAATGTGGTGTATGATGCTGATTGATTTGCGTATGTTGAACCATCCTCGTGAACCTGGGATGAACCCAACCTGGTCATGGTGTATAATTTTTTTGATATGTTGTTGGATTCAGTTGGCTAAGATTTTGTTGAGAATTTTTGCATCTATATTCATCAATGATATTGGGCGATAGTTTTCTTTTTTGGTGGTATCTCTGTCTGGTTTTGGAATGAGGGTGATGGTGGCATCATAGAATGTCTTTGGGAGTATTCCTTCTTCTTCAACCTTTTGAAAGAGTTTAAGGACGATGGGCACCAATTCCTCTTTATATGTTTGGTAAAATTCCCCTGTGAAGCCATCTGGTCCTGGACTTTTATTTGTAGGGAGTGATTTTATGACCTCTTCAATTTCATTTGTAGTGATCGGTCTGTTCAGTTGGTCTGTTTCTACTTGATTCAGTTTTGGCAGGCTGTAAGATTCTAGAAAATTGTCCATTTCTTCCAGATTGTCAAACTTGTTGCCGTAGAGTTGTTCATAGTATTCTCTTATGGTTTTTTGTATTTCTGCTGTATCTGTTGTGATTTCTCCTTTTTCATTTCTAATTTTGGTGATTTGGGTTCTTTCTCTCCTCTTTTTAGTGAGTCTGGCCCGGGGTTTGTCAATTTTGTTCACCTTTTCAAAGAACCAGCTTTTGGTTTTATTAATTTTCTCTATTGTTTTTTGAGTCTCTATTTGATTGATTTCTTCTTTGATCTTTATAATTTCCTTCCTTCTGCTGACTTTAGGACTTTTTTGTTCTTCTTTTTCTAATTCATTTAGGTGGAGGGTTAAGTTGTCCATTTGGGATCTTTCTTCTTTTTTGAGAAAGGCCTGTATTGTTATGAATTTCCCTCTGAGCACTGCTTTCGCAGCATCCCATAGATTTTGAGAGGTTGTGTCTTCATTATCATTTGTTTCAAGGTAGTTTTTAATTTCCTTCTTGATTTCCTCATTGACCCATTGGTTTTTTAGTAGCATGTTGTTTAGTCTCCATGTAGTAGGTTTTTTCTCTTTCCTTTTCCCATGGTTGATTTCTAATTTCATGGCATTGTGGTCAGAGAAGATACTTGAGATAATTTCTATGCTCCTCAATTTATTGAGATTAGCTTTGTGTCCCAATATGTGGTCGATTCTTGAGAATGTTCCATGAGCATTTGAGAAGAATGTGTATTCTGCTTTTTTTGGATGTAGTGTCCTGAAGATATCAATGAAGTCTAACTTTTCTATTGTTTCCTTTAGGATCTCTGTTGCTTAATTGGTGTTCTGTGTAGAGGATCTGTCCATTGATGTGAGGGGGGTATTAAGGTCTCCTACTATGATTGTATTCCCATCAATATCTCCCTTTATGTCTGTTAATATTTGTTGTATGTATCTGGGTGGTCCTGTATTTGGGACATATATGTTGACGATAGTAACATCCTCTCCTTGGATGGATCCCTTAATCATTAAGTAGTGTCCTTCTTTGTCTTTCTTTATGTCTTTTGTTTTAAAGTCTATTTTGTCTGATATGAGTGCTGCGACTCCTGCTTTTCTGTCTTGTCTATTGGCGTGAAATATTTTTCCCCACCCTTTCACTTTCAATCTATATGTATCTTTTGTCCTAAGGTGAGTTTCTTGTAGGCAGCAGATTGAAGGTTTTTGCCTTTTTATCCACTCAGCCACTCTGTGTCTTTTGATTGGGGCATTCAGTCCATTGACATTTAAGGTGATAATTGATAGATGATTATTTATTGCCATTTGAACCTCGTGTTGCAGTTGATTCTATGGTTCTCCATTCTTCCCTTCTTTTTTTTTTTTTTTTTTTTTGGTTGGATGGTCTCCTGTTATTATCTGCTTGAGTGTATTTTTTTTTCATTTTTTGCAAATGCACTATTTGGTTTTGGCTTGTGGTTGCCCTGTTTTTTGAGTATGCTAACCCCTTCCCATAATTGTGTGTTTTAGCCTGATGGTCCTGTAAGTTCAAACACTTCATTACTATATTAAAATTAAGAAGAGAAACATACAAACAAACAAACAAAAAGGGTTATTTACTTCCTAACATCCCTTGCCCACATTTTATGGTTTTGATGACTCTTTTTTATTTTTTTCTTTTTAATTTTATTTTGTTTGAAGCATGTTCATGATTAAATCTGTATGCTGGCTTATTTGAGTGACTGCTCTCTGATTGCGGTTTCCTCAATCCTAGTTCTTCCTCTTCTTCTTTTTTTTTTCTTTTCTTTTTTCTTCCCTTTCCATCCTTTCTTTTTGGTTTAGAGAAGCCCTTTCAAGATTTCCTTTAACCTGGGTTTTGTGTTGCAGTAGTCTTTAAGTTTTTGTTTGTTGGAAAAAATTTTTATTTCCCCTTCTATTTTAAATGATAGTCTTGCTGGATAGAGTATTCTAGGTTGCATATTTTTTTCCTTTTAGCACTTTAAATATCTCTTGCCATTCCCTCCTGGCCTGTAGTGTTTCTGTAGAGAAATCAGCTGATATTCTTATGGGGGTTCCCTTGTAGGTAACATTCTACTTTTCTCTTGCTGCCTTTAGGATCTTCTCTTTATCACTAACTTTTGCCATTTTTATTATGATGTGTCTTGGTGTGAGTCTATTTGGGTTCAGTTTGTTTGGGGCTCTCTGTGCTTCTTGTATCTTGAACCCAGTATCCTTTAGATTTGGGAAGTTTCCATCGATAATTTCTTCAAATATATTTTCCATCCCCTTATCTTTTTCTACTCCTTCTGGAATTCCTATTTTGCGTAGATTGGCCCGCTATATATTATCCCATAGGTCTCTTATATTGCTTTCCAGTTTTTTGATTTGGTTTTCTGTCTGTTGACTGGATTGAGTGATTTCCATTATTCTATCTTCCATATCACTGATTCGTTCTTCTGCATTATTCTTTCTGGTTTTTACTGCCCTTAGTTCAGTTTGCATCTCTGCAAATGAATGTTCTAGTTTTTCTTGGCTCCTCCTTATATTTTCTAGTTCCTTTCTGAGGGTATCTGCATTACTGTTCATATCTTCTCTTAATTCCTTTAGTATTTTCACTATTTCTCTTTTGAACTCCAGGTCTGTCAGACTGCAGAGGTCTGTTTCATTGTTGACTGTTTTAGGTGAGTTCTCCTGTTGGTTTGACTGGGGGTGGTTTCTCAGCTTCTTCATCTTGCTTGTTGTTTTCTTTCTCCTGAGGGAGTTGTACTCTCCGTTATCGGGCAGTGTTTGCCTTGTCACTGCCGTGGAATATTTCCTGAGGGCTGGCGTTGTTGGTCAATCTTTTTTGAGGCAGTGTGGCTTTTCTGGAGTGTTGATGGGGCTAACAGGGTCTCTTTGAAGCAAAGGAGGACTTCCCGAGGGCAGACAGGACTGGGAGGTCCACACCACGATGGTAGCAGATTTCACTTGGTCATGCAGAGCTTGCTCTGGTGTTTTTAGGCTGTGGGGTTCTTGCAGGGGGTTGGCGGTGTTGGGCAGCTGTTCCTCAGGAGTGCAGCACCCCCTGGGGGCTGGAGCAGCTATCTGGGTCACTGAGAACCTAAGAGGCTCTTCCCTAGGGCAGCCCAACTCAGAAGGACGGCCTGCGAATGAAGGCGGATCTTTCCACAGTCTGGCCAAGCTTGTTACAGCTTTTCTGGGCTGCAGGGGGTCCTCCAGGGGCTGCTGGTGCTGAGCAGCTATTCCGTGGGAGTGGGGCACCCCCTGGGGGCTTGGGCAGGTAGCAGGGCCGTTGGAAACCCAAGAGGCTCCTCCCAGGGGCAGCCTGACTCAGAAAAACCGTCTGAGAATTAGGCAGATCTATTAACGGCCTGGCTAGGCTTGTTCTAGCTTTTCTGGGCTGCAGGCCTTTTCTTGGGGGCTGGTGGTGTTTGGTGCTGCTCTGCGGAATTGTAGCCCCTCCAAAGGGCAAGCAGGCCTGTGCAGGGACAGCCCCTGCATTGGTAGGCTTCGGGCAATTGTTGAGGCCAGCCCTCCTGGATGGCAGGCAGCCCCAGGTTCGGCGAGAGCGTAGGGGGTGGTGGGGGTGGGGGGAGGGGATGCACTGGGAAGCACAGCTTTCAGCTAGCTAGCGGGCCTGTGAGCTTGCTGTGGCGTGGGGGGTATTCTATGGGGACCCACCCCTTCTTCTCTCCCCTCCCCAGCACGGGCACAGACCAGGCTCTTTTCCCAGGTTCCCTCTGATGCGGCTTTCCACTTCCCTGCCCCTAGAGTATTGCTCCCTTCCTTGGGGACAGCTTTGTTTTCTAGTCTTCCAGGCAGTCTCTGCCCCGTCAAATGGTTTCTAGACCTCCCAAGCAGTTTCCGCCCCGCCCCGCCCCCCCCAGCCCGTTCTGGAGGACTAACCTCTGGAGCGGAGGTCTCGGTGCCCAGCCCCCACCCAGGCGTCCCCCGGCCCTTTCCTGGGGACTAACCTCTGGAGCTGAGGATTCGGTGCCCAGCCCCCACCCAGGCGTCTCAATTTTTGGTGACTGTGCCTGTAGTTCAGATGGTCCATTCGGTTCTTGATCGGCTTTTCCGTACTCCAACTTACTGCTACACTCTTCTCTGCATCTGGAGATTCCTCCGGTTTGTTTGATCTTTCCCCCGTGTAGGTGACTTTCCAGGATGCGGGATCCCTTTCTCCTCCGCAGTTCCCTTTCAGGAGTGCCTGTCCCGCTCGGATTCACCTTCTCTCACTCTCCTCTTTTCTCCCGTCCTGCCCAGTAATGTCACGAACTTCTTGCCGTTATTGGAGTTTAGGTTCCTCTGCCAGCGATTGGTTGCTGTTCTGTGTGAGTCATTTATTCTGTAGATGTGCTTTTTTGTTGTGTTTGTGGGAGAGGGCGAGCGTGTCCCCCTACTCCTCCGCCATCTTGTCCTCTCTCTCTCTCCATGGGTTTTTGGTAGGCATTGTCTTAATGACTGAATAGTATTCCTTTAAGTGATATATCAAAATGCATTACCTCATTCATATTTGTTTCCAAACCTTGACCTTATGAAATAATAATTTCTATGAAATTTTTTTTGCACTTTGGTTTGTATCTTTAGGAATGAGTTTACTAGGTTAAAGGTTATGCACATCATTTTAAGGTCTTTTGATACATTTACCAAATTACTTTCCCCAAATCTATTGTAGTTTGCTTTTTTCCTTTGCACATAGGATATTCCATAGTTAATGGGCAAAGTGACTCCTGCATTAACTGAAGGTTGTCTTTAGTTCTCCATCTCCCTGGGCTATCATTTTCCCACAAAACATTTTAATGAGCATAATTAAGAAATATTACCAATCAGTGCACATGGCAATAGTGTGTAATTTAATGTAGAGTGATTTAGGTGGTCTTGCACCACTCTTAACGTTTTTCAATCATAAATTATAGACAACTAATCTAATAAAATCCCATACATACTCCTATCAAATGCTAAGGTCATTATCTAGTTTGCACCTGAAAAGGTCTGTAAAGCCTCTCAACACGGATGATAAGAAATATTTAAATTCACTTAACGAGAGCCAATTAAGTTGGCCTGGTCATATTGATCTTTTATTCATTTTTCTTTACTCATCTCTAGGTTTCACATTATTTAGAATCAGCTTCTCATGCCTGACTCATATAGAACTTCGATGATACGTTATTTGATTAAAAATAAATTTTAACATTAAAAAGAATGTCATCTTTTGTATAAAAAGGGGAAATAATATATATCCATATTCCTTTTAAAATACATAAAACACTCTGGAAGTATATACAAGTACTTACTAAGAGTAGTTATCTGGGGATGTGGATGAACTGGTTTTCTTGTGGAGTAGATGAGAGATGGCGTGGGAGAGACTTTTGAGCTATGTCAATGTCTTATTCAAAAAATTAAATTAAAAAAATAAGATCAAGATTTTATGACTTTTAAAAAGCAAAGAAACATGTAAAAGGATATCTATTGTGATTTTTTTATGGGCAAAAAATGGAAAAACTTAAGTATTCATTAAATAGGGGAGGAATAATAAAATTATAGTATGATCAAAGAATTAATAGGATTTGGTAACCACTTGAATGGAAGATATGGGTACCGGATTTCTAGCTTGGGTAGATGCTATTAGCATTAGCTAGGAAAGGATGTAGAGGAGGTATGGTTGTGATTTGTGTTTCTTTTCCTTCAGTTCAGGGGACATGTGTAGGAGGTGTTTGTGGAACATCTAAGTAGATATGTCTAGTAGGCATTTAAATATATGAGCCTGGAACTCAGAAGAGATTTCAAGATTGAATTTATAGATGTTTGAACCATCAGCATAAAAGTGATAGTTGCAGTCACATATATAGAGTGATATTGAAAGAGAGAAGGGGGATTGAAGACATGTTTTATTGCTGAAGACATTACTTCCATGGAGCAAAGAATATAATCAATATTATTTTATAAAATCATACATGATTTACAAGGTATTCACTAGCATTTTTAATATTTTTACTTGTTTCTACTTTATTTCTTAGGTGTTTTGTGCATTTTCATTATTCTGGGTTTAATAGAAAGACAGTGATTTGTGACTAGTTGGTGCTGGATAAGGGTTATACTATACTTTCTTGGAGTCAGGGATCAAGATTGTGAAAGCTTTAGCACTTGTAAATACTAAATATAAAACCTTAGTATCTTTGGGTGATTGGGCCAGTTATTTTGAAGGTAGGCTTCAGGGCAAGGGGAAGGACATGGGAAAGAAAAGGGAATGGACATTTTATTGAGCACTATCCATGTGTGAGAAACTGTTAGGTGTTTATGTATATATATATATATATATATATATATATATATATATATATATATATATATATAAAACCCTACTTAATCATAACAATAGATCTATGAGGCTAGTATTTTATCCACAGTTTACAGATGATAGAGCAGCCTCAAAGAGGTTAAGTGACTTACCCAAAGTCAATTTGAGGAAATGTATAACAAAAGCTAGTGCTTCTCAACCCTGCTGTCCATAACAGTCATCTGTGGAACTTTAAAAAAATACACAATCCAGAGCTCCCCAGGAGATTTTGATTTAGTAGCTTTTTTTCTGCCTTTAAAAAAATTATTATTATTTTAGGACTGCACCCACTGCATATGGAGGTTCCTAGGGTATGGGTTGAATCAGAGCTGCAGCTGCCAGCCTACGCCACAGCTCACAGCAACACCAGATCCAGGCTGTGTCTGTGGCCTACACCACAGCTCACAGCTACTCTGGATCCTTAACCCACTAAGCAAGGCCAGGGATTGAACCTGCATCCTCATGGATGCCAGTCAGATTCGTTTCTACTGAGCCACAATGGGAACTCTCTGATTTAGTAGCTTCTTGATGTGGCCCTGGACAATGCAATTTTATAGTTCTCCACAGGTGACTCTGTTGTGCAGATAGGGTGGTGGTTAAGAGCTCTAGATTCAGACAGATTATGGTGTGAGTCCTGGCTTCAGTTACTGGCATTGGGCTCTTGGGCTAATTAATCTCTCAAAACCTCAGTATTTATTCATCTGTTAAATGAGGATTATAGTAGACCTACCTTGTGCCAATGTTGCAGAGATTCAAAATATGTGTGCTGAATAGTCTCCCATTTCCTCTCCAAATGCCTGCTCTTCCTTGCTCTATGTCCTGAGAGGCTGGCTTGTAGTGCCTTTATCAAGGGGTTGCCTTGCCTTCCAGCATGTGATTGGGTTCAGCCAGCAGGAGGTCAGAGGTTGTGAGGAGAGTGCTAGTATTTATTCTCCCCCAGTTTCTTCTCTGATAATTTGTCATGAGCTAGCAGTGGCTGTGTTTTTCTATCCAAAGTTTTCAAATAGCCCTCTTCTAGAGCTATACCTATAGCTCTAATATTTTCTGGATCCCAACAAATGCCCTCTCCCCCTTGTCTCTTCAGCAAAGATGGGAAAGGATTTGTGGCTATTGCTATTCCCAAGCGCTCCATCATCCTTTAACCTTGATCACCCTTTTGCAAATAGTCTCTTCATTAAACTCTCAATTATTCCATTTGAGTGTGCCATCTGTTTCCTACTTGGACCCTGACCGGTACTATATACAAAACTTAGCACAGTTCCCAGCACATATTAGATTCTAAATAAATGTTTATCATTAAAGAAAAAGTTCTGTGTAATATATTCTTCAAATTTATGTGTTCATTTTGTTATTTCCTTTGGAATTTATGCTTCATTTGGTTTAATTTCAAGTTTAATTCTAAGTTTAAATTTAATTTCAGTAAAATCTTGCTTAGAATTCAGGTAACAAGGACACTCAACTAAGCAGTATTCATTCTCTTTTTCCTCCTACACTTTGCTTTTTAGAAAAGGAGATAAATTATTGGAAGATAAATTTACATTTAGGTTTTTAGAATGTTCTAGAATGAGTGGGCAGAATGTTTTAAAAAGATTTTCAATAATGGTACAGAATCCAAAGTAGATTTTTAGTTATTTCTGAAAACCTAAAATTTCCAATAATAGGATTCCCCATATTTTTTTCAGAATTTTGTCTGAAACACCTTTTTGTTATAATTATTTAAGCTAATTGTTAAACTCCAAGTGTGTGTGTGTGTGTGTATAGCTTAGAATAGCAAAAAATTCAGATGTGCCAGCCTTGTGTTCTCCATTGTACTAAACTCTTTCATTAAACAACAAGAATTAGAATGTTGCGGTCTGATAGAATGGAGGAACGGAAATAGGGTCATAACCAGCAAATAGCATCATGTGTTTTGAATTTTAGTTTCCATTCCACCTATCAATTTTAGGATATTAATTAAAGGCCATTTTGAAGAGTCAGAGCTTTAAGGAAAACATGTTAAAATACAAAAATTATATTTTATACCATTATTTTATGGAAAGGATTGAAAGAAAGTGGTATCTTAAAGTGACATGTGATTTATTCTCCAAATATGGTTTCTTCTTTGTACTATATAAAATGAAGCTTGGAGACACTTACTAACTGGCAATGATAGTGATTTTGATTATTTTTAAATTTAATATCCTTTCCTATTATAGCTTATTATAAGACATTGAATATAGTTCCCTATGTTATACAGGAGGATCTTTTTGTTTATCTATTTTATATGTAGTACCTTATAACTGTTAATCCCAAACTCCTAATTTATCCCTCCCCTACCCACTTTCCTCTTTGGTAATGATAAATTTTGTTTTCTATGTCTGTGAGTCTATTTCTGTTTTGTAAATAAGTTCATTTGTATCACATTTTTGATTCCACAAACAGTGAAATTTATTTTTCTCTGACTTACTTCATTTAGTATGATAATCTCTGGGTCCACCCATGTTGAGGCAAATGGCATTATTTCATTCTTTTTTATGACTGAGTAGTGTTCAATTGTATACATACTATATCTTTATCCATTCATCTGTTGATGGACATTTATTTTATTTATTTATTTTTTTTGTCTTTTTTTGCTATTTCTTTGGGCCGCTCCCACGGCATATGGAGGTTCCCAGGCTAGGGGTCGAATCGGAGCTGTAGCCACCGGCCTATGCCAGAGACACAGCAACGCGGGATCCGAGCCGCGTCTGCAACCTACACCACAGCTCACGGCAACGCCGGATCGTTAACCCACTGAGCAAGGCCAGGGACCGAACCCGCAACCTCATGGTTCCTAGTGGGATTCGTTAACCACTGCGCCATGACGGGAACTCCTGTTTATAGACATTTAAGTTGCTTCCATGTCTTGGCTATTTTAAATACTGTATGTGTCTTTTTGAATTATAATTTTGTCCAGATATATGCACAGGAGTGGGATTGTTGGATCATATGGCAACTCTATTTTTATTTTTTAAGGAATTCCATTCTGTTCTATGTACTGGCTATGCCAATTTACTTTCCCACCAACAGTTTGGGGGGTTCCTTTTTCTCTATACCCTCTCCAGCATTTATTATTTGTAGACTTTTTGATGATGATCATTCTGACTGCTGTGAAGTGATACCTCACTGTGATTTTGATTTGCATTTCTCTAATAATTAGCAATGTTTACCATCTTTTCATGTGCTTATTGGCCATCTGTGGGTCTTCTTTGGAGAAATGTCTATTTAGATCTTCTGCCCATTTTGAGGGGAATATTTGTTTTTTTGTTGTTATTGAGTTGTATGCCCTGTCTGTATATTTTGGCAATTAAGTCCTTGGTTGCATTGTTTGTAAATATTTACTCCCAGTCTGTTTTTTTTGTCTTTTTGTTTTATTTATGGTTTCCTTTGCTGTGCAAAACTTATAAGTTTGTTTAGGTCCAATTTGTTTATTTTTTATTTTATTTCTATCATTTTGGGAGACTGACCTAAGAAAACCTTGCTACAATTTATATTGGAATGTTTTGCCTATATTCTCTTCTAGTTTTATGGTGTCATGTCTTACATTTAAGTCTTTAAGCCATTTTGAGCTTATTTTTTATGTATAGTTTGAGGAAGTGTTCTAACTTCATTGATTTAAATGCAACTGATCAGCTTTCCCAACACTATTTGGTGAAGAGACTGTCTTTTCTCCATTTTAGATTCTTGGCCTCCTTTGTCAAAGAGTAATTATCCATAGGTATGTGGGTTTATTTATGGGCTTTCCATTCTGTTTTATTGATCTGTGTGTCTATTTTTTTGTGCCAGTACCATGCTGTTTTGATTACGTAGCTTTATAGTATTTTCTTAAGTCTGGGATGGTTATGTCTCCAGCTTTGTTCTTTTTCCTTAGGTTTGCTTTGGCAATTCTAGATTTTTGTGGTTCCATATAAATTTTAGGACTATTTCTTCTAGTTCTGTGAAAAAATATCATGGGTAATTTGATAGGGATCATATTAAATCTGTAGATTGCTTTGGGGAGTATGGCCATCTTAACAATATTAATTCTTCTTATCCAAGAGCATGGGATATCTATTTTTTTATTGTAGAAACCTCGTTACATTATGTTGCATAATGATAGAATATTAACTTTTCTTGATGACTCTGGTCTAAAAAATGAGTCCAATTGGTAGGATATGTAAATGAGCAAAGTTAACAGTGATAGGAAGTCAGTATTTCTTCCTCTCTATAATTTTATACCAGACTAATTGCTATTTCCATAAAATCTGATTCATGGTTTTACATATGTTCTGCATGAATTAAGGAGATTTATTTACTTTACAATTTAAAAAAAGGATTATTTGTTTTCAAAGTGGTTCAGTAACAAAACATTCCTTTAAGTCCCTATCTTTTCAATTTAGGTGTTTGTTTAGTGATTCACTGCTGGAAGTCAAGCTGAAAACCAAAGTGTTAGGAGCCACTAGCCTTTGAAAATCCTTCAGAAAAGAGAAAATAACTAAATGATTGTGCAGACCAATGGGAAATATAATTGAATCAACAAAAGTCCCATTTATTGATGCATTTTTGGAAGTTCAAGTCTATACATAGACCTTTGTCTTCTCTCTTGAGCACAGGGTTAGAGTCCAAGGCTTTCTTTCTTCTCTAAACCTGGGTCAGGTTGGTGATTCTTGCAGACCAATCCCTTCATGGGTTATATTCCTGTTTACTTGAATATTCTCTCTCCCTTTTATGCAATTCACTTTACATGTTACCATTTTAAAGATTGCACTATGTTCTGCATAAAGGAAACCTTTTTAACCTTGCTGAGCATAGCAGTTCCCAAACTTATTTTACCATATGACCTCTTTTTTTTCATTAAAATACTTTATTAATTGGTGGTTGTTCTGGGAATAGTTGTGATTTTGGTGTTCTTGTAAGAGGAGGTGAACTCAGGGTCTTTCTACTCCACCATCTTGCACAGTTCCCTCTCTCCCTGTAATAACTTAAAACACCTAAAATGATTTAAAAGAAGTCCAAAGAGCTTCTGGTACACTTTCCAGCATTACCACTGAAGTCTGTAGAGGAGGCCTTTATGAAGTTTATAAAATTTTTTTAAAAACACCCAGAGCTCCTGTTGTAGCTCAGCAGGTTAAGAACCCAACTAGTATCCATGAGGATGTGGGTTCAACCCCTGGCCTTGATCAGTGGGTCAGGGATCTGGTGTTGCCATGAGCTGTGGTGTAGGTCACAGATGAGGCCTGGATATGGTGTGGCTGTGGCTGTGGCCTAGGCTGGCAGCTGCAGCTCCGATTTCACCCCTAGCCTGGGAACTTTATATGCCACAGGTGTGACCCTAAAAAGCAAAAAAACAACAAGAAACCCCCAAAACAAACAAACCAACCACTAAAGAAAACCCTGAGAACTTCTAGATTTAAACTAGTCTTTCAGAGCTCCAATAAGACCACACCCTCCTTCCAGAATTGGACTTAAGGGAGGCTTTAGTTTCCATGTGCTGAAGGAAAGCCTGCCCCTCTCAAGGCAGTAATATTACCCATTGCAGGACTAAGGGTGATGTATATTGTTTCTTGCGCTTAATGTAATAGCCTCCTCAACAATGTCAGCCTCACTACTACAAATTTCCTAGGAGAGTGTCCCCTAGAAAAAAGCTATAATTAGATTGAATTATCCACCTTCCCATTAAGAGAGCTCCTATAGACTGTTTCTATCCCCCCCAAATACATATGTTGAAACCTAATCCCCAATGTAATAGTATGTGGAGGTGGGGCCTTTGGAGCTGATTAGATCATAAGATTGAAGCCCTCATGAGTGGAATTAGTGTCCTTATAAAAGAGACCCAAGGAGCTCCCTTGTTCTTACTGCTGTGTGAGGATGCAGTAAGAAGTTGGCTATCTGTGAACCTGGAAATAGGTTCTCACCAGATGCCACATCTGCCAGTGCCTTGATCTTGGACTTCCCAGCCTCTAGAATGATGAGAAATTAATGTTATTTAATTATCCAGACCAGGAGTTCTCATTGTGGTGCAGCAGAAATTAATCCAACTAGTATCCATGAGAATACGGGTTCAATCCCTGGCCGTGCTTGGTGGGTCAAGGATCCAGCATTTGCTGTGAGCTGTGGTATAGGTTGCAGATACAGCTCGGATCCCGTGTTGCTGTGGCTGTGGTGTAGGCCAGCAGCTGTAGCTCCAATTGGGCCCCTAACCTGGGAACCTCCATATGCCAAGGGTGCACCCCTAAAAAAAGCAAAAAAAAAAAAGGAGAGAGAAAAAACAAACTACCCAGTCTATGATATTGTTTAGCAACCAAGAAGGACTAAAACAAGACCTAGGCCCATGACTAAATACATTCAAGCCCCAGGTAATCTTTCATTTCCTAGATTTCCTTAAACTGACCCAATATCCTACTCCTCCCTAATCCCTCAACCATTCTAATGATTATTTGTAACCCATGGTCTGCTATTGAAACTGACAGCACTAACGGCCTGAACCTAGCCAGAACACAGACTGGGACTTGAACCCACATGCTGGGACTCAAACCCAGCCAAAACCCAGATTGGGACTTGAACCCATGGTTTTAAATTAGAATCACTCACCCAAGTGTCTGGACTCACTGAGGTTCAGATTCTTCATGTCTCTGTGCAGAAGGAATTCAGCAAGAGACAAAGTGATAGGAAGGAAATAGATTTATTAAGATAGGACACTTGTGAGAGATGCAAGCAGGCAGGCAAGGAGGCTCTCCCCCAAGGATCTGAGGGCTATGGTTTTATCATCCAAGGGCAGTCGGTCAGA
Source organism: Phacochoerus africanus (assembly GCF_016906955.1). NCBI lineage: Eukaryota > Metazoa > Chordata > Mammalia > Artiodactyla > Suidae > Phacochoerus > Phacochoerus africanus. Next base: position 104,847,801 of record NC_062560.1, on the reverse strand, counting down.
AAAGATTACCTCTTCTTTCCTCCTTGGTATCTGGTAAGGTGTGTATTCAAATCAGCAGAAGGGAGGTCCTCAAACTCCTGCCTTTGGTCTGAATCTGAATGCAGGCCTCGTCCCATCTCCCACCCAATGACCTGAGGCAATTCTCACATCTCCACTAGTCAAGCAAGCCTGCCTTGTTCTGATGGCTTTTTTGAGCAATTTATTAACTTACAGTGATCTCCCAAAGTCCCCTAAGTTTCCCTCTTTATCTGTGGTCCCTTATTGGTCAACTCTTTATCTATGGTCCCTTATGGTCAACTACGCTTGTCTACTCCATCCCTATCACTGTGGACAATATCCTTAAAGTTTGCAACTGCATCTATGAGCAACTTTTTCATTTTTGTCCTAATGGAAACCTGACTTTCCTTGAAGATATAACTTGTCCTGAACCCCTTGCAAGTGGTGCTGTTTTTTTTTTTTAATCATATAGTCCCCATTTCTCAGGTTTTTCCACTCTTGTCTTTCAAAAACTCAATCTCTACTGAAACTCCAGCCATCAGACCAACTGTTATCAACCATTTGGAGGTAGGCTCTAACAGGAGTCCTCCTGGCCAGTGTCATCTGAATCTGTAGAATAAGACTGAGTTCAGGAAAGGAAACAAAAAAAGCTTGATTCTTTGATCAAAGAATCGAAATGTGCAAGCTTGCCCTACAGAGCACACACACTCCTTGCCACCAGGCACTGGGCGGGGCTGCTTTATAAGGTTCTGGTTGGGAGGGGAGGGGCGGAGTCCTTGCGGGGAAGACACAGCTGTGCTGCATTGGCTGGTTCATCCTTGCTTCCCCAGAGGCCCACCACCGCTGCCGCCATCTTGAACTGAGGTGTCTGCAGTAGTCTGAGGTGCCTGGTATGAGGCCTCTGTACACAGCACCTTGTGAGCAAGTGAAACTAGATGAAGCACAAAGGAAACAAATGGAAACCAAAAGGTCAGTCTTTATTATCTAGTTTCTATTGTTATTCCTAGGAAATTGTTAGTGGGCTTTGCCAGTGATAAATCCCTCATCTGTCTTTTGTCCTGCTCCTCATTGTTGAGGGGTGCTGAGGGGTGCAGGTCCATCTTTTGTAACTGCTTCCTGCTGATTTGGGGTGTCATCATAACCCTAGGTAGAGGAGTGGAAATTTTCCCAGCTGCCTTTATATGTGTTTGTCCCCAGGCCTCAGCCCTGTTTTTATTCCTGAGCAACCATTTGTTTGACCTTTTGGAGAGAAAGGAAACCAGACAATTTAAGATACATGGCCCAAATATTAGCAAGAGAATGATGGTCACATGTCAAGTTTTCCTAAAAATGAAGCATTTATGTTTTTGTCTGGCAAGAGTGTGCCCTGATGTTGAGGCCCACTACTGGGGCCCAAGTATCCCTAGTCACACTTTTGTGGTTTTTCGGAAGAGAAGTTTAGGTCAAAGAGAGGTTCACATGAGTAGTCAAGGGGTCCATTGCCCCAAATTGTCTCTCAGGAGGTTGAGACTGGGGGCCTCTTCACTCGATGTCCCCACGGAGTTATCATCCTGCAGCTCCAGAGCAGAGGGGTTTGGTAGGGTCACCAAGAGGGTCACTCTCCAGGAGTGAGCTGATTGTTGTGAGTTGCCAGTTTTCCAGGTTTTTAGGTGCACGCAGTCTGGTTGCTGGAAGGGATTTAGGGCCAGGTTTGGTCTGTGGGTGTGGGCAACTCCTGATTACCATATTCCATGGCTTCCCCTACCTGGAGGGCATACTGTGTTCTATTTTGAGGAGGTTAAGGTGTCCCTTTTCTGAGTTTTGGGAAGTGAGTCTACCATACAGGAGCTCAAATATACTTTCACTTATCACTTGGAGCTAACCACATGCAGAGCAGGGTAATCGGAAGCAATTTTGAGTTTCCTTACATAGCTTGGATAAAGCCTGTTTCAAAGTCTGATTGGATCTTTCTACTTTTCTCAATAATTGGGGTCTCCAGCCTGAATGCAAGGTCTATTTTATGCCCAGGGCATTCGTTATCCCCTTCATCACTTGAGACACAAATGCTGGACCATTATCACTTTGCAGGGGTGCTGGGAGCCCAAGTCTGGGGATTTGAGTAATGCCTTAGCCACTTCAGCTACCATTTCGGTCCTAGCAGGGAAAGCTTCTATCCACCCAGATAATGTGTCTACTAGCACCTAAGTGATAGCTGAAATTGCCCACTACTCTTGGGATGACAGTAAAGTCAACCTGCCAATTTTCTCCAGGATATGTCCCTCTGGTCCAAATGAGTCTTATCTTGGTGGGGGTGGGGAGTTCTAGTGTTGGGATTGCTCATTGTGCAGATGGGGCATATCTCCATTCTCTGATAATACCAGCCAATTATATAGGGCTTTCCTCCCATGGTGAGTTCTTTAATGAGCCTCCCTGATGGCTTGACAAACTGCAGTTTGGGAAAGAAGTATTGCCCATTTCATTAACTAGCCACACATGGCCTCCTAGATCTCTATTGAAACCCCATTTTGGGGCTCTAATTCTTTCTTTGTGTAGATTGGGGAATAATTGAATGTATCTGGCCTTCAAGGTATGAAGGGTAGTTGCCAAGTTACTGGTTCTCCAGGGCTGCTCTTTGGGCAGTTAGATCTGCCTTGTTTCCCTTTATTACTTATACATCCCCCTTTTGGTGACCCCTACAATGAATTCCTGCCATCTCTTTTAGAAGCTGCACTGCTTTTAAGAACTGCAATATCCTTAAGCCATGTTTCACCTGTTTATTCTCCACAGTAAGCATACCTCTTTTCTCTGAAATAACCCTATGTGCCTGTAGGTTGGCATACACATACTGGAATCTGTGTAAACATTTAAGATCTTCCCAGTCCTGAGCTCTAAGGCTTGGGTGAGGGCTATTAGCTTTTTGGGGCAGAAATCCCTGAGGAAAGGCTTCTTGCTTCTATGACCTGGGACTGGGAGGTTACTGTATCTCACCGGCCTTTTCACCTCTCCCTTAAAACTACTCCTGTCTGTGTCTCTTTGGCCTTTAGGAGAGGCTCACTTCCTATGTCAGGGATACTGGAATAGATGGATTGTGTCTGTGATTTCTGTACAGTCATGCGCCAGGGACCCCATTCATGGGTAGCAGGGTGGCAGGATTTAGCGTGTGACAGATTTTTTATCGTAGCCACTGGGCTGTCCAAAAGCATAGGCAGAACTTGAATCCACCTTCCAAGTGGATTCTTTTCCTTTACAACCTGCTAATGCCTGAACCTGGTGTGGAGCCCATATGGCGATTGGTTGACCAAACATTAACTTTTCAGCCTCCTTTAGCAGGATTATAGTTGTTACTACTGCCTGTAGGCAAGGAGGCCATCCCTTAGTGGTTTGATCAGATTGTTCAAAGAAATCAGCAACCAAATGAGTAAAAGTTCCCAGTTTTTGAGATAACACCCCCAGGGCAATTTGCCTTTTCTCTTGGTTATAAAGGTAAAAGGGTTTAGCTAAATCTGGGAGGGCCAGGGCAGGGGCCTGAAGTACTTGCTTTTTCAATTCTTAAAAAGCCCCTTTGCATTCTGAATTCAGCTCAAAATGGTCATCATCCTTTGCTTTCAACTTTTCATATAAAGGCCTAGCTATTAGACCATAGTTAGAGATTCAGGAAAAACCTGGCTGTCCCTAGGAAACCTCTAGTCTGTCTTCTAGTTTTAGGAGGGGCAGGGCTGCAAGTGACTTCTGTCCTTTCCTGGGGTAGGCTTCACTGACCTTCTGTAAGAATGAAGCCTAGATAGGTCCCCCTAGTTTCTGATATTTGAGCCTTTTTCTTGGACATTTTAGATCCTTATTGGATACGTGGTTCAGAGTGGTTACAGTACTGTTGTCAGAAGCCTCCTTAGTAAGGCTGGTGATCAGAATGCTATGTACCTACTGGAGGAGCATTCCCACCCAGTATACCCCACTGGATTTCTTTAGAGAGAGAATGGGGATATTAGATGTTGACTGGCATGGTCTAAGGCGGCCCCGGCCATTTAGACCCTGTGTCACTGGGGCAATACCCAACAAGGCCTACAGATAGAGTACTGTTTTCTATTGAGCCATGTATGTCCGGGTTTTAGGTGGACTATCACAGAACTGGCTCCTACAACTTGTCCCACCCATCCCTAGGCCCAGGCTTCGAGATTTATTCTGGGAAGGTCAACTTGCTCTGTCCAGGGAGATTTATCCTCAGCCATTAACATCACCATCTTGTGCCCTTTGTCTAAAGGGACACCAATCTCCAGTTTGTCTCCCATTAGTTGGATAGTAGCTCCCAATTATGTAAGATAGCCTTTCCTAGCTGTGGTATAAGGGCATTCAAGAACCTATAGGAAATAATGGGTGAGAGTATGTTAATCTAGTTTGCATTCTAATGGCTCTACAAATTCCTGTTCTTGGGTCTTCCCTTCATAATTTTACAACCCTTGTGGCTGAGTTTACCTGATCTGGTGTTCAGAACTAAATAAGTGATACCAGTGTCAACTAAGAATTCAACAGACTTTCCCCAATGTCCAATGTCAGCTGGGGCTCTTCTGGGATCAATTGGAATGCCAGATTAGGAGCCCCTGACCCCATCATTTGGACCATCTGCCTTCCAGTGTAGTGGCCAGGATTTGCCATTTCCATCCTCCTTCGGGGGCAGTGAGGGCATTCCAGTGTCTCATTTACATATGGCACACTGGTTGGATCCCAGTAGCCTTGGCTTTCTATCCCTTGGTGGGGGTGGACAGCATTCACCCTAGTCAAAAGTCTCCTTGGGCAGTTAGTCTGGAGTGCTGTGCCAGCTGATAGGTATTAGAGGGCAATAGCCAGTAGGTGGGTTTACCTCCAGGTCTTTTTATACTCTGACTTTTCTTCCCCTATGTCTCTATTATTAAGCACCCAGTAGGCAACCTTGCAAAGGCAGGAGGTAAGGGTATCTGGTTTTATTTCCAGTCTCTGATGCTTATGCCTAATGTCAGGGGCACTTTGGGAAATGAAATATGACCTCAGGATTGTATTCCCTTCCAATGACTCGGGGTCAGTTGTATACATTGAAAAGCATTCCATAAGGTGTTCTAGAAATGTTGAAGTGTTTTCTTTGGCTCCTGATGATTTCCTTTATCTTATTCCAATTGACAAGTTTCCCTCTTGCTGCCTGGATTCCCTTTAGGATCATATTTTTATAATGAGTCAGCCTCTGTCTTCTACTCCCTTCTCCATTGTCTTGGTGGTTCTCATTGGGTTTGTTATCTGGGACCGCTTGATTCCCCAGTGTGAAAATAGCATGACCTGCATTGCTTCTGTTCTCTTTGTCTGCTTCCTCTCAGACTTTTGAAAAGGACGTGGCCTTTTCTTCCCCCATTAGGAGTTAATTGAGGAGGCTCTGGATGCCATACCAGGTGGAGTCATGGGTCTGAAACACTCCCTTAATCAGGTTCAGGAACCCCTCTGGATCTTCCCTCAGCCTCTTATTATGATTTTTTCCAGTTTACAGATAAGAAGTAGTAAATTGGACGTGTACTTGGATTAGCCCTCCATTTGGCTAGAGGCCTCCATCAAAGGGAATACTTTTCCTGGTGGGTTGCTTGACCCTGGATAGTAATTAGTCCCATTTTGCGTAGTTGTTGGGCTGAATTCTGGGATGGTAGTTGGTTTGGAGGGGGCCCCTTGGGCCTGTGGCCTAAATTGGGACGTATGAAGGAAGTGGGTAGGGAGGGAGCATGAGGAGGAAGATTAAGGAGGAGATCAAGGAGACTCAAAAAGGAAGGGCTAAGGACTCAATGGAGGAGAGCCCACATCCATTTTGAAGACCTTTGCATTGATATAAAGCCTTAAAAAACTGGACATAGGAAATTTCATCCCATTTCTTTTGCCTCTGGCATAACAGGTCCAGTTGTAAAATGGTGTTGTAATTTACAGACCTATTGGCTGGCCAATTTTTTCCATCTCTCAGCCAGTATTGGGCCAGGCTGCATTACATAGGAAGATTAAGTGTTTTGGGATCAGGGAATGATAACTGAAAAACTTCCAGGTCTGCAGGATTCACCTTAACAGGCTATCCTTTGGTATGATGGATGTTTGGTTCCCCATAATTTAAGTGTTCTGTTTTGGATTTGTTTCCAACTACCAAGAGGCAGGGGTTGTATGTGTGCAGCTGGAATGACTTATTGCCATGCAAATGCCATAATATTTGACCCAGATAAAATTTCTGACTTGGAAAAACTGGAACCAGGACCAAATTGTTAATGGATTCCTCAAAAGACCAAAATGGAAGTGTTCAGTTGGTGTGGATTGTGGTATAACTGAGCGTCCCCCTTGAATTTGTAACAGCTTATGCTTCATATAGTTAGTCCCTTCTTAGTCAGAATGTGCTGCAGGAGTTTAGATGGGACTTTGGTCAGGCCAGAGCATCTTAGCCATGTTAGTTCCTGACAAACTTGGTTCATTAGGGAGCAGCACAATTGTCTGAAGGGAGGGTCTTCTCTTCTCAGCTGAAAAGGAGGAGGTTTTGAAATATCCACCAGGTAAGCAAGCTAAAGGCAGGCATGGGAGATTCCCATGGGGGTTCTCACCATATTTCTCGGGTAGCTGGTATTCTTTGCTGATATTAGGAGGAGAGCCCATGGAAACTTGATTGATAAAGAATCACCCAGCATTTGCCTTAGAAGCAGAGAGAGGAGGAGAGGTCAAATGGTATGTTTTCTTGTTCTTGTCAGTAACTCACAGGGCTTCCCAATAATGGGGTTCCTGGTCTTGCAGGTGGCTCACAGGGCTCCCCATCTTACTTCAGAGAAACTAGCACTGACTAGAAGAGGTCAAATCCTTGGTCGCATACCTACCTTGGGACCCTTGCACACTTGGGCATCCCTGGTGCCTTTTCCTGTTTTGTCAGGTGTCCTTATTACCTAGGCCTTTGCCTGGTCTTGCCTCTTGACTCACGGGGCTTGCCACTTGTCTTTATCAAACCAAAAGTGACTATGGAGAATGTTACTATTGATCCCTGGAGGTCAATGAGAAGGGCAAAAAGCTCTGGTGCAGCCTCTACTGCCTCATATGGGGTCAAAAGGACAGTGCTACTGGTGAGACAGTGGGTGAAATTGCTTGCTGTGGCTCCCTCTCACCCACAGGTCCCCACTGCCCCCGGGTGTCCAGTACCATGGGAAGGCCAGCCAGAAGCAGTGAGCAGACATGTGCGAGTTTCAGTCTCCAATCCCCAATGATGCCACAATATGATGCCTGAAGGGGGCACAGACCAGATTATTCTGGGGACTGTACTGTGTGTGCACCACACCTGATTATTAGGTTATTGGGCAGAGTTGCTCTGAATTTGGCTGAAGGCTGCTGCCATTCCACCCCATCAGAGTGTACTCAAAAACCAGATTAAATCATTCTTACACAAACATCCCAAAGTTCCTCCCATCCTCCTACTAGGGTCAGGGCAAGCCTGGAACCTACTGGATAGGTGGAGGCAAAAAGACCATGGTTGGTGCCTTCATGGTTGCCAAAATTTACCAACCCTTTTGAGTCAGGCTTCAACAGGGATTCTCCTGTCACAGGTTACAATATAACGAGACTGAATTCAGTTCAGAAACAAAGGAAATCTTTATTCTTTGATCAACAAATAGAGAGACATGAGCTTGAACTCTAAAGTACATGCTCTCCTCCAAAAGCCATTGGTGTAGCTGCTTTATAGGGTTCTTGTCAGTGAGGAGGCCAGAACAAAGTTCTTGTGGTTCAGGCATAGCTGTGCTGCTCTTAGCACTCCAGATGAAAGTACTGAGAACAACATTTTTACAGACATCCCACTGCTGCCATTTTGAACTGAAGTGTCATGTGCAGTGCTTCTGCCCATGAGCCACCAAGCTGAACTATTGGCTGCAGCCATTTTGCATTAGGAACTATTGTCCGAAGTGCCTGGTGCAAGGCCTCTGCATGTGGCACCACATAAGCAGGTGAAACTACACTAAGAACAAAGAGGGGGGGGGGGAAAGTTAGGTTTTATTTTATTACCCAGATTCTTTTTTTCATTACCTGGGAATTCTTAATGGGATTTGTTGTTGACACAATCACATGTCCTTATCAGAGTCATCTACTGAATTTCTGGTCAGTATCCACGATTCCCTGGAGATTTTAGCTTTTGACACATTGCTTTCTCTCTGTCTCTTCTCCTTTCATTATCCTTGATGACCGGAGTGTCCATGGAGATTTCTTTGCAACTCTCTGACTTCTCCATTACTTAACATCTTCTCTTTGAGTTATCTTGCTATTCATACCACCCCACCCCAACACTTTCCATGGTCATAGTTCAGACATTGTTATTACTAATAAACTGCCTTCCTTCCCCAGAAACTTAGAATATTTTATTCTCTGAACACCATCTACTATCTTTCTAGAGGTGGCTCTAACTCAATGATTTTAAAAATACTTTGGGGTCTCCAATCCAGTGACTTTTCAACTTGTTCAATTGTCCATGATTTGCTTCATAACCTCATTTTATCCTCACCAAACTTAGATTCCATGGTCTATCGCTATAATCTCAGTTTTGCAAAATACTGAACTACTTTGTTTCTCTCTACTTTCATCATACTTACTTGGAAAACCTTAAACTCAGTTCAATCTAACACTTGGAGTAAATATGTAAGTAGCCAAATCTGACTGCAAAAAAAAAAAAAAAATCACAGCTCTTCTGACTGGTTTAACTTTAAATTTATAAATCTCATTATCCTAACATACTTTTCAAGAAAATTTATGCTACCATTTTTCCATAAAATATTTTTACCTGCTCCCCTTAGAAACTCCAACAGCTCCTTTACTACTCAACCTGAGCTGATAATCTTATTTCACTGAGAAAATAGAAGCAATCAGAATGAAGCTATTTAATCTTCCCAACCCATCTCTGGTATCTTCTTACAATAGGTAAACTGTCCTTGGTCTCATCTAAGGTCAATCCTTTACATATGTATTGGATCTCATCCCCTTTCAGTCTCTCACTTTCTCACCTATTTTGCTCCAGCAGTTATCTTTTCTTTATTATACAAAATCAAATTTCTCCCTCTCAGGGATCATTATCGTCAGTGTACAAGCATGTAATTTTCTTCATCTCAAAAAATTCCTTCATTGACTCTACATCCTTCTCCAGCTTTCCACCCCATTTCTCTGCTTTCTTTTATAACAGAAATCCTAGAAATAAGACATTTGTATTCACTGTTTCTATCTCCCATTCTTTTTTCTTAAAAAACTTTTTTTATTAAAATATAGTTGATTTACATTGTTCTGTCAATCCCATTCTTTTCTGAACAGACTCCAATCATACTCTCATTTCCACCGCTTAACTAAAATGGCTTCTGTTAACATCATGAATGACCATTGTCTTGTTTAAGATGGTGAGCAAATATCCTTCCTCATCTTAACTTGCCTCTCAATGTCATTGATACAATTAATCCTTCTGTGTCAATTTGGGTCCTTGGAGGAGCAGATGCCAAGATATGATTAAAGGTTTAAGGAAATTATTGATGGCAATACTTATGAATAATTAAAGGGAGGGAATGGAAGGTAGGGGAAGCTTCAGTCTGTGATGTAGGTCAGATAACTTCTGAAAAGAGAGAAGGAAAAAAGTATAAAGTGGGAAGAGGCTCAGAGGAGTCACTGAACCATAGTCACCCACTTGAAGAGTTCTACATCCTACAGTAGAATCCCACACTGTGCTCAGTCATGAGGGAAGCATAGCCTCAACACATATGGCATGGTAGATACAGAAAAATGAAAGCTGGGGTCACTGTTGAATTATACCCCTGCAAGGAACATCTTAGTGGAGCATTAACATGGCTACATATACTTTGTGCCTTTTGAAATAACATTCTCTACTTGATTCTTGGTATGCCACACTGTCTTAATTTTCCACCATCCTAGTACTTTTTGTTGAATCCTCCTTATCTTTCTAAACTCCAGTGAATAGAATATTTTCAGGACTAAACCCTGTACTCTCTTCTTTATCTATGCATAGCACTTAGGGGAGTTCATCCAGTCTGATTGATGATAGATTTGTATCATAAGCTACTACTCCTATATTTGTATATCCAAAAATGCCTCAAGAAAATGAAAATAGTAATTTGAAAAGATATAGGCACCTCAGTGTTCTTAGAAGCATTATTTATAACAGCCAAGATATGGAAGCAACTTAAGTGTCCATCAACAGATAAATGGATAAATAAAAAGTGGTATACATATACGATGGAGTATTACTCAACCATAAAAATGAATGAAATTTTGCCATTTGCAATAACATGAATGAACTGGAGGGTACTATGTTTAGTGAAATAAGTCAAACAGAGAAAGGAAAATACTATATGTTTTCACCTGTATGTGCAATCTAAAAAAATAAATAACAACAAAGACAGACTCAGAAACAGAGAACAAAGTGGTAGCTGCCAGAGGGGATGGGGTAGATGAGGGACAAAAATGGGTGAAGATGATTTAGAGGAACAAACTAATAGATATAAAATAGGTGGGTTATAAGGATGTAATGTATAGCACAAGGAAATAGCCATTATTTTATAATAGCTTTATATAATGTATAATCTATAAAATATCAAATTATTATGCACCATGAAACTAATATAGTATTTTAAGTCAACTATAAATAAATAAATGCCTCAAATTTAACATATTGAAAAAAGAATTATTGATTTTCTAGTGCCCTACATCTCACAAAACTTCTTCCAGTGTTACTTAACTCTGTAAAAGGCAACAAAACTATTCCTTAGTTTTTCAAGCCAAAAGACTGGGAGTCATATGTAAGTCTTCTCTTTCTCTCACCCTGGAATATTTAATTGATCATCAAATTTTGTCAGCTTTTGTTTCAAAATTTGTCCTAGTATGACCATTTCTAATCAACTCTACCTTTACTATCTAGTTGTAAGATAATGCTTCAGGCCCCACCTTTTACTCTCCTAACAGAATTATGTTGTTTTGTCCTGGTGTTTCTGGTCTTCTGCATCTTTGTATTCCTCTTCCCATGCCTTTGATACTTATACTTCAGTTGACATATCTGTTTGGTTCTTGATTCAAGCCTCACCCCTGAACTCTACTTTTTTTAAATTTCCTGCAGCTCTGGTGCAGATGGCAACTCATTATTTCTTTCAATAGGTATTTATAGAATTTCCCCCATCTATAAAGAATGTTCTAGGTAATGACAAGATAGCATGAACAAAATGGATAATATTATAGCTCTCTATAGAACTTTTATTCTAATGGAGGAATACAATGAATTAATAAATATATAAAAAGAGAAAAATAAAAAGAGGTATGGGGGTCTCAGAAGCCCTGTGTAGTATTTGCTGTTTTTTATATACAGTGGATAGGGAAGGCTACTCTGTGAAAGTGATATTTGAGCAGAGCTGGAGGGAGAGAACCATGCAGCTATGGAGAAAGAGTATTAGGGGCAGAGAGAAGAGTTACACAAAAGCCCTTAAGTAGGAGTGTCCTGGGTATGTTCAGTGAGGCTGTATTAGTTATCTATTATTGTGTAATGTTACCCCCAAACCCAGTGGCTAAGACAAAAATTATTTATTATGCCACAGTATCTATAGGTAAAATTATAGAGAGGAAGAAATACTGACTGCCTGTTACTATCAACTTTTCTCATTTACATGTGTGACTTAACTGTCTACCTCTCTCTTGCAAGGCTGCAATCAAGGTGTTAGCTAGGGTGAATTTATCTCGAGGTTCAACTTCATAGTTTTCTTGCATGGCTGCTGGTGGGATTTAGCTCTTGAAGCGTGTTGGATTGAAGACCTCAGTACTTTGCTGGTGTTGGTCAGACACCTCCCTCAGTCTCTTCCCACCCTCTCCATAGAGAAGCTCACCATGTGGCAGCTTTCTTCCCTCTGATTAAGCAAGGGAGAGAGAGAACAGGAGAGGGTGAAGATAGTATCCAGATTTCTTTTTTAACCCGGTCTCTGAGGTGACATCCCATCACTTTTGTCATACTCTGTTTCTAGAAACAAGTCACCAGTCAAGTCCAGTCTCCACTCAAGGGTACAATATTACACAAGGATGTGAATACCAGGAGGCAAGGATCATTGGGGGTCATTAAAAAAAGACTCCTTACTACAGAAGTCATCGTGGCTGAAGCAGAATGATCAGGGGATATAGTGATAGGAAATGATGTCAGAGAGGTTGAGGAAGGACCATATCCTGTACAGTCTTCTAGATAGGCATTTGTATGGATCTTAATTTAAAAGAATCACCCTAGGTGCTTTGGGGAAAATGGACTATGAAGGGCTGAAGCAGGAAGAGCAGTTAAGAGACTCCAGCAATAACTCAGGTTAAGATATATGAGGGTGGTTTGAACCTGTGTAGTAGTAGTGGAGGTTGGATATTTTGGATATTTTCTGGACATGGGGTGTGAAAGAGGAGAGTCAAGGATGACTAAAGATTTTAATCTGAGCAACTAGATAAAATATGCATTAACTGAGATGAATTCTATGGGAGAAGCAGGTTTAGAGAGAAAAAAAATTTGATTTTGATTTTGGACACAGTAACTTTCAGTTGCCCATTATACAAAATCAAGTAGGAAATTAAATATATGAGTCTGTTATACAGGGAAAAGTCAAGGCTGGATATACAAATTTGGGCAATATCAGCATGAAGATATCATTTAATGCCAGGAGGCTGGATAACATCCCTTACAGAGAGAATGCAGAAAATGGCATAGGCCTTAGAACTGAGCTGTGGGACACCTCATTTGGAACTTGGAAAGAGAAGGGGCCAGCAAGAAAAACTGAGAAGCAGCAGCCAGTAGAGGAAAATTAGGAAGAATTCTGTGGGACAGAAGCATGTATTTGCAGTACCATTTAATTCTTATGGCTTCAGGCAGGAGTGTGACTTGAGGCTATAAAGATAAAAGTGAAAAGATAGTACAGTTAAGCTGATTCTGCTCAGCATCCTTAGCAGAGCTTGAAAATCCAATAGCTCTAGCCCCGATCTGAGGATATGAGAGAGAGAGGAGACAAAGGTGGGGAGGGATTGGAGAGAATGTGTATGTGTCTACTCAAACACACACATTCTGAATTTGAATACCCTCTATGGCTTGGCAGAGGCCTCTATTATTGTTACACTATTGTGTTCTTATTGACCCAATTCACACATCAGTGTCCTCTAACAGGATCCTGGAGGCATTTGAGTTTGAGAGGCATGTAGTTGGAACCACTTAAAATATTTTATATTTCTAGGTTTATCATATTCAGCTCACTTCAATAAAAAAACAGAAACATAAATAATCCATTAAAAATATCAGCGAAGTCAGTTTCCTAACATGGATGAAATGAAATATTTTTTCTTTGGAGTTCCTGTCTTGACGCAGTGGAAACGAATCCGACTAGGAACCATGAGGTTGCAGGTTCCATCGCTGGCCTCGCTCAGTGGGTTAATGATCCGGTGTTGTGGTGAGCTGTGGTGTCAGTCGCAGATGTGGCTCAGATCTGGTGTTGCTGTGGCTGTGGTGTAGGCCTGAGGCTACAGCTCCGATTAAACTCCTAGCCTGGGAACCTCCATATGCCGAGGGTGCGGCCCTAAAAAGACCAAAAAAAAAAATGTTTTTTCTCTCCAGTAAAAAATCAATAATATTAATGATAACTAATGTTTGTATAGCATTTTACCCACATTATCTCATTTAAATTCCACTGTAATGATGTGATATATTTATTATTATTATCATAATAATTTTATAGATGAGGTAAATGAAGTTCAGAGAGCTTAAGCAGCTTATTCAATGTCATGCAGTAAGAAGGCAGAGCTGGATCTTGCACCCAGTTTGTGATCAATTTTCCGTCCTAGGTAGAAGCAATGATGGTACTGTTCATCCTCAGTGGGGGCTGTGAAAACAAACTCTGAGAAGGGCTTGGGAAGGTGCAGGCAAATCAACACAATTTGAAATATTGTGTACTGCATAGATAAAAATTTTTATCTCTGAATGTGAGGTTAAAAAATATTTGCTATGAACTAGATTGAAAGAAGCTGTGCTTTTTTGCAGCTAGATGAATTTCTTCAGTCTTACTGGATTCTCCTGGAGGACAAAATCACTAATACCTGTAGCAACACCACATCTGTGTATTCAGTGGAACCCTCTCCCTGAATGGTGGCATCCACTTTAGATACTCAGGTATAAAGTCCTTCTTGAATAGTCACAGGAAGACATGGTATTTAGGGAGTCAGATCCAGTTATCTCAGACTCATATAGTCAAATGCCATATGTATTTTCTTCCCTGAAGCTATTTTCCCTCAACTTTGCTTTATATGAAACAAATTAGGAAGCCACAGTGACACCATTGGCATACATGTCAACATCTTCCTTTTTCCCAGGCTTCAAGGAGAAACTGCTTGTTAAAGGAGATTTAAATTACGGTGCGACAAGTATGCTATTGCTGCTCACAGATCCTTTCTGCAGTATTTCAAACTTTAGTGCCTTAGCTGGTTACAGAAATAAATCTTTAATGTTATTATTGCATTCATATTATTTCTTGTAGAGGTGCCTGAAGCTTGCCCTTTGTCCAGTGATGCAACATTTATTGTTTCTTTCTTTGGAACGAACCAAAATTCAACAGTATCAAATTTTGACAGCATGGAGCTCAAATCCATCTTCTGTTTTGAACTGATAGCATATCTTTGTTTACAGAGTAATTTGTAGTTTTTTACCTGTCAGCTCCAGGCTTATAGATTAACTGAGTCATAAATTAATGGAAGAGTTACTAAATCTAGGCTAATTGTAAAGGGTACACACACACACACACACACACACACACACACACACACAATATTTTAGGCAATTTTTTTCAAGTGGCATTTTCTATGAAACTCAGTATCAAAAAAAGACAAAAACAGAGCTGTGCTGGAGTTCCTGTCATGGCTCAGCTGGTTAAGAAACTGACTAGTATCCATGAGGATGTGGGTTCGATCCCTAGCCTTGCTCAGTGGGTTAAGGATCAGGCCTTGCAGCAGGCTGCAGTCTAGGTCACAGATGCAGCTCAGCTCTGGGGTGGCTGGCAGCTACAGCTCTGATTTGACCCCGAGCCTGGAAACTTCCATATGCCACAGGTACAGCACCCCCACCCCCCAAAAAAAGAAAAGAAAAAAACAAAAAACAAAAAACAAACGGAGCTGCACTGGTGAAAGCTCTCATTGGTGAGGATCCTAGAGCCATGTATCCTGTGTCTCTCACTTATTCTATAGTGACCTTGGAGTAACTCAATACAACCCCTAAGACTTTGAGTAGTTCGAAAATCACAAGAGTATAGGATTAATGCAAGGGTATACAGAACTCCGGGTAGGGCTCAGAAATTTATGGTTAAGAATGGAGCTGGGAGGTAGAGAAATAGTGGGAACACTCACTCTGGAATGGAAACTTATTTAAATATTGAGAGAAAATGTGGACATGTCTCTGGGAGTCAGGCAATTACATCATAGCTTACTATAGAGAGGGAAGGTTAAGGTAAGTGAAACTTTCCAGACCAAGCAAACAGAGAAGGAGTGACATGCTGGAAAGGAGAGGAAGGAAAGTCACTGGAAGGTTAGAAACCAGAAGATTCCCCAAGAGCTAGGAACAGATAGAGCAAGTAGGAAGGAAGGGAGGGATGGAGGGAGGCAGACAGACAGACAGAGTGAAAGAGCAAGAGAGATGCCAGTCTCAGGTTGAGAACTTATATAAATAAATAAGGGGTATATTGCTGGAAAGAAATATCCTGCTTGGAAAGCCGTTAAATGAGTGTATAAAAAAGTTGGCCTATTATTTATGAAATTAGAATGCACAATGGTGCCTATTAAAATGTCAAGTTCCACAAGGATCTGGGGAAAATTTGCCTTTAGAGGAAAAGTATTTTCTGTGAGGGACCAGACAGGATAGGGTTAAATAAATAAAATATGCTGAGGAGAGTCTAATGTGGAGAGGAACCATCTGGCAAAATCTCCACTATGCCCACACTGCCTTCTTTCTCAGTGCCCTTCCCTAGGGGCCTTGGAACAGCTGTGTTGAGATACTATACCCAGAGTTTTCACATTCATATCAGAAGTGAAACCCAAAATGTCTGCACTGCTGCTGATTAGAGAGAGCATTTGAGTCATTCAATATTGAAAAGATTTGTGGCACATTGGACTCCTTTGCTTTGAAACACCCAACTTGTTATGAGTTTGTTTCCCAATGCTACTTGGCTCAGCTTTTATTTTCAAATCTTCTTGCTTTACTGCTGTATTGTTTTTACTGGTGATAAATACAGAATTTCAAGGAATGCTTGAAATGCTTTTAGGCATTCTATTGAGCCAGTATTTTAGCACTGTGTAGTGTGTTGAAAAGAGAAAAGGCTTTAGGGTCAGTGAGGCTTGCGTGCAAATTTATCACTTAGATAGGCAAACTGCTTAACCTCTCCAACCCCAGTTTCATCATCTGTAAAATGGGAGTAGTCATAGTTATCTTGCATGGCTGCTGGGAATAATAAACAATGCACAGAGGGCAAAGCACTTAATACGGTGTCTGACATAATTTTTGCCCTATAAATGTTACTATTGTTGTTATTATTATTCATTTTTCCTATTGAAAAAATGTTTCCTAACTTGATTCGCAGTGTATGTATGTGTTTGTGTGTGTAGAACACATTTGAGTATTGTGACAGAATTTAATTTATCCCTGAGTGATCTAAATTGCAAATACCGTGTACATATTATCATCACATATAATTGTTCTTAAAACATGTTTTCTCATGGTTTGCACTTTACGAACTTCTAGATACTTTGGGGATTATACTGATTTACTAGAAGGCCATTATGGGTAAGGGAAAGCAAGTGGGAGGCTCAGGGATCATTGTTCAGGGAGCCTTACTCCTACCTTTGTTTTAGTCAGAGAAACTCCATTTTTACCAAAAAAGCATAGAATCCAAGGGAGGAAAGTATGTCAAGGAGTAAGGAGTGATCAACAATTTCAAATATAAGGAGCATTCAAATAACATTCAAAGAAAATGTGAAGTTCAAAAAAGTCTATTGGCCTTTGTAGAGAAAGTAGGAATCCTAAGCAGCAGTGATTTTATAGATATGGTCCAAAGTGTTGGGGGCAGCAGCCCAAGGGTCTGACCAATAAAATGCTATGAAACCATCTATCAGGAGACCTACATAAGATCAAGAAGTCAGGGATGGAGGAACAGCCTTCCAAACTCCTGGAATCCTATTCTCTATGGGAATTGAGGGCTTTTGTTTTTATCTTATTTACCCGTAGAGGGAAATTAAACCCTATGGAGTCTCTATAAGGTGTTAATTAAAGGGAAAAAATTTAGTATAATGTTGTACCAGAGCAACTAGAGGATTAGGCAAAGTGGTGTAAGATCAAGGCTGGTAAATTAGATTAGTCATAGATCAAGCTCTTGAACAGCAGCTAAATCATGCTACTGCAAGCCAGGGCTGAAAAGTAGCTAGGGCCAAGGAGGTTATCAAAGGCAGTGATAAGGAAGTGAATTTGTCAAAGTAAGACAAAGGGGACAAAATTCTTAAACAAAAGGAAAAGTCACCCAAAGAGCAGCCCAGTGGAGAGTAGGGGTAGAGATCAAAGAATTAAATTATGTTGGACTCCAACATCCCCGAGAACCTCTGTAGTTCTGACATGTTATCATTCTGTCTAGTGAACAGGCGATGAAGCATTGCATTTGAACATTTTTTTCTTAGACATGACCATGCCTTTGAAGATCATGTAGTCCATTGGAAATAATAGGACAGGATCTAAGTAGAAAATTAGGACATTTATAGAGTTTGCCCTCCAGGCATCCAATGTTCCTTTCCCCAAATCTGTTGTCAAATGGAAAGAATCATACACTTTTTGCCATAATGTCTGCTATGTTACTCCAAGATGATCTGATCTGACATTTTAACTTTCAAGTGACAAAATTTCTGTCATCAGTGATAGGTCAGTGACCTTTTTAGAATACTCTAATTATATGCACTGTTTGCTAGTGTTTCTCAAATGGTGGCCCACTGACCAATTATATTGAACTTTCTTGAAGGACCATATTTAAAATATGGACTAACAGACTATCAAATTAGCTGATTCAGAATATTTGAGGGTAAGACCTGGGAATCTTCATTTTAACATACTTATCTGGTAATATCCAAGAGTTTGAGAACTACTGACATGTGAAGTCATCCACTCAACTTCTTCATTGAGGCTAGTCTTGAGATGTGATACACAAGAACATCTTAAATAGATTCCTTCCTTGGAGTGGATAGTATATATATGTGACATCCTAAATATAGCTTATTTATTTAACCCAAAGTGAGTTTAGGTCTGCTGCTATTGGCTGACACCTTTTTTTTCCTAGATGCTTTTAAACAATTTTCACAGACTTTTACTTTCATTTTAATATGTTCTGAGTACAGAAGTCAGTGTGGTGGGATTTTTTTAAAAAGAACTTCTGTTTTTAGTGGAGCTAAGAGTCATTCACCATAGCTCCTGTAAGCACTGACAGAATACAAGTTTCACCTCATTTTCACATACAATGCAATAAGGGATAAGCTGAAGGAAATGCACTCCAAATTTCTTTTCTTTTCGTAGTCATGTTTTCTGAAGTTTGGGGAAAAATATAGAAGAAAGCACTAGATTAAGGGAAAAAGGCATCTAAATCATACCCAAGTACTAAATAATGGAAACATTGACCTCTGGATGGCTAGGATTGATCTTACGATAGTTGGGAAGAACAAAAACTGCCATTATCATAAAGTTGATTTAGGGATAGAAGTCTGACCTTTCTTCATTCAGGGGAAGTTATATTATTAAAGACCTGATAAATTATGATACTGCTGAAGTGAAATATTGTTATTATGCTCCGTAGGGTTTTTTTTTTCTAAAGAAAATTCTTGATTCTTTTGTTTTCTTCTTTATAAAGTCTCAGAGATAGGCTAACGAAAAAATATAGGCATTATGAAATGCAAAACTCAGGCAGAGATAATGACATGTTTCTAGGAAAACAAAAACTTCCCCCTTCACTTCCCAGAAAAGTTCTGTTTTACTTTGGTTCAATCCTTAAAAATATGACTAAGCCTTCCAGCTACTCAGAAGCTGCTAGGGGTGGGGGTTGGAGGGACTGTGAGAGGTTAGGCTATTGTTTTGAAGAGTTATTCTGGCAGGTTACTTACTGAATGTCTTTAGTATGCCCAATATTATGGTTACTACTATATTAAGATCACATCGACTTATTCCTTTATGCATTTTTTTCTTGAAAAGAAAGCAATAATATAGACATTAGCTTTGCCTCTAAGTCACCTGAATCAAGCGTTCAATGGGCTCAACAATTCAGTCAAGTTGGTTTTCTGGCATTTATTAAAATTAGCTCCACTCCTTTCCACTCACTACCTTCAGTTAATTGAACTCAATCAGTCAGCATTCTGAATTTGGTCGGCCTGATTTGTACATGTAGACATAGCCTTTGGTATTCAAAAAAATAATAGTTAATGAAATATCCTAAGCCACTCAACTTCAATTGAATTGCTTGAGTTACTCTCAACAAGCCAAGTTGGAAACAGGAAAAATCTCCCTTTGCCTAATTCAACTCAAGGATTGAACTCCCAGACAGTATCAACCCTGATAAAATATGAGGCTAGATAAAACACGGTGTGAGAGGATCATTTCGAGGACTGATCAAGTGTCAGAAGGCTCTTTTTATTGCTATTGAGATTTCAAGGCAGAACCGAAGCTAATAGTCTCTTTGGTGGTTATCTTGCAGTAGGTGTGACTTCAGGGTCATAGATAAATAAAGATGATTACCATCTGTATATCCAGACACCATACAGTCCCTCAATTCTGAAAATTCCCATTATGCCCATCCAACAAGATTTTATTACAGGTCAATAAATAAGAGGGATGGAGAGTGATTGTAGCTGGTGCTCTGAGGCTGAAGGAAAGGAACACAGCTGCATTTAATTGTGTCCTGAATGTTGTGTTTGGCTTCAGGTTTGCATTCAGTTAATCATAATTTGTTTCTCAAGCAAGTTTTAGGTCTCCCTTCATAACTGACTCTTCAATTTACCTCCTCAAATGGCTTTTCAGTGCTTAACGAGCTTACTACAGTGGTCTCCTGTGAGATAATAGCAATAAAATTAAAAGGAGGAGATCATGAATCACCAGCTTTGTTCGTGGCCCATGTTTTTTTCTGGGTATTAGCCTTAAGATGCTAATTAATGTGTATCTCATTAATCAGGTAGGTAGATAGACACTTGACTGCTTGTTCAGCCCAGAGGAGGACCTAACAGTGCATCTGTAGTTCTCTGCCACTTTGGGTTAATATCAATCTAACTACTATGCCTGCCTCTTTATTCTGGTGAAATTAGGAGGAGACATGACAAAATATGAATATAGGATGGTAGAAAAAAGAGGTAGAGAAAAGAATAATAAGGCTGTCCACTGTCTGGTTCAAGGTTATGGTTGGTAGGTAAGATAGGAATACCTGAAGAAGTTGGCAACTTGTGTGAATGTGGCATTGGATCTGTGAAAACATAGACCATTGGCCTATTATCTTGGAACACTGAGTCCTTAAAATATAATCTTAAAAAAAGAAAGAAGTGTGGCATAATGTCATTAGCAATGTATTTTCTACTCAGATCTTGCCCATTACTGCTGGAAATCCCAGAGGGTAATGGCCCAGTTAGCAGTGGCCTTCTTCTAATGGGAATAATAAAGTGAGGAAGTAACTATTATGCTCTCATTGTAGACCTAGAACTGTATTATACACAGTAGGGATTTGAGAAATAAAATAATAAGAAAGGCAAGATTCTTTCTAACAATTAGTTTCCTGTGTAAAAGAGTGGGTGAGTGCCTTATATACATAAATAGAGAACAATGCACAAATCATTGATTCTTAGAACCTTAATTCAACTTACATTCTGATGCTTGAATATTCTTAAACTATATCAGTCAAGAGGTTGCTTGGTATCTGAATACTGCTAGTAATAGGTATCCCATTAATTCTGCATGTCATCTACTTGGTATTCAGATAGCTGACTTATTATTTTTTTTACATTAAAAAATTATTTATGGTCTTTTTTGTCTTCTTAGGGCCACACCTGTGACATATGGAGGTCCCCAGGCTAGGGTCTAATCAGAGCTATAACTGCCCTCCTGCGCCACAGCCACAGCAGTATGGGATCCAAGCCACGTCTGCAACCTATACCACAGCTCACAGCAACACCGGATCCTTAACCCACTGAGCAAGGCCAGGGATTGAACCGGTGTCCTCATGGATACTAGTTGGGTTCGTTAACCATTGATCCACAATGGCACCTCCTCAGATAGCAGACTTTTAGAAGCTAGATGCTTATGTGGGGCTCAAATCTGCTTTCCTGGAGTATTCACCAGGTTCTTTTCCTTTGGATCACTGATGGCAAGTATACTTCCTTTTTCTACATATTATTGAAAATAAGCAGCTATGCATCATGAAATCTCTTTTTATTTTTCAAAAACATATCTTGTTCCTTCAACAATTCTGTTATAAAATAGTGAATAATCAAACACAAAACCTTGTGACACAGTTATTGACAGAAATTCAGAGGAAGGAGAGCTGAATTGGGCTGGGTTGTCAAGAAAAATGAGGAGGTGATACTTGAATTATTTAGTTGTTTAATTTGTCTCTCCCACTGGACTATGAGCTCCATGAGGACAAAGACTCTGTCTTATTTGTTGTTGTGTTCCCAGGGCCTAAAATTTTTCCTTGTAATGTGACCTTGTCTGATGTTGGCATTCTGTGAAATTGTTTAGGACCAAAAGGAAAACAACATGGCCTACCTATGAACACCAGGCTAAGTTCTAACAACACTGAAGCCTAAGTGTCAGACCTGTTCCCATTATCAGGGCTGTTTTTTCTTGGCAGCATTTTGGAAACAGAATGTCATTTCGACAATGGTGATGTTTCCTCCTTTCCAGATCATTCCCCACACACTGACACTGTACTCAACTAGGGGAATCTTTTTTTTCTTTTATTTGGCCACACCTGTGACGTATGGAAGTTCCCAGGCCAGGAACTGAATGCACATAACAGCAGTAATGAGAGCCACAGCAGTGACAACACCAGATCCTTCAGCTGCTGAGCCACTAGGGAACTTTGAAGGGAGACTTTTGCCCAGGGGATTTTGCCAATGTGTGATGAGCTTGATCTTGTTGATTAATTTTTGCTTTTTGTGAGGCCAATAGATACCCACAGATGCTACTATAATATTTTGTCACAGTCTATCGGTGGTCTCCACAGTGTTTATGGAGTGCATTGACAGAATTGTTCAATATGGCAACTCTATCCTCATTCACTGTCCCAATTTTTACTCTTCTTCTCAGTCATTTTTGAATGAAAAATATACTAATACTTTCCACTCTACACACTGGGCTCCTTCCCACTGAGCACAAACTAACTGCTGTATTTACCTACACAGCCTCTTCTGCTGCAGTTATAAAGACTATTAGTGTTTGTTAGGAATTCATTCTGCATAACATATTAGGCCACAGTCTACCTTTGGTTCATTTAGGAACACCCTCCCCTTTGTTGTAGATAATTAATATCATTTGACCACCTGCAAAACAGTCTAAACTGGCCAACAAAGAGGTAGAAAGAACAATTCATTTTTACTTGTGATGGGTCTTCTGGGTAAATTTGCTCAGTCTTATACAATGCTGGTGTTTGGACAGTGATTAATTAAATGAACAGAAAATACATCCAGTGGAACAACCTCCTCTTGCTTCCCTAATGTTCCATGGTTTCAGAAACATTGGGCAATCTCACCGTGTGCCCCTACCACCATGAATGAGCTTTGCTTTCCAAACCTAGGACTCTGTGTTAACCATAGGGAATATTCTGGTTTTTATGCACTGAGACTGAGATGTTTACATGAATAAAGGCCTCACAAAAATAGCAGAGCCTTAGGAAGATCTGTGACAGTGGAGAGAAGATGGAGGAGGTGACAGTTGTTGGAAGTTGCAGACTTAATCTAGGAAGGAAGAATTGATCTGCATGGGAGTGGCCAGATTGATTCCATTACAGCTGCTGAAAAACAACTATTTCTCAGTCTTTACCTTCCACCAGATAATAGTAACGAATCACAGAAAAATGTCATTGACTGAACTGATTGGTCAATTTTGACCTATCTAGTCATACAATAAGTACAGGCTTAAAAGAAAATAGTACATGCCTTTGATTCCTTCTGATTTGTCCTTTAGGTGCTATTTCTGTTTCTTATATCTCTTCCCTGCTGCTGAGTGCCCTCAGTTGCCCTAAGGTGCATCAGGATCAATCACTCCCAGACATATACATATGTATTTTTAATGATTTTTATTTTTTCCATTATTGTTGGTTTACAGGGTTCTGTCAATTTTCTACTGCACAGCAAAGTGACCCAGTCACACATACATATATACATTCTTTTTCTCATATTATCCTCCATCATGCTCCATCATAAGTGACTAGATATAGTTCCCAGTGCTATGCAGCAGGATCTCATTGCTTATCCACTCCAAATGCAATAGTTTGCATCTATTAACCCCAGACACCCAGTCCCTCCCCCTCCCCCTTGGCAACCACAAGTCTGTTCTCCATGTCCATGAGTTTCTTTTCTGTGGAAATATTTATTTGTGCCATATATTAGATTCCAGATTTAAGTGATATCATATGGTATTTGCCTTCTCTGACTTACTTTACTTATCATGAGAGTCTCTAGTTCCATCCATGTTGCTGCAAATGGCATTCTTTTGTTCTTTTTTATGGCGAGTAGTATTCTACTGTGTATATATACCACATCTTCTGAATCCATTTATCTGTTGATGGACATTTAGGTTGTTTCCATGTCTTGGCTTTTGTGAATAATGCTGCAATGAACATACAGGTGCATGTGTCTTTTTTTTTTTCCTAATTAATTTTTAAAAATTACTTAATGGATTTTATTACATATATAGGTGTACAACAATCATCACAACCAAATTTTACAGCATTTCCATCCCAAACCCTCAATGCATCCTCCCACACCAATCTATCTCATTTGGAAACCAAAAGTTTTTCAAAGTCTGTGAGTCAGCATATGTACTGCAAAGAAGGTGACTGTGTCCTTTTTTAGATTCCACATGTCAGTGAAAGCATTTGATGTTGGTGGCTCATTGTATGGCTGACTTCACTTAGCATGGTAACTTCTAGGTCCATCCATGTTGCTAAAAATGCTGGTATTACATTCCTTTTAATGGCTGAGTAATATTCCATTGTGCATATGTACCACATCTTCTTGATCCATTCCTCTGTTGATGGACATTTAGGTTGTTTCCATGTCTTGGCTATTGCAGATAGGGCTGCAGTGAACATTGGAGTACACGTGTCTTTGAGAGTCATGGTTTTCTCCGGATAGATGCCCGGGAGTGGGATTGCTGGATCACATGGTAGTTCTATGTTTAGTTTTCTGAGGAATCTCCATACTGCTTTCCACAGTGGTTGCACCAATTTACAATCCCACCAACAGTGTACTAGGGTTCCTTTTTCTCCACCCCCTCTCCAGCACTTACTGTTTGTAGACTTTTGGATGATGGCCATTCTGGCTGGTGTAAGGTGGTACCTCATAGTGGTTTTGATTTGCATTTCTCTAATAATGAGTGATGTTGAACATCTTTTCATGTGTTTTTTGGCCATCTGTATGTCTTCTTTGGAGAACTGTCTGTTTATATCTTCTTCCCATTTTTTGATGGGGTTGTTTGTTTTTTTGGTATGGAGCTGCAGAAGGTGTTTGTAAATTTTGGAGATTAATCCCTTGTCAGTTGATTCACTTGCAAAGATTTTCTCCCATTCTGTGGTTTGTCTTTTCGTTTTGTTTAGGGTTGCCTTTGCTGTGCAGAAACTTTGAAGTTTGATTAGATCCCATTTGTTTATTTTTGTTTTTATTGTCAATACTCTGAGAGGTGGATCTGAGCAGATGGTGCTGTTGTTTATGTCAGAGAGTGTTTGGCCTATGTTTTCCTCTAAGAGTTTTATAGTGTCTGGTCTTATATCTAGGTCTTTAACCCATTTTCAGTTTATGTTTGTGTATGGTGTTAGGGAGTGTTCTAAGTTCATTCTTTTCCATGTGGCTGTCCAGTTTTCCCAGCATCACATATTGAACAAGCTGTATTTTCTCCATTGTTTATTCTTGCCTCCTTTGTCATAGATTAGTTGGCTGTAGGTGCGTGGGTTTGATTCTGGGCTTTCAATGGTGTTCCAGGGATCAATCTTTCTGTCTTTGTGCCAGTACCATATGGTTTTGAGGACTGTAGCTTTGTAGTATAGTCTGAAGCCCGGGAGCCTGATTCCTCCAGCTCCATTTTTCTTTCCCAGGGTGGTCTTTAGCTATTCTGGGTCTTTTGTGCTTCCAAACAAATTTTGAAATATTTTGTTCTGGTTCTGTGAAAAATGTCCTTGGTAATTTGATAGGGATAGCATTGAATCTATAGATTTCCTTGGGTAGTAGAGTCATTTTGATAATATTAACTCTTCAAATCCAAGAGCATGGTATGTCTTTCTATCTGTGTCATCTTTGACTTCTTTCATCAGCATCTTATACTTTTCAGAGTACAGGTCTTTTGTCTCTTTAGGTAGGTTTATTCCTAAGTATTTTATTCTTTTTGATGTGATGGCAAATGGGATTCCTTCCCTAATTTCTCTTTTTGATCTTTCATTGTTAGCATATAGAAATGCAGTTGATTTCTGTGTATTAATTTTCTGTCTTGCAACTTTGCCAAATTCATGGATGAGCTCTAACAGTTCTCTGGTAGAGTCTTTAGGATTCTCTAGGTATAGTATCATGTCATCTGCAAATAGGGATAGTTTTACTTCTTCCTTTCCAATTTGTATTCCTTTTCTTTCTTCTTCTTTTTTTTTGTCTTTTGTCTTTTTAGGGCCGTATGCACAGCATATGGATGTTCCCAGGCTAGGGGTCCAGTTGGAGCTGTTGCTGCTGGCCTGTGCCAGAGCTATAGCAATGCCAGATCCGAGCTGCATCTGTGACCTACACCACAGCTCACAGCAACGCTGGATCCTTAACTCACTGAGCGGGTCCAGGGATTGAACCCGCAACCTCATGGTTCCTAGTCATGTTCATTTCCACTGTGTCAAGAAGGCAACTCCTTTTATTTCTTTTACTTCTCTGATTGCTATGGCTAGGTCTTCCAAAACTATGTTGAATAGTAAGTGGTGAGAGAGGATATACTTGTCTTGTTCCTGATCTCAGTGGGAATTCTTTCAGCTTTTCACCATTGAGAATGATGTTAGCTCTGGCTTTGTCATATGTGGCCTTTATTATGTTGGTAGGTTCCCTCTATGCCCACTTTCTGAAATTTTTTTTTTTTATCAGAAATGGGTGTTGGATTTTGTCAAAGGTTTTTTTCTGCATCTATTGAGAGGATCATGTGGTTTTTATTTTCCAGTTTGTTATTGTGGTGTATCACAATGATTGATTTGTGAATATTGAAGAACCCTTCCATCCCTGGGAGAAATCCCACTTGATCATGATGTACAATTCTTTTAATGTATTGTTGGATGTGGTTTGGTAGCATTTTGTTGAGAATTTCTGCATCTATGTTAATCAGTGAAATTATCCTGTAATTTTCTTTTTTGTATGTGACCTTTGTCTGGTTTTGGTATCAGGATGACAGTGGCCTCATAGAATGAGTTTGGGAGTGTCCCTTCTTCTTCAATTTTTTGAAATAGTTTCATAAGGATTGGTGTTAGTTCTTCTGCAAATGTTTGATAGAATTCACCTGTGAAGCCATCTGGTCCTGGACTTTTGTTTGTTGGAAGTTTTTTAATCACAGTTTCAATTTCAGTACTTGTGATTGGTCCATTCATCTTTTCTATTTCATCTTGGTTTAGTCTTGGAAGATTGTACTTTTCTAAGAATTTTTCCATTTCTTCTAGGTTTTCTGTTATATTGGCATATAGTTGCATATAGTAGTCTCTTATGATCCTTTGTATTTCTGTGATGTCTGTTGTAACTTCTTTTTCATTTCTAATTTTATTGATTTGTCTTTTCTTCTTGATAGGTCTGGCTAAGGGTTTATCAATTTTGTTGATCTTTTCAAAGAGCCAGCTTTTCATTTCATTGATCTTTTCTATGGTTTTCTTTGTTTCCATTTCATTGATTTCTGCTTTAATCTTTATGATTTCTTTCCATCTACTAACTTTAGGTCTTGTCTGTTCTCCTATCATGAGCTGCTTTAGATGTAAAGTTAGCTTGTTTATTTGAGCTTTTTCTAATTTCCTGATTTAAGCTTGTATTGCTATATACTTTCCTCTTAGAATGGCTTTTGCTGCATCCCATAGGTTTTGGAGTGTCATATCTTTGTTGTCATTTGCTTCTATGTATTTTTGAATTTCCTCTTTGATTTCTTTAGTGATCTATTGGTTGTTTAGTAGCGTGTTGTTTAGTCTCCATGTGTTTGTGTTTTTTGCAGTTTTATTTCTTGTTGTTATTTCCAGTCGTACAGTGTTGTGGCCAGAAAAGATGCTTGATATGATTTAAATTTTCATAAAGTTTCCAAGGCTTGATTTGTAGCCCAGGATGTGATCGATCTTGGAGAATGTTCCATGCGTGCTTGAGAAGAATGTGTATTCTGTTGCTTTTGGATGGAATGGTCTATAAATATCTATTAAGACCATCTGGTCTAATGCTAATTCAGGGCATGTGTTTCCTTATTGATTTTCTATCTGGATGATCTGTCCATTACTATAAATGGGGTGTTAAAGTCCCCTGCTATTATTGTGTTATCAATTTCTCCTTTTAAGGTTGTTAGCAATTTCCTTGTATATTGTGGTGATCTTCTGTTGGGTGCAAAGATATTTAAAATTGTCATATCTTCTTCTTGGATTGATCCTTTGATCACTATGTGGTGTTCTTATTTGTCTCTTAAAATATTCTTCATTTTAAGGTCTATTTTGTCTGATATGAGTATTGCCAGCTTTCTTTTGATTCCCATTTGCATGGAGTATTTTCTTCCATCTTCTCACTTTCAGTTTGTATGTGTCCACAAAAGTGAAGTGGGTCTCTTGAAGATAGCATATATATGGGTCTTGTTTTTGTATCCATTCAGCCAGTCTATGTCTTTTGGTTGGAGCATTTAATCCATTAACATTCAAGGTAATTATTGATATGTATGTTCTTATTGCCGTTTTATTAACTGTTTTGGATTTGTTTTTGTTGCTCTTTTTTTTCCCCTTCTCTTATTCTCTCCTCTTCTGGTTTAATGACTATCTTTTTTTTTTTTTGTCTTTTTGCTATTTCTTGGGCCGCTCCCACGGCATATGGAGGTTCCCAGGCTAGGGGTTGAATCGGAGCTGTGCCCACTGGCCTGCGCCAGAGCCACAGCAACACAGGATCCGAGCCACGTCTGCAACCTACGCCACAGCTCACGGCAACGCCGGATCATCAACCCACTGAGCAAGCGCAGGGATTGAACCCGCAACCTCATGGTTCCTAGTTGGATTCGTTAACCACTGTGCCACGACGGGAACTCCTTGATGACTATCTTTAGTGTTGTATTTGAGTTGGTTTTTCTTGTTTGTGTGTGTATCAATTGTGGATTTTTGGTTTGCGGTTGCCCTGAAATTTTGATATAGGAGTGTATATATGTATATGTATGTGTGTGTGTGTGTGTGTGTGTGTGTGTGTGTATATATATATATATATATATATATATATATATATATATATATGATTGTTTTAAGTTGTTGGTCTCTTAATTGCAAGTGCATCTCCAGTGCTCCAGTGTCCTGCATTCGTACCCTCCTCTTCTCATGATTTCTGATTTTGGTAGCATAATTGTGCATGGACCATTTCATATCTTTACTGTATATGTGCCTTTACTGGTGAGCCTTGTCTTTTGTGGTATTTTTGTTTCTGGTTGTGGCCTTTTCTCTTCTGTGAAGAGAAGTTCCTTTAGTATTTGTTGTAAAGCCAGTTTAGTGTTGCTGAATTCTCTTAGCTTTTGCTTATCTATGAAGCTTCTGATTTCTCCTTCAAATCTGAATGAGAGCCTTGCTGGTTAAAGTAATCTTGGTTGGAGGTTTTTTCCCTTTCATCACATTAAGTATATCATGCCACTCCCTTCTGGCCTGCAGAGTTTCTGCTGGAAAATCTGCTGATAACCTTGTCGGGTTCCCTTGTATGTTATTTGTTTTTCTTCCCTACCTGCTTTCAATATTTTCTTTTTGTCTTTAATTTTGGTCAGTTTGAGTAGTATGTGTCTCAGGATGTTCCTCCTTGCGTTTGTTTTATATGGTACTTGTTGCACTTCCTGGATTTAAGTGAGTAGTTCCTTTCCCATGTTAGGGAAGTTTTTGGCTGTTATCTCTTTGAATATTTTCTGTCCCTTTCTCTCTCTCTTCTCCTTCTGGCACCCCTATAATATGGATGTAGGTGCATTTAATGTTGTCTCAGAGTTCTCTGAGACTCTCTTCATTTCTTTTCAATCTTTTTTCTCTTTTCTGTTCTGCATTAGTGATTTTCACTAGTCTGTCCTCCACCTTGCTTATTCATTCTTCTGCCTCCTGAATTCTGTTGTTGCCTGCTTCTAATGGACTTTTCATTTCGGGTATTTTATTTTGCATCTCTTCTTGCTTAAGTTTTATATCTTGTATTTCTTTGCTCAGTGTTTCCTGTAAATTATCTGTCTTTGCCTCCGGTTTATTTCCAATGTCTTGCATCATCTTCAGCATCAACAGTCTGAAGTCTTTTTCCTGGAGGCCAAGAATCTCCCAATCACTTAGCTGTTTTTCTGGTTTTTTTTCTTTACCCCTTATATGAGTTATAGTTCTCTGTCTTTTCATTTTTATAGGTTTTTGGTGTGGTGACCTTTTTGCAGACAATAGAGTTGTAGCCTCTCTTACTTCTGGTGTCTGCCCCCCATGTGGATAAAGTTAGTATGGGGGCTTGATGTAGGCTTCCTCATGGGAGGGACTGGCACCTTCCTCCTGGTAGGTGGGGCTGATTCCTATCCTTCTGGTGGGTGGGGCTTTGTCTCTGGGTGAGATTAGAAGTGGCTGTGTGCCTGAGGGGTCTTTAGGTAGCCTGTTTACTGATGGGTGGGGCTGTGATCCCACCTGGATTGTTGTTTGGCCTGGGGCTTCTTAGCACTGATGGGTGGAGCCAGATTTTCCTAAAATGGCCACCTCCAGAGAAATGCACACTGATGAATAGTCCCAAGAGCTTTGCCTCCAATGCCCTTCCCCCAAAACAAGCCACAATCACCCCCTGTTTCCCAGGGGATCCTCCAAGAACTGCAGTCAGATCTGACCCATTTTCCTATGGAGCCTTTGCTTTGCCCTGGGACCTAGTGCACATGAAAGTCTGTGTGTGCCTTTCAAGAATGGGGTCTCCATTTCCTCCAGTCCCATGGAGCTCCTGTGCACAAGCCCCACTGTCCTTCAGTGTCAGTTGCTCCAGAGGCTCTTTCTCCCAGTGCCAGATCCCCAGGCATGGGGACCTGATGTGTGGCTCAGAATTCTCACTCCTGTAGGTGAGCCTCTGTGATACAGTTACTTTCCAGTCTGTGGGGCTTCCCATCCAGGAGGTATGGGGTTGCTTATATCATGTAATCGCCCCTCCTACCTCTTGATGTGGCCTCCTCTTTGTCTTCTGGAGTAGGATATCTTTTTGAAAGTTTCCAGTCCATTTGATTTAAGGTTGCTCAGCATTTGGTTGTAATTTTGTTGTTTTTATGAGAGAAGTTGAGCTCCAGTCCTTTTATTCCACCATCTTAATCCCATCTCCTTGCTTGTGTCTTTTTCAAGGAAAGTTTTGTCTGGATATATGCCCAAGAGTGGGATTGCTGGGTCATATGGTAGTCCTATATTTAGTTTTCTGAGGTATCTCCATACTGTTTTCCATAGTGGTTGTACCAGTTTACATTCCCACCAAAAGTGTAGGAGGGTTCCCTTTTCTTCACACTCTCTCCAGCATTTGTTATTGATGGACTTATTAATGATGGCCACTCTGACTGGGTGAGGTGGTACCTCATAATATTTTGATTTGCATTTGTCTAATAATCAGTGATGTTGAGCATTGTTTCATGTGCTTGTTGTCTTCTTTGGAGAAATATCTATTCAGGTCTTTTGCCCAGTTTTTAATTGTTTTTTTTTTTTTTTGCTGTTTAGTTGTATAAATTGTTTTAGAGATTAATCCCATGTCAGTTGAATCGTTTGAACCTATTTTCTCCCATTCCATAGGTTGTCTTTTTTTATGGTTTCCTTTGCTGGGCCAAAGCTGGTCAATTTGATTAGGTCCCATTGGTTTCCCAGACATATTCACATTGCAGTTGTGGTTCACATTTTCCTTTTTTTGGCCACACCTGTGGCATTGCAAATTCCTAGGCCAGAGATTGAATCCTGGCCACATCTTTGACCTACACCATAGCTGCTGCAACACCAGATCCTTTAATCCTTTGCATTGGGCCAGGAATCCAACCTGCACCTCTACAGTAACCTGAGCCACTGCAGTTGGATTCTTAACTCACTCTGCCTCAGTGGGAATGCTTTTATTTTTTTATTGAAGTATAGTTTATTTACAATTTTATGTTAATTTCTGCTGTAAAGCACAGTGACTCAGTTTTATACTCTCTCTCTCTCTCTCTCTCTCTATATATATATATGTATGTATTCTTTTTCATATTATTTTCATTATGGTTTATTAAAGGATATCAAATACTGTTCAACTCAAACCTTCTTAAGTTGTTCAAGACAGTTAAAACCAGACAAAGAAGCAATTAGAATTAATCTATCCTAGGTAGGAGCTCTGTGATTTAGTTGCGGGACTTAGAATCTCACCAGGAAGAACAAAGGGAAATCTTTGGCTGACCTGACTTACCAAGTCAAGCAATACAATCACAATGGTTTGTCAGCCTATGTCCATTTCATCCAACCCTTAAGGTCAGTTCATCTTTCATTTTAATTCATTTTGAATTATTCAATCATTTTGGCTGAAATAACCAATGAATCTTATAGTTTTATAATGAAACACACTTAGAATGGGCTACCTTTTCCAGCTCTATTTAATAAGGGTTAATAGACCTAGGAAACACATGAATAAGGGAGTCTGTGAACCTATAAGATGGTCAAGGGAGGGAGTTCATACCATAGTGCAATGGAAATGTAACTGACTAGAATTCATGAGGATGTGGGTTTGTTCCCTAGCTTTGCTCAGTGGGTTGGTGATTCAGTGTTGCCATGAAGTGTGGTGTAGTTTGCAGATGTGGATCCTGTGTTGTTGTGGCGTAGGCTGGCAGCCTCAGCTCCAATTTGATCCCTAGCCTGGGAATTTCCATATGTTGTAGGTGTGGACCTAAAAAAAAAAGGTCAAAGGAAGTGATTACATGATTTAAATAAATGGCTGTTACAAATTTACTTAGTAATTACTATTACTAAGCTATTACATGATGAACTAAATGAAGGAACCAGATCACATTAAACTTATTAGTTTCTTGAAACTAACTTGATCTGTTTTTAAGCTGGCCATACTAAAAAAGACCCTGCTGAATGGAGTCTACTGAGGAAAATGATCTTACACAGTCAGGCTGGTTTGTTGGTCATCCTTCACTGCCAGTACAAAACCAAATATTTAAAGCAACATATCAGAAAAAGTAATAAAAGAGAAAAATGATTACAACTTCCTACCTGATCTCAAAAGATTTTATTCATAAGAAGAGAACCCTCATATCCTGAAGAAACATTAATTCAATTCGTGTTCTACTCCTTTGAGGATTACAGTATAAATTCTTTCTCCATTGCCCGGCTCCTACCCTGAATAAATTTCAAAGATTTTTTTTTCTTCAAAGAAAAGCAAATTAAGATTTTCCCTTCTCCCTCAAAAGCAAACCATGTCACTACAGATCAGAATGGTGTCAGAATATAACTTGAATACTGTACATAGACTGCAGAAAAACAACCCAAACCAAAATGACAACACCAACTTTTCCCCCAAGATTTTGGATTTAAGTAAATAAAAGCTATTTAGAGCAAAATGTAGACAAGAAACAATTCAGAGGCAGAGTGTACAATTTACATCCTGCAGTTTTCTACTTTGAGAATTTCTAGGGTTAATGTTTAACCCAGGCTAACATCTCCCTGCCATCCTGCATTCTGTCCACCTGCATCTGGAAGGAAGAATGCTTTACTATACTATAGTGCACTAATTCTCAAACTATGGGTCACATAATGAGTTGTGAAATAAATTTAGTAGGGAAAGATTCACTTCCTCCCCTTTACCCCCTTTTTTAACTGAAATAGAATAGAGTAGAAAATATTAGAGTGCATTGCCCACAGTAGTGGTAGTATTATTTTATGAAATTATGTTAGTTATGTGATCATCGGTGTGTGTTTCTACCTGTCTATCATGCATGCATCATGTGTGTGTGTGTGTTCTGGGTCTTACATAAAATAAATTTCTCATTGAGGCCTGTGGTCAAAAAACTTTGAAAGATACTTCTCCAATGGAAGAAACATGAATTTTATAGTCACACAAATCTGATTCCAGAAGTGTACCCAGAATTGGAGGCATGAGGAAGATCAGTAGGCGTATTCCTCCTGGGCAGGGAGAGAAATTATTTAGAATTAATGTTAATAATGTTAATAATAAAAAAGAACTACTAAAGTCACTGTTATTATTGTTTTAAAATTCTTTCCTGATAATGTAGTTTTTTATTGCTTGTACCCAAGATAGAGTGCCTAATATGTGGTAGGTGCACAACAAAATATTTTTGAGTAAATA
The DNA here is from genome assembly GCF_016906955.1 of Phacochoerus africanus. Classification (NCBI taxonomy): domain Eukaryota; kingdom Metazoa; phylum Chordata; class Mammalia; order Artiodactyla; family Suidae; genus Phacochoerus; species Phacochoerus africanus. The sequence continues at coordinate 104,814,042 of NC_062560.1, read as the reverse complement.
AACCCAAGATTTGTTTGAGATTTTACCAGTCATGCCACTGTTTGGGCTCATATTGACATTGTGGTCAACAGAGATGTCCATTCTTTTTTGTATGTTAATCTCTGGAAGGTCTTCTTTCAGTTTGCCTTTGTTCACTTTATTTTTTAATATACAGTTGCTCCTTGAACAGTGAAAGAAAGAAACCAACCTTCCAAGCAGTTGAAAATCTGAATGTAATTTATAGTTGGCCTTCCTATACATGGTTCTCCAACACTTGAGATTCTTCCATGTCCACAGATCTGCATCCATGGATTTAATCAACCACAGATCATGTAGTAATGTAGTATTTATTTAAAAATATACATGTATAAGTGGGCCCATGGAGTTTAAACCCATATTATTCAAGGGTCAACTGTACATAAGACTCTTTCATTTGGCTCTGTTGATTTGGGATACTTGTATCCTATTGAATAATTTGAATCTTTATACTGTTTTTCCTTTCCTTCCCAGTATTTTGAAACTGGGGCAGAAAGTAAAACAGCAACAAAAATAAAACAACATAAAAGTGAGCAATCATCAATAAATTCCAATTCTAGAACAATAAGATGTCTTTATACCTTTATTTAAACTTGACTCAGAACTGTTAAATCAGATAAAATTAAAGAGTATGCTGTAAAAATCATATGCATTATAAACCAAATAGTCAGACATTTTGCATTTAGTTCACAAATTTGGGGTTGATAATTCTGTTAGCGGCCTGTATAGTAGATTCTTAAGGATTTGCTATGGTACCTTTTGCCATATATGGTTGTCCCCAAAATGTGCACCTTCAGTTAAAAAGGACGTGCCTGACTTAGCACAAAGGTAACTTTGCTAACACTAAGCATTATTGGTGGGGACTGAAAGGGCAAAAATGTACATCACAGAGTGAATCAGGAGGTGGCTGACTTTGGGGAGAATTGCTGAGAATACTGCCAGAAGTTTAAGAGTAAACTGATTTTTAAATATTAAGATGCTGGTGTTATATAATTCAGAACTCATACAGAATTCCCTTGTAGATAAGTTTACCTTCTAAGCTTGATGATTTCCGTTCTGTTCACTCTTTCAGTTAAAAAAAAACCCCTATAGGCCATTGTTCCTTCTCTTTTTTTTCCTTCACATCTGATGTGAGGAAAGGGTCATCTCTTTGTCTGGAGTCAGTTAGAACTAGGTTTGAGTTCTGCCTCTGCTTCTTACTTGCTCACTTTCCTCCAGAGTAAACTATCAGGTATTTAATGCTCAAAACTGTTTTATATTTTTTTCATCTTCTCTCACAATATCTTTCAAACTTGTTCCTTTATTTCCATTGCTACTGCTACCATTTATTATCTCATACTCAAAATGCTGAATTAAGTTCCTAGATCAATGGGATTTTAACTTTTTCCTGTTACAGCATACTGGGGAAATGACATGCTCTAATCAACTTAACAGTAATGTGTTTCCCTGTTTGTAATGATCATCATCTGGACATGTATGAGGGAAAGGAATTTATCAGATTCTAAGGGAGAAGGAGCAAATGAACAAACAAATAATAGCCCTTGGAAGTTCTGATTCAATCCTGTAGCCACTTGCCCACATCTCCCATTGAGAATCATTGTTACCTTTCCTGACTAGAAGATCCCCCAAGATTTGATCCTGTCTACATATAACAATAGGTATACATATAACGACAGGTAATAATAACCGACACATATAGAACTTTAAAGTATTAAAACTCTTTCATATATGGTCTCATTTAATTCCTCAGTATCACCCCATATTTTATGTATTGTTATACCTCTTCCACTGATGAGAAAATAGGCTCAGAAGAGTTAGATAAGCTGACCTAGAGAGTATGTTGCCACATAAGTACCATTCAAACCTAAGTTAGTCTGGCCACAGAATACATAGCCTGGGTCCTGGTGGCTGTTGATACTCTTTGGTTCTCAGTACTTGCCTCCCTCTCTGGTCTTTAGCTTCTGGGCTCTCTAGTTTGATTCATACCTTTAGTGAACACATTTACTTCTCAGATTGCATTGGTTGATTTGGGGCTCTCATCTAACATATCTCTAGTTTCTGTTCAGGTCCCTGAATCATGCCACTGCCTCAGGAGGCCTGTGTCAGACTGTTCCTTCAGACTAGGAGTGGCCTTGTTCCTCTCTTCTCCTATCACTTCAAGTCCTCCCTACTTTAAGGCCTCGCTAGTGTCTTAGTCTCCAAGAAGCTGTCTCTGAATGAATAAACTCAGTTTTCTCCCTTATCTAACTCCCTTAAGCATTTTTTTTTTGTACTGAATAAGTGAGCATTTTTTTTTCATGAATGTATTTTCTAGTAATTGTTTCATTGAAATTCATTGTCTCTTCACTAGAGTGTAGCTTCTTTGTTGGTAAGCACTGTGTCTTATACATTATTGTACTCCTCATAGTGTTTGATGTAATGATAGATGCTCATACATACTTACTGATTGAGTGATTTCAAATGGGACAGCATTGATGAAAATGAAATGAAGATGACTCTCTCTTGAATAGATGGTCTGAAATACTCTTCAAACATGAGAACTTCCATGGGAATCTTAGGATTTTAGAACCTGTCAAGACATTCTTTTTGTGGCTGCATTAATTCTATGACATCTTGACAGACTTTGAGTTAACATCTTGCTGCTGGGGCAGAGCCCAAGGAGGGCTGACTTTATGCTACAATGAATGCCATTTTCCAGTTTTTCTATGACCTTATGAGAAACTTGTATTGTGAACATCTTGGAGACTTTCTAATCACCAAGATATCTGGAAACCTTTGCTACCCATTCTCTTTACTTCTGTGCTTTTTCTTACACTCTCAATGCTTATCACAGTGGGAGACACATAGCAGGCACTTGATAAAAATTTGTTGAATACTGTTCTAGTATTTACATATTTTGCTATGTGAGGCAGTATCAGAGAGTGGCTAAGAGTATACTCTGAAGTATAAGTTGGGTTCAAGTACCAGCACTAGCACCTATTAATCCTATTACCTTAGGAAACTTACTTTATTATTATGTATCTCAGCTTCTTCACCTACAAAATGGGAATAGCAATGGTAACCACATCCCAGAGTTTTTGTTTATATTAACTACAATAAATATATGTAGTAAAATTCATATATTAAATCCAGTGCCTAAAACATTGCACATTTTTATTGATGTTAGCATTTTCCTTTTTTTCTGCAGCAAATATTTCTGTGTTACTTCATTGCTTGACCATTTCTTCTGTAAAATGTGACCAATGTTTATATATAGATATATAGTATCTTCTAATTGTGTCCCATGTAGCCTGTCTCCCACTGAGATATTTCCTCAGCATGCTGAATACTTAATATCTGTAATTACTATAGAATTAACTGCTGAAATGCACCCTCATATAGTATGAATGTGAAACTGAAAGCTGGGCCATTAAGAAAACAGTACAGAAAAAGTAATATAGTTGAATCGATTTGCATTATTCATGCATCATCCTTAATGTCTTTAAACAGTTCTGTTTATTGGGTTTAGTAAACTCAGAGCAAGGTTGATACGTTGCCTGGAATATTTTAGTGATTTTCTAACTTTAAACTGTTCTCTAAATCTTCCTCTGCAGCTGCTAGTTGAAGCCAATCTTATATTTTCATTGACGGACATCAGACTAAATCATTTTCCTGACTGAAGAACCCCGAAAGAGCACTATATTAAAAAACAGATTTCCTTTTTTTTTTTGGAGTGAGGCATTTGAATGGTAGATACTATATATATATATACGTTCACACTGCATCCTCCATCCCACTTTTGAAGAGTTAATATGATACTTTTCCTCTTACTCCTTATGATGTCCTCAATAGAAATCTGAGTGATCCTGTGTGTTGGAAGGGAAAAACAATGTGCTTTAGCCACTATTCACACCTCCTTAGTTGCTCTGACAAACCCTCTTGTGGCAATGCTGATGACAGATGATACTACAGACTGTAACTTCTTGCTTCATGAAAAAAGAATAAAGGCATCTGGCCCTATAATTATATTTTACTGTTGAGTGTTAAAACTCCCGTTGGAATGCAATAGGAGATGACACTAGCAAATGCAAGTAAATATGGGCAGCATCGCAAAATTGTTAAGCTCATGTACTTTGGAGCCAATCTATCTGGAGAAACCCTGGCTCAGATAATATCTGTGTAGCCTTTAGCAATTTACTTAACCTCTTCATGCCTCAGTTTCTACATCTGTAAATGAGTTATTAAATGTAAAGCATTTGCAAAAGTACCCAGCACATAGTAAGTGTTAGGTAGATGGATCTATTATTACTCATGGGTAACATATAGAGATTTGTTGATGAGAGAGTGTTGTATCTAGAGAATTTTCTAAGGAAGCTTCTGGCAAGCTCTTAGTTTTCAGCTGTTACTGAACTAGAATCTACCTATAGGAATAATCTGGTTGTACTATACCTATGCACTTGGAGAATCCAATTTCTCAATAGAATGTGGTGGTGAAGATGAGCCTGAAGAGGATTATTTCCCTCTGGCTACAGTTGTCGTATGCTGATTTTGGAAACATAGTCTGAAAAGCTCAGTGTAACTGTGAACATGAATGATGGCGTAGTGTAGCGGAAAGGCCACGTATTTGACTTCCATTTCTAGAAATAACATATACTATATAGTTTGGAAACTCTCATGCCAACTACAAAACACCAGATATTCTGGCTAAAATTAACTTATTCATTCACCAAATATTATTGGACAGCTCTCCTATGTGCTCAATAGTGTTCTAGGTGCTGTGGAAGTTAATCAGACATGAATTCCTGACTTCGTGGAGTTTACATTTTGGTGAATAGAAAAAACATAGTTTTCAAGGCATAGTCAAGTGTTCCAGGCATAAGGACATTTCCAGGGGTTAAACACGAAGAGGAAACTGTAAACTAGAGTGATACCCATGGTTTAGCACTGGTTTCCCTGGATATGTTGGAAGTTTGGATATTGGTAACCAAGGTCTGTATTTTAATACCCATGCACAGTGTCAGAGTTGAGACTGAGGCCTCCATATAAAATGAGGTCTCTTAAAGTGTTTTATGTGCAGTGAAAGCATGTGCTGGGAAAACTCTTCTTAGTAGAGGAAGATGTAAGGGAGTTTGTCTGTCTCAGGAAAAGAAAAATGTTTTGGCAGAGAAAAATGTCTTTTCTGAGTATTTGTAATCATGGGCTTGCCCTCAGGTGGCCTTGGAGTTTGAATTTAAGCCCTTTGCATAGTCTAGAAATGTACAAGCAAAAAGCAATCACACAAAAGTGCTGGAATTTACTGCCAGGTGTTCTATGTGAGAAATTCTAGCCAGCAGGAATAAGACAAGGAGATAAGGTTGTCACATACCCTGTGTTGGCTAGAGCTGCCATAGACATTGTGAATGATGAAGTAGAGAATTCTGAGAATTACAGAACAAGATAGATTTGTTAATTTGGGTTCTTGATAATCATGGAGCAACCATAATGGCTTTTAATTTCCTACATTAATGTAAGAGGAAAATATGCTTCTATATCATTTACATTAGTTTTATTATTCACAACTAAATAATACAAATACAAATAGAGTAAAACATGAGATGCAAACCTGATTTTCGAGCAAATAAGTTGGAATATAAGTAAACAAATCAAAAGTAGCATTGATGACATAAACCAATTATAATAGTTTTGAAAGAGTATGAATTTTAGAGTTAGAGAATAGGAATCAAATCTAAGCTTAACCATTTACTTTGGTGGGACCAAAAGACAAATTACTTTTGTAGTTTGTAATCTCTTTGTGTCTCAGTGTCCTCATCCGTAAATTGGAAGAATTATAATAATATCTACATAACATAGTTACTTAAAAATAATTTATGTAAGACTAGACATGGTGCTCAACACTGAACTTAAAATATGTCAAATTATAGTATGAATAATTATAGAGACTCAACAAAATGTTTTCTAGTGAGCACAAATGCCATTGAATATGGCTGATACTTTGCTTGGATAATGCCATTTGACTATCTCCCCAGATATTTCACAGGGTAGTAGTTAGTACACTGGGTCTTGTACTTTGGTTTGAGGCCTAGACTTCAGCTTATTTTATTAGATATATGGTGGTGTCAGCATATTGAGGGTGAACTCAGATGCAGATACATACTAACTATTCTCACAAGAGTAATGTATAAAACTAGGATGTTAGTGTATTAATGAATCATGAACAACATGATTGTTACCAAAATACTTCTTTTGGCATGACCAGAAATTTCTCTGACTTCAGGACAGTCTACATGGGAAACTAAATCATAATAATACCAGCATATTAAATCACAATGAGAAATAAATTTTACAGGAACTGGAATCTATAAAGTCTTTATGACCAACATATCCTCTCCTTCTAGGCAGATGGATAAGGAGAGTCATATCAAAATTGTAGGACCTTTAGCAAGTCACCTAAACATGAAGCCTGATGAGCTTTCAATTGGGTCAAGGTGAGTCAGTTAAAATGATTATCTAATGACATACAACTAAGATAGAGTGACATCTCAAATAAAGGGAGATCTTTACATGAGAATACCATACTTGATTTCAACTTCTATATCATTATCATTATAGAGATGGAGAGACTTGCTAATATGATCAGAATGAAAAATCCTTTTGCTAAGTTATTTTATCCCCTGGACAGTGTCTGGATGGGCACTGTCAAAGGCCAGTATTTATTCATTGATTATCATATTTCCTAGTGAGCCTGTTCGGTTCCTCTTATTATAGAAAATGATTCCTCTAACTTTATTAGTAAAGTTAATCTGTTTAAGGTCAATTCTGCTGGCCTGTAAAAATTCACTTTCTTGAAAATGATTTTGCCTATTATTCTTCTAATGTATTATATGGTTTCTTATTAATTCTGAAGGTAATCTTTATTGCCCTCATTTCCAAGTTCTTGTGCATATATGTAGGGGGTAATGTCTCTCATTGTAGTCTCCTATACAAAGTCTGTATTGCTGATCCACCACTGCTTATTCAATCAAGATGCATTTTAGCTCAGCCTTGTAAATACAGGTAGCATATATGTTGTTCTTCCAATAGTGGGGAATAGACCTTCACTGAGTCATCCACACATTTGTTGACAAATTTCTCATGGCTCAGTCGCTAGGTGTGTATGGTACTTCAGCAGCCCAGACCAGTGGGGAAGAGAAAAAGCTTGAGATGTGGTAGTGCCAAGGCCTAAGAGGAATGACCCACCTGTAGCACTGCACTCTGGGAGGGGACCTGAAATCCAAAGTGATCTGGTTTGGTAGAATTTGGCTCCATTGTGGTCAACATTAATACCTAAAGATAATCTCACAGATAGAAATCAGCAATAGTTTAAAACATCCTTCAGGTTTAAAGAAGGTCTTTAAGCTCTAGCTGAAAGTACAGAGACAAAATTCAGTCCCTAAGTAAAAAAATTTGGCAATTGTTCAAAAGGGAATCAGGATCCCAGTTATAGGGGGCTGAGACATGGTGTCTGCAAGTTATTATTTAGCACCTACCTGCCCACCCCCAAGAGCAGAAAGACTAGATGACATGAAGGTAACACTTGAAACTTACATGCCATGATCTTCCTGAGTTGAGAGCATAGAATGAAAGATAGGGGTTGAGAGTCCCAAATTTACTCAGCTACTTCTGATAAGATGAACTCCCTGCTATAAATGGAATTATGGGGATAACATTGCTACTTTCTGAGAGTATTTAGAAGTTTTTTTGAGACTAAAATAATTTATAATGGAATTTAAAAAGCATGGATGAGCTTCAGATGAGAATGAGAAAAACAATTTTATATATAATCTGGTAAATTCTCTCAGTAGAGATATTTGGCTTCTGCAATAGGAGGAAATACAGGTTTGAATGCCTAAAATGTTGCATATGCCTGGAGTTGGTGTGGGAAGCTGTTATCTCCATGGCTACAAGAGCATCCAGCAGCAGAAGGCTAATAGTAAAAGAATAGTCTGAGATTTTTTTGCTCTTCAAGTATATTTCTTGAATTGAATCCAAATTGATCAAAAGCGTTTTTGAACAAAATCTTTTTTTCAGATATTGACTTTGATTGCTATTTCTCTTTAAAAATCATGAGTTCAACTATCAGTTGTTTTTATGACTACTACTATTTCTAACCACTTGTTTTAAATCCCCCAAATATCTGTTCACTGGACCTCTTTATTTGGATGTCACATGGGGCCCTCAAATTTGATAGATAAAAATGAACTATCTTCCTTTTTTCTTTGCTGTATTTCCAATTTTTGTTTATTATATCAATGATTTAAAGACTCAGGCCATCAGAGGTTAATAGTTTTCCCAAAGTTAGATAGCTTACAGGTGGCAGAACTAGAACTAGAATCCAGATCTTCTGATTTCAAAACCTGTATATTGTCGTGGATTGGACAAGGTGTCAGATAGTCAAACCACTGAGTCAGACATTCAAGGCCCTTCACACTTCAGCCCTTAACCTACCTTTCGAACATCACCTCCCACCACTTCCTTTCATGTTTTTGTTTAACCACACTGTTCTCCTTTTAGTCTAACAAGCATGCCTGGCATTTTTTCCATTTCCATGCCATTGTTTACACTGTTCACTTCACATGGCATGTCTTCCCTCATGCCCACATCCAATCTTGTTTGATCTTCATAGACAAGCACAAACATAATCTTCTATTAACCCCTCCCACCTCGTCTTGGTTAGAAGTACCCACTCTCTCCAATAAATGTCCATAGCAACTTATCTATGTCACTCATGATGACTTTTTACCTTGTATTGTTTACCTTATATTTTTTATAGTTGATTTACAATGTTCTTTCAAATTTTGCTATACAGCAAAGTGATCCAGTCATACATATATATACATTCTTTTTCTCACATTTTCCTCCATCATGTTCCATCTCAAGGGATTGGATATAGTTCCCTGTGCTATACAGCAGGATCTCATTGCTTATCTACTTCAAATGCAGTAGTTTGCATCTACTAACCCCAAACTCCCAGTCCATCCCACTCCCTCCCCCTTGGCAACTGCAAGTCTGTTCTCCATGTCCATGAGTTGGTTTCTTTTCTGTAGGTAGGTTCATTTGTGCCATATATTAGATTCCAGATATGTGATATTATATGGTATTTGTTTTACTCTTTCTGATTTACTTCACTTAGTCTGAGACTCTCTAGTTGCATCCATGTTGCTGCAAATGGCATTATTTTGTTCTTTTTTATGCCTGAGTAGTATTCCATTGTGCATATTTACCATATGTTTGTAATCCATTCATCTGTTGATAGGTTGTTTCTATGCTTGCCCATTGTGAATTGTGCTGCAGTGAACATACAGGTGCATTGTATTTTTTTCAAGGAAAGTTTTGTCTGGATATATGCCCAGAAGTGGGATTGCTGGATCATATGTTCGTTCTATATTTAGTTTTCTGAGGAACCTCCCTACTGTTTTCCATAGTGGTTATACCAATTTACATTCCCACTGACATGCAGGAGGGTTTCCTTTTCTCCACACCCCCTCCAGCCTTTGTTATTGTGGACTTAAATGATGGCCACTAACTGTTATGAGGTGGTACCTTGTTGTAGTTTTGATTTGCATTTCTCTAATAATTAGTGATGTTGAGCATATGTGCCTGTTGGCCATCTGTATATCTTCTTTGAAGAAATGTCTATTTAGGTCTTCTGCCCATTTTTCCATTGGGTTGTTGGCTTTTTTGCTGTTGAGTTGTATAAGTTGTTTGTATATTGTAGATATTAAGTCCTTGGTTGCATAATTTGCAACTATTTTCTCCCATTCCATAGGTTGTCTTTTTTTTTATGGTTTCCTTTGCTGTGCGTAAGCTTGTAAATTTGATTAGGTCCCATTGGTTTATCTCTGTTGCCTTGGGCGACTGACCTAAGAAAACATTTGTATGGTTGATGTCAGAATGTTTTGCCTATGTTCTTGTCTAGGAGTTTGGTGGTGTTTTGTATTATGTTTAAATCTTTCAGCCATTTTGAGCTTATTTTGGTGCATGGTGTGAGGGTGTATTCTAAGTTTCATTGATTTACATGCAGCTGTCCAGTTTTCCCAGCACCACTTGCTGAAGAGACTGCCTTCTTACAATTTTATATTCTTGCCTCCTTTGTCAAAGATTAGTTGACTGTAGGTGTCTGGGTTTCTTTCTGGGTTCTCTATTCTGTTCCATTGGTCTGTCTGTCTGTTTTGGTACCAGTACCACCCTGTCTTGATGACTGTGGCTTTGTAATATTGCCCGAAGTCTGGGAGAGTTATGTCTCCTGCTTGGTTTCATATAAATTTTTGTTGTAGTTCTGTGAAATATGTCATAGGTAATTCAATAGGGATTACATATGAGTAGATTGCTTTGGGTAATATGGCCATTTTAACAATATTAATATTCTTCCAATCCAGGAGCATGAGATATTTTTCCATTTCTTTGAGCTTTCTTTAATTTCCTTGATTAATGTTTTATTGTTTTCAGCATATAGTTCTTTCACCTCCTTCATCAGGTTTATTCCTAGGTATTTAATATTTGGGGTCCAATTTTAAAAAGGTATGGTACTTTTATATTCTTTTTCTAATATTTCATTTCTAATATATAGAAATGCAACCAATTTCTGAATGTTAATCTTGTTTCCTGCTACTTTGGTGAATTTGTTGATCAGTTCAAGTATTTTTTGTGTGGAGTCCTTAGGGTTTTCTATATATAGTATCATGTAATCTGCATACAGGTACAGTTTTACCTCTTCTCTTCCAATTTGTATACCTTTTATTTCTTTTGTTTGTCTGATTGCTGTGGCTAGACTTCCAATACTATGTTGAATAACAGTGGTGAGAGTGGGCATCCCTGTCTTGTTCCAAATTTTAGTGGGAAGGTGTTCAGCTTTTCTCCACTGAGTATTATATTTGCTGTGGGTTTGTCATAAATGGCTTTTATTATGTTAAGGTATGTTCCCTCCATACCCACTTTGGTAAGAGTTTGTATCATGAATGGATGTTGGATTATTTTCAAATGCTTTTCCTGCCATCTATTGAGATGACCATGTGGTTTTTGACTTTTGTTAATGTGGTATGTGATGTTGATTGATTTGGGCATTTTGAACCATCCTTGTGAACTTGGAATGAATCCCACTTGGTCGTGGTGTATGATCTATGATCTTTTTTATATGTTGTTGGATTCAGTTGGCTAAAATTTTGTTGAGAATTTTTTTGTCTATATCCATCAAAAACATTGGCCTATAATTTTCTTTTTTGGTAGTATCTTTGTCTGGTTTTAGCATTAGGGTGATATTGGCTTCATAGAATGTCTTTGGGATTATTCCTTCTTCAACATTTTGGAAAAGTTTAAGAACAATGGGTACAAGTTATTCTTTGTATGTTTGGTATAATTCTCCTATGAAGCCATCAGACAGGTATAGGTGGTGCCCAGAGTTTTTTGCAGTGGCAACAGCAGGGCCTGTGCTTTCCCATGGGAGTGAGAGCAATAATGGATGGTGCTTTGTTTCAGTGCCCTTCTGCGTGACGACCTCTGAGGTGACTGGGGTCACAGGTGGTGCATGTTCTCATACCCCTAATGGTAGTGGGCTGTGCTCATCTCTGGTGTCTTACTTCCCTTGTTTGTCCCCACTGCCTTTAGATCACACAAGAGGTGCAGCATGGCATTTAGTCCCCCACTGTCCTTAGTCTGTGTAAGAGGTGCTCAGCCACCCATAGCCTGCACAAAAGGCATCCCATTGCCCATAACCTGAGCAAGTGGTGCCTCACCGCCCATAGCCTGTGCCAGAGGTGCCCCACCCTCTGAGAGTTCACAGGTGCTCAGGGAAATGTATCCCTATGATGGTCTGCCCTTCTTCCCCTTGCCCTCCCCAGCAGTGGTGCCTTGCTTCTCCTGTGGGCCCAGAACTCCTCCTGGGTTCCCTTTGCTGTGGCACTCCACTCCTCAGCCTGTGTCACATCACTCCCTAGTCCCTTAGGCTGTCTCCACAGGCCAAACCTAGTCCTCTCCCCAGAAATGACCTCCAGAGTCTGAGTCTCAGCTGCTGTGTCCAGTGTTAGTGGTACCAATAGTCTGTGCAGCTCTTACTCTGCTTTGCCCTCCTTGGTCCAGCTGCTGCCCTTTTCTCCAAGTCTTTGAGGTCCTTCCATCTTGGCTGATCTCCCTGTCAGTAAAGTGGCTTCCCAGAGTGTGATTGCCTTTCCTCTTTCACAGCTCCCTCTCAGGAGTGCAAGTCCCATCCTGATTCCTTCTCTCTCTCTCTTTTTTCCTTTTGCTCTACCCAGTTAGGTGGAGAGTTTCTTGCCTTTCTTGGAGGTTTAAAGTGTTCTTCCAGTGTTCAGTAGATATTCTGCACAAATTGTTCTACATGTAGATGTTTCTTATGTGTTTGGGAGAAGGTGAGTGCCACGTCTTCTTCCTCCCCCATCTTGATCCCTACCACCTTATATTATTATTTCATCATGTATTGAGCACCATCATGTGCCATTTCTTTGGATTTTTATGGCCACAACTGTGGCATATGTAAGTTACTGGGCTATGGGTTGACTTGGAGCTGCAGCACAAGCTTATGCCACAGCCATGGCAACACCAGATCCCAGCCATATCTATGATCTACACCACAGCTTGTGGCAACATGGGATCCTTAACCCACTGAGCCAGGCCAGGGATCAAACCTGCATCCACACTATGTCAGGTTCTTAACTGCTGAGCCACAATGGAATCTCCACATGTATCATTTTTATCTGAAATTTGGGGACACCTCATTGAACAACCTGACCAGTGTCACTGGCTTTTTGGGATTCATTGTCTAGTCAGGGAAGAAAGACAAGTTCAAAAGCAGTAGCCATAGAGACTAGAGTAATAGAGTCATAAAGAGGAGGTGCTGGGAATTCCTGTTGTGACCCAGCAGGTTAAGAACCCAACTAGTATCCATGAGGATGTGGATTCAATCCCTGGCCTCACTCAGTGGGTTAAGGATCCAGTGTTGCTATGAGCTGTGGTGTAGGTTGCAGTCATGGCTCAGATCTCATGTTACTGTGGCTGTGGCATAGGCTGGCAGCTGCAGCTCTGATTCAGCCCTAGCCTGGGAACTTCTATATGCTGTGGGTGAGTCTCTAAAAAGCAAAAATAAATAAGTAAATAAATAAATAAAGAGCAGGTCCTATTGGATGCTAGAGAAGGATGCCTTACCAGGACTTGAAATGGTAGGGACAATCAGGAAAATCTTCTTGGAAGACATGACACTGTAGCTTCCTTAGGGTGGGGTCCTTGCTTGATCAGTGTCCTTCTGCAGAACCCTCCAGCTCTGTTCTGTGTACTGAGGAGGGTCTTTATGGCATTGTTGTAGTTCCTTTTGGGGGCTACTCCTTTATTTTAATGTAGTCAATTACACTTCATTCTTTTTTTTCCTCAATTTAAAAAATTTTTTTAAATGATTTTTATTTTTTTCCATTATAGTTGGTTTACAGTTTTCTATCAATTTCTACTGTAGAGCAGAGTTGCCCAGTCACACACATATATACATTCTTTTTCTCACATTATCCTCCATCATGTTCCATCATAAGTGACTAGATATAGTTCCCTGTGTGATGCAGCAGGATCTCATTGCTTATCCACTCCAAATGTAATAGCATTTATTAATCCCAGACTCCCAGTCCCTCCCCCTCCCCCTTGGCAACCACGAGTCTGTTCTCCATGTCCATGAATTTCTTTTTTGTGGAAAAGTTCATTCGTGCCACATATCAGATTCCAGATATCATATGGTATTTGTCTTTCTCTTTCTGACTTACTCAGTATGAGAGTCTCTAGTTCCATCCATGTTGCTGCAAATGGCATTATTTTGTTCTTTTTATGGCTGAGTAGTATTCCATTGTGTATATATATCACATTTGCTTAATTCATTTGTCTGTCAATGAACATTTAGGTTGTTTCCATGTCTTGACTATTGTGAATAGTGCTGCAATGGACATGCGGGTACACTGTATCTTTTTTAAGGAAAGTTTTGTCCGGATATATGCCCAAGAGTGGGATTGCTGGATCATATCGTAGTTCTATGTACAGTTTTTGAAGGTACCTCCATGCTATTTTCCATAGTGGTTTTACCAATTTACATTCCCACCGACAGTGCAGGAGGGTTCCCTTTTCTCCACACCTCCTCCAACCTTTGTTATTTGTGGACTTGTTAATGATGGCCATTCTGAATGGTGTGAGGTAGTATGTTATTGTAGTTTTGATTTGCATTTCTCTAATAATTAGTGATGTTGAGCATATTTTCATGTGCCTGTTGGCCATCTGTATATCTTCTTTGAAGAAATATCTATTCAGGTCTTTTGCCCATTCTTCAATTGGGTCATTGGTTTATTTGCTGTTGAGTTGTATTTGACTTCATTCTTTTCCTGATTTTGGGAGTGGAGCTATAATTAAAACTGGGCAGTGGATGTCTAATGTTAGATTGAAAATCCAAATTAAGTTTTTTCTTGAATAGGTTTTCCCCCTCACATGTGTCCTAGTCTTAAATCACAGTGAAAAAGACCACATACTCACTGCAAAAAATTAATATAATAGATAAGTCTTGCAGAACAGCCTGTTTTCCTTAATAGCATTTATCATGGTTTGTGATTATGTCTGTGTATTAACTCATAGATACCCATGTCCCATATAAGGTCAAAAACTTCACGAAGGAAGTTATTTCTGTTTTCTTCAGATTTGTTTCCCCAGGGTCTAGCACAATGCATGGCACTTAGTAGCAACTCAGTAATTACTTGTTGAATTAATGAATGAATTGCCTAAATAGCTATAATATAGTATAATTTCTTATTATTTACTTTGAAGGTTTTGTTTTATTGCTTTACATTGCAACAAAAAATGATGAGTGATGGAGAAGTGTATTATGGATTCTATTTTCTTAATAAGGGAGAAACATTGTTCTTCCCTAAAAAGATAAAAGATGTACAGATACAAATTTTTATTTATAGCCTCCTAATAGGTCTCCCTGCTTCTACTCCTGCTCCTCTAGAGTCTATTCTCAGCATGGCAGCCAGAGGATCCTTTTAAAAATGTAAATGAAATCACATTACTTACTTTTTAAAACCCTTGATATACTCAGGTTGAAACCATTCTCCTTGGCTATGACCTATAAAACCCTCCATGAGCCTGCCTCTCTTCCTTTTGCTTATTCTGCTCCAGACACACTGGCTTTGTTTCTGACCCTTGAACCTGTCATGTTCTTTTCCTTCTGAGAACCTTGATACTTACTCTTCCTTCTACCAGGAGTGTTCTTCCCCTGGATATTTTACATAATTTGCTCCCTTTTCAAAGAGCTCTTCTTCAGCCACCTTATCTAAAGTAAGTGGTGCTGGGAAAACTGGACAGCCACATGGAAAAGAATGAACTTAGAACACTCCCTAACACCATACACAAACATAAACTGAAAATGGGTTAAAGACCTAGATATAAGACCAGACACTATAAAACTCTTAGAGGAAAACATAGGCCAAACACTCTCTGACATAAACAACAGCACCATCTGCTCAGATCCACCTCTCAGAGTATTGACAATAAAAACAAAAATAAACAAATGGGATCTAATCAAACTTCAAAGTTTCTGCACAGCAAAGGCAACCCTAAACAAAACGAAAAGACAAACCACAGAATGGGAGAAAATCTTTGCAAGTGAATCAACTGACAAGGGATTAATCTCCAAAATTTACAAACACCTTCTGCAGCTCCATACCAAAAAAACAAACAACCCCATCAAAAAATGGGAAGAAGATATAAACAGACAGTTCTCCAAAGAAGACATACAGATGGCCAAAAAACACATGAAAAGATGTTCAACATCACTCATTATTAGAGAAATGCAAATCAAAACCACTATGAGGTACCACCTTACACCAGCCAGAATGGCCATCATCCAAAAGTCTACAAACAGTAAGTGCTGGAGAGGGGGTGGAGAAAAAGGAACCCTAGTACACTGTTGGTGGGATTGTAAATTGGTGCAACCACTGTGGAAAGCAGTATGGAGATTCCTCAGAAAACTAAACATAGAACTACCATGTGATCCAGCAATCCCACTCCCGGGCATCTATCCGGAGAAAACCATGACTCTCAAAGACACGTGTACTCCAATGTTCACTGCAGCCCTATCTGCAATAGCCAAGACATGGAAACAACCTAAATGTCCATCAACAGAGGAATGGATCAAGAAGATGTGGTACATATGCACAATGGAATATTACTCAGCCATTAAAAGGAATGTAATACCAGCATTTTTAGCAACATGGATGGACCTAGAAGTTACCATGCTAAGTGAAGTCAGCCATACAATGAGCCACCAACATCAAATGCTTTCACTGACATGTGGAATCTAAAAAAGGACACAGTCACCTTCTTTGCAGAACATATGCTGACTCACAGACATTGAAATACTTACAGTCTCTGGAGGAGACAGTTTGGGGTGTGGGGGGATGTGCTTGAGTTGTGGGATGGAAATCCTGTGAAATTGGATTGTGATGATCATTATACAACTATAGATGTGATAAATTCATTTGAGTAATAAAAAATAAAATAAAATGTAAAAAAAAGAAAAAATTAATTAAACCTCATCATCTCTGCCACAAGATCCTATTACTTAGTTCCATTTTTAATAGCAATTATCATTATCCTAAACAATCTTATTTACTTGTTTACTTTTGGGGTCAATATACTGTAATCTCCAAGAAGGAAGAGATTTTTGTCTGTTTTGCTCACTGTTGTATTTTCAGCACTTAGGGTCAGTGGTAGAGTACACACTCATTAAATATATTTTGAATTAATGACTACCTTGTCATTATCTACCTGCAAAGACTGTAAGCCTTTAGTGGCAGGAACTGCACCTGTTTCCTTCACCATTTTATCCCAGTGCCTTAGGATGTAGTAGTTCACGCTCCATAAGCATGAGTTGAATTGAACATAGTTATGCCCATAAATAATGTGGGTTAAATGAACTCCCAATTTCTTTTTAACCTTGCTGAGCTCTTTGTAAAATGATAAGCTCTTCAGAAAACCCCCCAGAATGTAAACAAACTTTGTTTGCAAATCTTTCATTTTTTTAACTAATGTGCAAAATGTGATTACGTTTTTCTTCCATATCTCCTTTGGCATCCTGTTTGATTTTTACAATCTAAAACTAGTCATTTACCTTTCCATGCCCATTGACGGTCACTTAATAAAGCCCTCCATTGCCTTTTGTCTGAACTTTCACAGAAACCTTCTAACATTTCATTCTTCTTCCTTCCTGTCTTTCTCACTTCCTAGCCATCCAATGAACAGGATGCCAAATTAATCTTCTGACAGTTCATATTTGATCACACCATTTTTAATTCAGAAAACTCTAGACCTACAAGGTATGTGTGGCCATGTATGATTGAACTCTGTCTACTGAATTAATTATAGAATTTTCACCCTAACATCCAAAGCTCTCATTGGCATTCTACTAATCTAATTTTCCAGCTTTACTTTTTATTGTCCACTACATGAACTCTACTGTTTTTCCAGACTTGACTACTTGCATATCTTGGACATACCCACGACTCTAGTAATATTGTTTTATGACTCAAATGCCCTCTTTTTCATACTTGTTTGCTAAAATCCTTTCAACTCTATGTTAGATACCATCTCTTCTTTTCATGCCTTTCCTAAGGGAGACATAAGACAAATACTCAAATACATGGCCTTCATGTTAGGTAAACAAAGATGAGCTGAATCTCACACCAAAATAAATCACAAATGTCTGTGAAGTGAAAGCTCTCTTAGGGCAGGAAATATGTCTGTCTTGTTCTCCATTACCTGCCCAATTCCTAGCACAGTTTTTGGCATAGTAGATACTAAATAAAAATGTAATAAATAAATAGTAAATGAGCTAGAGAAGAGAAAGATCATATTCCATCTTATATGCTTCTGGAAGACAGGGGTTTCTTTTAAGATTTATGCTCATGTCCCTTATAGCCCTACATAGTGGATGCTCAAGAACTGTTTGTTGAATTTAATTGAAAACGTAGTGTCCTATAAACAGTGTCATTACTTGAATACTGATTATCTTTGAACTCAGTTTGTACTCGGGCAGTGTCATTAACAAGATGTGGGTCTGAGGTAAAATGATGTATTGCTATTTTACTGACAGATTCAGGGAGAATGGAGTCAGAAAAGCCAAACTAAGGGCTTCCTGGAGTCAGTTAAAATCTCCACATGAAGAAGATTGATTGGAAAATACTCAAAGGCCAAATAAAGTTCTCAGGAAGATGATCAGTCCAATGAAACATTAGTTTTTACTGTTTATCACCAATGAATCATTTCAAACTGTTGTTTGTGAAGGGAGTTGGAACAGCTTTGTCTTCTGGCTTCTGAACCCTGTAATTTTGTTCACTATTGTGAAACAATGAAGCAACAGAGTCCCATTGTGGAGGAGGTAAAAACTTAGATTTTATTGACATCGGTGTTATTTGATGCCCTTCTTCAGTTGTCTCTTTTTGTTTCCTGCACAGGGGCACATGACTTTTGTATTAGTTCTTTTGTGGTACCCTATGCTAGGCAGCAGACCCTTCCTGATCCGGGCCTTTCCACATATGCTCTTTCTGAAAAAAAACTCATATAGTTCCAGGTCCTTAGAATCCAATGTGTAAAAAAAAAGTAAGTCAAAAGTCTTGAGTGGTTGTTTTGGCTTCAAGTGTGACATACTTGCATTTTAATGGGTTTCTAAAAGCAAAGCATTGACCCAACAGAAAAGAGTAATCAGAGGAGTTCCAAGTGCTAAGGTAGGCTAGGACAAACCAGGACAATTCAGAATGCCCCATTTGACCCTGAGTACCCTGTGGACCAAATGAAGTTATATTAGCCAAGACTCTCAGGAGAAGAATTGACATATTCACTTGTTGGGTTATTTGGGGATATCTTTAAAGCGCTTGGAACTCATCAAAGACAAGTACTATTACTTGGAGCTTGAGGAGGTAGCTTGAAAGCAATAAAGTAGAAATACCACTTTATCCAGCAGGTGGTAAACATATGGAACCTATTACCTTAGGAAATGATTCAGACTGAAAATAGAAAAAGGGTTAAGAAGGGCTGAAAAAAAATTTTGAATTCTAGACCCAAGGGAAAGTTACCCATACAGTGGGCCTAGTCCTCAGCTTCTTAAGAGAATGCCATAGATAATATCTTATAAAATTTCTATTTGACTGGATGATAGAACCAAATGCCATTCTTTGACATTTCTTATATTATTGTCTTCTTTTGGAAGCTTCATTCCTTCTCTTTGTCTCCCGTTTACAATTTACCCTCTTTTTATCTCTTTGTTCCTTCCCTTTCTCTATCTAGAGGCATTTCAAATATTATCTCTTTCCATCAGTCTCAGAATTCTGAGCTCTTAGAGCTATATGGTCCAATATGGTAGCAAGAAGATACACATGGCTACTTAAATTTAAATTTTTTTAAATGATTTTTATTTTTTCAAATGACTTTTATTTTTTCCATTATAGTTGATTCACAGTACTGTACAGCGAAGTTACCCAGACACACACACATACATATATATACACATTCTTTTTCTCACATTATCCTCCATCATGTTCCATCACAAGTGACTAGATGCAGCTCCCCTGTGCTATATAGCAGGTTCTCATTTTATTTATTTATTTATTTATGTCTTTTGTCTTTTTGAGGGCCGCACTGCAGCATATGGAGGTTCCCAGGCTAGGGGTCTAATCAGAGCTGTAGCTGCTGGCCTATACCACAGCCACAGCAACACCAGATCCGAGCCCTGTCTGTGGCCTACACCACAGCTCACGGCGATGCCGGATGCTTAACCCACTGAGCAAGGCCAGGGATTGAACCTGCAACCTCATGGTTCTTAGTTGGATTCGTTTCTGCTGTGCCATGACAGGAACTCCAGGATCTCATTTTAAATTAAATGGAACTGATAGTTTAGTTCATCACTTGCACTAGAAAAAATTCAGTTGCTCAGTGGTCCCACTAGCTCAGTAGCTAGTGGCTGGGCTATTACAGTTCAGATAAAGTGTATTTCCATTATTACAGAAACATCCATCACATAACACTGAACTGTATTTCTGATCTTCTATCTCCTAGACATTAATAAATTCAACAGAAACATTTATTACATATACTATACCAGGCACTGTACTCAGCTCATTGCATATATAATCTCAT
Organism: Phacochoerus africanus; assembly: GCF_016906955.1. Classification (NCBI taxonomy): domain Eukaryota; kingdom Metazoa; phylum Chordata; class Mammalia; order Artiodactyla; family Suidae; genus Phacochoerus; species Phacochoerus africanus. The sequence continues at coordinate 104,793,849 of NC_062560.1, read as the reverse complement.
TTAATGCTCTCCACAGTCTTGTGAGCTAGATACTGTCATCATCTTCATTTTATAGTTGAGGAAACCAAATCTCAGAGAGGTTAAATAGCTTGTCCAAAGCCACGTAGCTAGTAACTGGCAGAGCTGGGTCTGGAACCCAAGTCTGGTTCAAATACCATGCTTTTAACCACTCAACTAGACTGTCTCTCATAAATTCCTCATTCTTCCTTCAAGTTCATCTTGTCATCATTTGAATGAGAAGGAGTAGATGACATTGCTTATGGAAAGACTCTGGCATACATCACCTTGTGAGCCCCATAGATTCAATGTGAACATTGCCTTTCTCTTACCTACTATTCAGCTGTCTCTTCTTACTCATTCTTCCATCTCTCCTTTCCTATCCTGAGAGATACATGTTGTAAGAATTAATGGGCATTAGTGATTTGTTTCTTAAAGCAAACCACATAAACATTGTTCTAGGTCCAATTGCTTTTCCTTCAAAACCCTCTCTGAGCAAAGGTTGGAGAAAAGATAGGTAAAATAGAAGTCTTCCTGGCAACTGTTAGTGTCAGTGTTTAAGAAGAGAAAATATAGTTCTTTTGTGAGAGTATAAGAACTCTAATCTCCTTTATCCCCAAACCCAGCCCAACTATATGATCTACTCAGTATCCTGTCTAAAACTAGAACAAAAATGTCTGCATTTGACTACATCATCTGTCTTCCTGTATTCATCTTTATATCTGTATTCTCAGTACATGTTCAAACATTCCATACTACAAAATGGCTATTTCACTTGAAGATTTATCTCAAGTGTTTCCTAAACTTGTGTGCTATGGGATACTGTTATGCAGGATATTAAAATGTATTCTATAAGGATAAAAGTCTTTAGTGATCAGGAGTTCCTGTTGTGGTGCAGTGGTTAATGAATCCGACTGGAAACCATGAGGTTGTGTGTTCGATCCCTGGCCTTGCTCCCTGGGTTAAGGATCCAGCCTTCCCGTGAGCTGTGGTGTAGGTCACAGATGTGACTTGGATCTGGTGTTGCTGTGGCTGTGGCATAGGCCGGTGGCTACAGCTCCGATTAGACCCCTAGCCTGGAAACCTCCATATGCTGCAAGAGCAGCCCTAGAAAAGGCAAAAAGCAAAAAGCAAAAAAAAAAAAAAAGCAAAAAACAAGTCTTTAGTGATCAAACGTGCTTGGGAACTACTGGATTAAAAATTCTAAGCAGATTTCTTTAAGGTGGGACTTCTCAAAGTCTTGATGTAAATTGAGTTAAGCCACTTTCCCCGCTCAAAATCATTTAATCCCTACCACGGTTCACAAGACCCTACATGAGCTGGCCCTGCCTTCCTTTTCAGCATTATCTGATACCCTTCTTGCCCCTCATGCTCTGCTCCAGCCACATCAGCTCCCTTGATGTTACCTGAACACACTAAACTGTTTATAGTCTCAGGGAATTTCCAGTATTCACTCTTCTCTATTCCTAACTTTTCTTTGTTATTCCAATGTAACAGCCATGATTTTCAGATCAAATATCACCTCCTCAGAGAGCCCTTCCCTGATGATTCTGTCTAAAGTAGTTATAACATATCCTCCTGCCATGCTCAATCTCATCTTTCCATTTTTTAGAAATTCAACTTATTTATTATTATCTAAGATTATCTAATTTATTTATTCATTGACTTGTATATTTTGTTTCTCCAACTGGGATGCTAGCTCCATGAGGGCAGGAACAATATCTGCTTTATTCCAACCATTTTATAGCCATTTCAAGAGTACCTGAAACATAGTGGCTGCTCCACAAATATTTGCCAAATCGAAATTGTGAATTATGATCACAACTATAAATAATTGAAATTATTAAAATTGATTGAAATAGTAAGTAATAGCCATTTATATAGAAAGTATGTTATAAAAATTTCCCAAAACTAGTTTGAAAATTCAACTCCCCCCCCCAAAAAAACACACTTTAAAAAATTAACTCTGAATTCATGTTCTGCAGTACACAGGTTGGAAAATGATCTAAAATTCTTTGCAGATTTATTTTTCAATTTGAGAGGGGTTAATAATTTCCTGTAAAATTGATAGAGATTTGAACAATTTTGGCCAAAAAGTTGCCACAGTGCATATCCAAGAATAAAAGCTAGCAATTTATTTCCTTCCTTCCTTCCCACTTTCCCACCTCACCCTCCCACCCAATCAAGTCCTCAAATAAAGTTTCTCCACAGAAAGTTAGCAGAAAGATAAAAAGAAAAACAATGAAAGAGATAGCAATAAATAGCTTTTTCTGGGGGCGATCTGGTAACAGACCCTATCAGGGATAAGGAAATAAAAAACAGAAGGGTCATTCTACTTTCTCAAAATATCAGTGAAATGAAACTGCAATGCAGAGCATCCGTACCTGCAGGCACACAAGAGGAGACCGTAACTAACAGGAATAGCAAGCCAACACACCAACAGTTTTAATTTCATCTTGTGAACAGAAGGAGGCTAGACAGATGCATGGTCCAATGTGATAATTACCAGTGTCTGCTTGAATATAAACTTTCTTGTCTTCTGCTTCATTTTCTTTCTCAGTGAATGGGTTTAAAGAGCCATTTCTGGGATTTTAGTTAGGCTTTCTGCCTTTCTGCCAAGGACACTCATTAAATATTTAATGAAATTCTGGAAGTTGACTTTTAATTATGATGTGTAAGCAGGCTACATAGTCATAGGTCGGAGAAACACAATATTAATCCAATGAGAGGGGTCTCTGACTGAATGCAATTATAAAAGTAACAGTAATCTGATTATTTTAAAAGAGGTTCAGATTCTAGAAAATTTATTCCAATGATGTTGACATCAATCCTAGTGGAAATATCTAGTGGAATCTAGAAATTAACTGTAAATGCTAAGAAAAGGCACTGGTGACTATAAGGGCTCTCAGTATGGCTTCCCCAGGGTTAAATTATGCCGAGTTAATTCCATTTCATTTGCTCAACAATAAGAATAGGAATATCACAGTGATGGCATGCAGGTTCTAGCACTAGACTTCAGGTTCAAAATCATAGCTCTGCCACTTATTAGCTGTGGATTTTCAGACAACTGACTTTTTCTCTGTTTCTGATCTATAAAATCAAAATAGAGGTAGCACTTATTTCATAGAATTGTTGTGAGTGTAAATGTGTTTATACATGTAAAAATTTTAGAATAGTATCTAAGGGCTTTAGAGCAGTAGTGAGTGATTGATCAGTAAGCATTAGCTACTGTTATTTCGGTGCCTGGAATGTGAGCTGTATGGCAATAGTTTTTGGTGGTTCCATAAATAGTTGAGTAACTCTAATGTAAACATACTAATAAATTTATGTCAATCAGAAAGGAAATTTCTAGTGATATTCTGTTCATAATTTTTAGTCAATTAATTGGCTGAATGTATGAATAGCATACTATTGACTCTGTAGATATTAAAAGTTTTTATAGTCTAGAAAAATAGGGTAAAAATGATAATAGCTCATTTAATATGTATAAATTTCAAGTCCCAACTTTGGGGTTTAAACTCAACTGTACAAATGTCGGGTGCAGAAAATGTGGTCTAGTAAGAGTTTTAATATGTGAATCCAAGAGGATTATTTGACCATATGCTCAGCATGAATCAACACTGATCAGCCATGCTAATGGTGCCTTAGTGTACATTGATGAATATGTACAGACACAATAGGAGAGGTGCATTGGCTCAGCCAGTCCTCTGGTAACATTTAGTTCTAATGTTACATTTTAAGAAGCATTTTGACCACTGGACAACCTTTTTTTGAGGGTAGGAACTGTTTCAGTCATTGTTTTATCTCAAATATGTAGCATAGTGCTTAGAATGCAGTAGATGTTTATGAAATATTTGATGAATAAAAATAAACAATGAAATATCATGTATCCGTAAAATATGACCAAGATGATGAAGAGGCTATAAGCTATGTGATACATGGAATTGTTGAAAACACTGAAGCTGTTAAGCCTGGGGGTACATGGTAAGCTATCTTCAGGTATTATTAGGTAGAAGAGGTATTAGACTTATTCTGTGCAGTCTGAAGTTAGTTTTAGAACTACCAGCTTTCAACCACATCTGATAACATTTATATGGCACTTTATTGAATACTTCGTCATATATTATTTCATATAATTGTTATTTTTTACCAACTTCTAGGAGGTAGTTACTGCAGAAATTTTACCCCAATTAAATAGAAAATAGTAATAGCTAACACTTACGTTGTACTTACTGTATATCAACCACTTTGCACATATAAACTCATTTACATTTCACCGCATGAGTTGGTTATGTTTATTATCAGGTACACCTTATTGATAACTAACCTTAGGCCTAGAGAGGTTAGATAACATGTCCAAGGTCACATATCTAGCAATGAATAGAGCCAAGTTTTGATTCCCCTCAATCTGGGCTCCAGTCCATACTCTTAACTGTTACAGTGCACTGAATTTCACATTAGCACTTTCTATGGAAGAAGAAACTGAACTGCAGATCAAGTGATTTGCTTAAGATTGCCCAGCTAAAAAGTGGCAATCAGGATCTAAATTCTGACTTAAGATCTAGTGCTCTTTCCACTACCCCTGGATGATTTTCTTGTTGGATGAAATTTGGACTTTTGTAGAGCCATTTAGCCGTGTGAGACAAGCTGTGGAGAGGATGCCTACACAGAGTGTGAAAAGAACTTCAGTGATCTTTAAGGTTTATTCCAGCTCAAGATCTTATGGACACAGTATTTCAGGAAGAGCAAAGGGGGTCTGGCCAAGGAGAACAAGATGATCAGGGAAGATCACTACCACAAGAAAGTGCTTCTCAAAGTGTGGTACTCAGAATATCTGTGTCAGAATAATCTCAGGCATTTGTTCCCATTGCATATTTCCAGGCTTCTCCTCAGATTTTCTGAATCTATTTCTGAGATAGTGCAAAAACACCAAGGGACTCTTATTGAGACAGATTTTGAGAACCATTCATTTAGAGTTGACCAGAACCAGATTAGCAAGTCTTCAAAGTCATGCTAAGGATAAACAAAGAAATGTGTTTAAGAAAAGGAGATATGAAAAGATTTTTCTTTTCTTTTTTCTTTCTTTATTTCTTTCTTTCTTTTTTTTTTTTGTCTTTTTAGGGCTGCACCCATGACATATGAAAGTTTCCAGGCTAGGGGTCTAATGGGTGCTGTAGCTGCCAGTATATACCACAGTCATAGCAATGCCACAGCTACATGGCAATGCAGGATCTTTAACCCACTGAACGAGGCCAGGGATTGAACCTGTGTCCTTATGGATACTAGTCAGATTTGTTTCCACTGAGCCACAACGGGAACTCCAAGATTTTTCTAATTAGGAAGTTTCTCTACTATAATGAGAAGGATGGGCAAGAGAAAAGTGAAAATGCAGGTGGGAGGAACAGACAGTTGTCTAATTTAGTAATCCAGGCAAGATATATTTCCAATTTCGGAATAGTAGTTCTATATAGGGTTTTGATAGTTTATGATTGGTAATATAGCCCGGGACTCTAAAATCCTTGGTTCCTGCCCTCTCAGTGACCCCTCCTTCTTGGAGAGTTCTATATCAAGGGAGCTATGTGCAAAGAACAATAACCAATGGGAATGTATTTAGTACTTCATTGATAGCTGAGTACTGGTCAATACTCAATAATCTTTGTAAAAATTGAATGGTATGATGGGGTTTAAGCTGGAGGCTTAATGGAGTCCCTCACCCCCACTCCCTTATCCAGATCTTAGGACCTGAGTACTTAGATATGCACTTGGGGCAAGAGGTAAGTGGAGAGTGTGTAGGGTGAGGGAGGGAAAGAAGATGGGGAGACGGAAAGGGAGAGAAAAAGAGAGAGAGGGAGAGAATGATTGGGTCTGTACCAACAATTTAGACCCTTCTTAGAAGTATAAATGAGAAAGTGTCATAAATGAGTTATGGAACAATAACTATATGCACTGTTCAAATGTGACAAGATCTATGTTTCAAGCTTTGACCAATAAGCACATAAAGTCGTCTTCCCTTGTGAAGGTGCTGTTAAGTGGATGGAGGCAGAAGGTTGGGGAGAAAGGTAGAATTTCTCTCCACACTACTCTAAACAAGGAACCTTTTGTTACATAGTGATAGTCTGTTCTATAGCTCCTGGCCATGGTTTTAGCAGAAGGGATCAGGAAGAAAGCAGGGGGATAATTTGGAGGATGTGGGTAGATGCTTCTGAGCCAGTATCTCACTGGAGAAAAAAGTTTGCCTATTGAGTTCCCCAAGAGGCATTTCAAATCTATGTGCTATGAAACAAGAATAAGCTAGTAGTTATTCTACATGACCTATTCAACCAGAGATTTTCAATCCTTTTTAAAAAACCAAATTCAACTATTGTAAAGAAATTGGGATTCAGGTCCAAGTCATTAGTTCCTCAGTGACATTACAGAAAAAGTCCCTCTCTGTTCTCCTTCCTTTTTACCATTTGTTGATTAAAACATTTGTTCATGTTCCTTTAGTGAACTTGGTTGCAGTGGTTTGAAGCTGCATTCTAGTCCAAACCACAATCCAAATCCCACCCACAAGTTTTCTTTCTTGAGAGAGTATCCTTCTCAGGCACGAGCCTGGGAGTCACTGCAGCCTAATCAGCTTGTCATCCCTTAGTGCCACATATTCTTGTCTTTGATAAGCTTTCATTCTGGGGGGCATCCTGTAAAGCTCGTGATGCCATCTTCATTGAACTCATGCTTATAAGAAGAAAATAAGGGGCTATAGAAAACTTATTTTTAAATTGAATTTAAGTAGTTTTGCCACATTTTAAATGTCAGACGGAACTGTTCCACAGTATAAATCTGCCAAGTCTATGCAGGCGGCTGTTTTCAATAGGTCTGTTCATGCCCTATTGTACTAATCTTTTTTTAAGCACACACCTTGCTGGAAAAGGCCAAGAACACCCACACAGGCAGTGGGCACTGTTACTTTTTTCTTGCTCCAACTTGATGAATAGGTTCTCATTCCATTTGGTATGTTGCACTGTGAAGCATTTCCCAGTCATTTTCTTTCCTTGATGGACATTGAGCCTTCTTGGGACACAGCAGGCAACAGTCCCTGTACTCTCCCACATGGCCATCCACTCCTCCAGCCATCTGCCCATCTATCTGCCTCCTCTTGATCACCCTCCCCTCTTCTCCCACATAGATTGGATCCTCAATTCAAGAATGATCAAGAATTAAAAGCAGTAGATGAGTGTGGGAATGGTCTGGTGAACTAGAATTCCATTTGTTTTCAGCCACGAATGCTAAAATCTTCCTATTATGTACACCTTTTCACCTTAGCAAAGTGCAGTCTGGTTACCAACAGTGAAGTGACCTTTAGTAATTTGTAAAGTCCTTAGGATAGCATCTGTCTCTTAGTAAGGCAGTATGCCTCTTGGTTTAGAACTTAGAATCTGGAGTCAAATGATGCAGATCCTGGCTCCTCCACTTACAAGCTGTGTAATCCCAGAAAAGTTCCATAACTTCTGTGAGACTCAGTTTCCTCATCTGTAAAATGGAGCTAATACCTATATCACAGTGTTGTGAGAATGAAATGACATATCTGTCAAGTGCCAGGTGGAGTGTCTGACATGTAGAAAATACTTACTTGTTGTATATAGTTTTTAGTAAATGTAAGTGTTCAATGAAATGTTATCTGCAAGTATTATTATTTATTATTTAATTTTATTATTCTTCAAGCCCTGTGTAATCATCCTACCCATCAGTGATTACTGATCCTGCATCTATAATCTTAGATAAGCAAAAAATACTTGGGACGTCCTATCTCTGTATAAAAGATGATGGTATTAAGACATTTCCTATGAGTGACCTCTTATTAAATCTTTAATTTGAGCTTTGGTTTTGTTTCTTCCCTTTTCTTAGAAAAGGAATGATATTAATAATGCCATTTGTTTGAAGTTTTCATGCAGATTTTGTTTATTTAGGGGATTCTCTGGGAAAGTATATAACATGTGACAGGCAAGAGAAATTGAGACAGTTCAATTTGCCTTGACCCATCTTTTTTTGGTAACACATCAAGTGTCTTTATACCCAGTCTAGGAGTTGGATGTCTGTCTCTCACTATATGTTGGTGAGGAGAAGAAAATATCACCATGGAAAAGATTTGAATTTCTTCTGATTAGCCAGGAACCACAGAATCTTCTCTAGCATAGTGTTTAAAAACCTGTGAATATGCCACATGCATAACATAAGCAGTTCCTAACTTGCAAACGAATTCACTTCCACAAGTTCATTTATCAAGAAATTTTTCATAACTTGGAACTCACTGTGCCTTGGAAACAATGCTCTATAAAATGGTGCTTGATTTTTCTCTACAGTGGAGATGATGGAATACTTATGATTCTTTTGAGTAATCTTATGTTCCATAGGAATGAAATAGCTGGTAGTGATTATGCTTTCAAAGGTCTAAAAGGGGAACCAGTCAGAAGATGCTGGTCTGGAAAATTGGTAAAGTTGTACACATTTCCATTTCCAACTATTGTCAATTTATTTTTTCAAAGAAAATTAAGATTTTCAGAGAAATTCCTGGTTTTCTAAGGATATATCCAAATATTTAGAGGTGTGTAAGTTAAAAAAAGCTTCAGCAGATCAATGTGATGAGATGCCTTTTTAGAGAATTTTTTTATAGCTAATATACATTCTATAAAGGACTTGCCCTTCACATAAGTGGATCAGGAGGGCACCTGTAGTGTAACTTGAAGGGTACCCCTATTATTTCCTTATATCGCAAGTAATAATTCCACTGTCCTCCCAGAGTACCAGAAATTCTACCATAGCTATTCACTTTGTACTCTGGCACTTTTTCTTCATAACTAAAGTGGGAATACTTTTGTATATGGCAACTCATCAATGTATTTTCAGTGATCAACAACTCAGCATCAGTTAGTTTACCAGGTAGAGTGTGCTGAGGGTACCATCCAGGAAACAGGTAAATTTGATAGTAGGTATAGGGAATTGGAAATGGTATTTTCAAGTTTGATACAAAGCCCAGGAAGAACAGGCTTGGGTAAGGTTTTAACAAGGCATCTGTGCCTAAAGGCATCAGTTTCCTGGTAGAGGCAGAGAATTTGCTCAAGGTGAAAGAGGATAGTTTTTACAATATGGAATAGGTAGCAGCAGGATAGAGAATGGCTAGGAGGGACCAGAATGTGTGGTTTGGTTAGATAAAGTGGAATCAGCAAAAAGTTGCAGCTTGGAGGGACAAACTGTCTTAAAAAAAAAAAAAACCAAGTTGACTTTGCTGATGGGCAAGATTAGTTAACCAAAGGCAGCAGTGTCAGATAGCTAAGCACCTCAGAGGTAAATACTTGGTAGGCTAGCTAAGACAGGAAGGAAGAGTTAACGAGATCCATGTAGGCCCAGAGTTCAGAAAATTGGAAATATTGACAACAATTATGCAAGAAATACTGATGCAAACACTTGTATTGGGGAGAACCCACACCACTTTGTTCTTTTTACCAGTTAGTGTAACCTTGTTTTCCCAAGTGTTAATTATACATAATAAATGTTTAGAGACCTGTGGGTATACTTGCTTCTATGTGAGGCTGAGAAAAATTGTCCTCAGCCTGGTCTATTCCAAATTCCACACATAATCTGATATTATTTGCCTATTCCAAATTCCACACATAATCTGATATTATTTGCCTGTATTTATGTGTTAAAGGAATTGACTTGGGTCTCAGGCAAGAACATCCCCTTATGCCAGGAAAGATTCATTAGGGAAGTCTCCCTGGAGCTGAGTCAAGAGGTGTCTTTTGAAGGGTGAAACAAATGGTGACAAGTTAAGGAAGGAAGAGTCTAGTTTTATGGCACTTTTTAAAAGCTTGTCTGGCAAAATGTAGAAATAAGGGCACAGATGAAACCAATGAAAATCTTAATGTAGCTTGTATTATTAGATTACCAGTACAAGCATTTCTTTTGAATTCAGTGGTGCAGGATACTCTAGTACCTGAAGGCAACAAGCCAGATAAATGATCTTTTGGGAGAGCAGATGCAGAGTTTCTTGTCTTTGGATGATATTAGAGACTGTGCTAGACAGCTTCTAAGATGGCCCCCAAAGATCTCTAACTCTTGGTATTCATGTTCTGTGTAATCCCTGCCCCCACTTTCAGTATAAACTGAAATTATTGACTGTCTTATAACAGATAGAACATCTTAGAAGTAAAGGGATGTCACTTCCTAGATGAGGTTATAAAATATAGTAACTTTTGTCTTGGGAGCTTCCTCTATTTCTCTGTCTACTTCCTCAGAGGGAAGCCAGCTGCCATGCTGTAAGTTGCACTATGGGAGGCCCAGGACAGAACTGAGGTAGACATCCAGTGAAGACTTGAGTCCTATGACCAATAGCTTGTGAACAACTGAATCCTGCCAACAGTCACATGAGTGAGCTCAGAAGTAGATCCTCCCTCAGTTGAGCCTCAGATGAGACTGCAACCCTGGCTGGCAGTTTGACTGTGACTTCATAAAAGACCTTGAGCCAGAGGCACCTAGCTCAGCTATGCACAAATTCTTCACCTACAGAAACTGAGGTAATATTTGTTATCTTAAGCTCCTGAGTTTTGGGGTAATTATTACTATTTTTTGGCATTTATTATTATCATCATCATCATCATCATCATCATCATCTTTAATAGTGATTTCCCCAATACATTTTTTTTCTACTGTACAACACGGTGACCCAGTTAAACATACATGTACACATTCTATTTTTGCACATTATCATGCTCCATCATAAGTGACTAGACATAGTTCCCAGTGCTACACAGCAGGATCTCCTTGCTAATCCATTCCAAAAGCAATAGTTTGCATCTATTAACCCCAAGCTCCCAATCCATCCCACTCCCTCCTGTTCTCCCTAGGCAACCACAAGTCTATTCTCCAAGTCCATGATTTTCTTTTCCATGGAAAGGTTCATTTGTGGCATATATTAGGTTCCAGATATAAATGATATCATATGGTATTTGTCTTTCTCTTTCGGACTTACTTCACTGAGTATCAGAGTCTCTAGTTCCATCCGTGTTGCTGCAAATGACATTATTTTGTTCTTTTTATGGCTGAGTAGTATTCCATTGTGTATATATACCACATCTTCCTCCTCCAGTCATCTATCAATGGACATGTGGATTGTTTCCATGTCTTGGCTATTGTGAATAGTGCTGCAATGAACATGCGAGTGCATGTGTCTTTTTTTAAGGAAAGTTTTGTCCGGATATATGCCCAAGAGTGGGATTGCGGGGTCATATGGTCGTTCTACGTATAGATTTCAAAGGTACCTCCATTCTGTTCTCCATAGTGGTTGTACCAGCTGACATTCCCACCAACAGCTCAGGAGGGTTCCCTTTTCTCCAGACCCTCTCCAGCATTTGTTATTTGTGGACTTATTAATGATGGCCATTCTGACTGGTGTGAGGTGGTATCTCACAGTAGTTTTGATTGGCATTTCTCTTATAATCAGCGATGTTGAGCATTTTTTCATGTGCTTATTGGCCATCTGTATATTTTCCTTGGAGAAATGTCTATTCAGGTCTTTTGCCCATTTTTCCATTGGATTGTTGGTTTTTTTGCTGTTGAGTTGTATAAGTTGTTTATATATTCTAGAGATTAAGCCCTTGTCAGTTGCATCATTTGAAACTATTTTCTCCCATTCTGTAATGGGGTAATTATTAATGCAGCAAAAGATAACTAAGAGAGATACAAACTCCCAAATTTTTGCCTATTCTGTGGATAGGTATACAAAAATTCCTTATTTGATGTTCTGGCTATCCTCTGTTGTGATCAGGGAATTTGCCCAATTTTTAGAGGGTATTAATAAACACTAATCCTCTAGAGTTTTTGGAACTCTGTGGGCTCTCTCAGTCATCCCCAAGAGATGTCCTCATCAGTAACAAGGAAGTCTTGTTTGAGTATGGTAGTATTGTGGGGTATGTTCAAATCCTGGCTCTGCCATTTATTAGCAGTGTAATCTTGGACAAGTTACTCTGTGTTTCTATGTCTCAGTTTCTTTATCTGTAAAATAGGAATAATAATATTAATGACTTCTTTGGGTTGATATGAGACTTTAATAAATAGTTAAAATAGTACTTAGCGTAAAATAAGTGCCATGTAAATACTGGCTAAGTAAAATACTATGGTCTCTCTATTCTCATTCTCCCACACATATGAACCCATTAGACTAGGAGCTGATTGAGAGGAGGATGATGCCTTATTCTTTCCTATAACCAGCATAGGATCCAACGCAGAGTAAGAGATCACAAAATGAGAGTTGAATTGAACTGATGATGGAATGGTCTCTCTTACTACACATTGCTGATGGTATTGGAATGATGATCAAAACCCATCATTGGGTTTTTTTCTCCCTGTTTTTGGCCTATTTGGCTTTAAAATTCCACTTACTGAGCACAGGATCTACCCACTGAATTATGCAGACATGACTGTGTTTGTGCCTGAGTAGTTTATTCCAGTTTGGGGCCTAGTCAGAACTCCCAGACTGCCTGCTGAGGTGCTCAGCTCAGCTTGAGGCCCCAATAGTCAGGGCAGAATGTTCTGTAAGTGGCTGTTTATTGCTCACATTTGGTGAGCCTATACTCTGGACTAATGTTTTCCTCATGTTACCTTTTTATTTATTTATTTAATTAATTAATTTATTTTTGGTCTTTTTGCCATTTCTTGGGCTGCTCCCACGGCATATGGAGGTTCCCAGGCTAGGGGTCGAATTGTAGCTGTAGCTGCCGGCCTATGCCAGAGCCACAGCAACTCGGGATCCGATCCGCGTCTGTGACCCACACCACAGCTCATGGCAACGCTGGATCCTCAACCCACTGAGCAAGGCCAGGGATCGAACCTGCAACCTCATGGTTCCTAGTCGGATTCGTTAACCACTGAGCCACATCGGGAACTCCTCATATTACCTTTTTAAACTTAAAAACAATCCCATAGCAATTATTCTCATTTTACAGATGAAGGAACTAAGGTTTGGGAAAGTTTGCTGATGCGCTCAAGCAGAAATTTGAACCTTCAAAGCTTATTCCATGAAGTCAGAAGACACTGCCTTTCTGTTCCTTAATGTCTCTTCATAAGAGCCATTGATTTCATAAATCGTGCTTATCTAGGACAGGACCCAGTAATGGTAGCTGTATAATCTGTAGTAGAAATGAAAGACCTAGCTCCTTTAGGGACTGTTCTAGAAGTTTAATTAATTATGAAAGTGTGTCAGGAGCCAAGAACCCTGAGGAAACAGAGACGTGGCCCTATATAACCAACTGACTTAGTGGGTAACAATAGCTCCTTGGAGTTTAAGGCTGGACAATGACTTGTTCTACTCACACTAGTTCAGGAGAAGTCAGGCCAGAGCAATGATACTGAATTCGAGTTCTGCCTTTTACTAGCTGTGTGATTTTGGACCAGTTAGTTAACATTTCTGATTTTTATATTTACTGTCTGTAAAATGATGGTAATATTAACTGCCTTGTATGGCTGTTGTTAGGATTACAGAAAATAGACCGTGCAAAATGCTTATCACAATAATTGGCATTAAGGAATGACTGTAGTAATAATAATAAGTATATAGTAATAGTAAACTATTAATATTATAATGAGTACACAGACCTTTGAAGTACTCCTATTCAATTTCTCAGGATCTGACAATTAAATGGATCCAGACATATCAGAGGAAGCAGGATATGGGATATGTGGTTTGGAGTCATTCTACTCGCATCTGATTCTTTATACTCAGTAGCTGTTGTGACCTTGAGCAACTTGATTAACTACTTTGAATCTCATTATTCATCTGTCAAAGTGTTCCATCAGTCAGTATTCTCCAGAGAAATAGAACCAGTAGTGTGTGTATATATATATATATATACACATACACACATATATATATACACATGCACACATATGTGTATATATATATTTTTTTTCAAGAAATCAGTTCACTTGATTGTGGGGGCTGGCATGCCTGAAATCTGTAGAACAGGCTGGCAGGCTATAAATTTGGGAAGGAGTTGATGCTGCAGTCTTGAGGCAGAATTTTTTCTTCTCTAGGAAAACTCAGTTTTGCTTTTAAGGTCTTCCGACTGATTGGTTGAGGTGCAAACCTCCTTTATTTGAAGTAAACTGATTGCGTTAACCACACATACAAAATACCTTTACAGTAACTCCTAGATTAGTGTTTGATTGAATAACTGGTTACTGTAACCTAGTCAGGTTGACACATAAAACTAACCTCCACAAGTGAGTAATAAGACCATCTGTCTCATAGCTTCATTGAAAGGTTTCAATGAAATAATTCATGTAGAGAATTCTGCATAGCAAGTACTCAAAACAGTATACAAGAATATAGCTTCTTTACTCATGGCTATGGAGGGTAGGCCACTCAGCTGTGCTGTGGAAGTAACGGTGGCATCTTGACTTTCTGTGGGCCAATTTAATGTCTCATGTGTTGATGTCACTGGTTACAAGGTGTCTCTAGTTTCCTGGCTGCAAAAGCACCACTTCAGCAAAATTTTCAGTCTTCAGGCACAGAACAGGTACCAATCCTAAAGTGTCTAGAACTGGCCTGAGGCTGGATTGGCCTCAGCTAATCCAGCCTCAGCTAATGACACAGCTAATTGGCTGGGTTGGGAGAGAGCAGAAAAGATGGATTCTATAAACCTAAGCATCTGTAAGGTCAGCAAAAGCAGGCTCAGAGATTTTGGTGTGCTAATTAGCAGAGGTAGCAACCTTTGACAACTTTGTCTCCCTGGTCTGAGCTACTGTCCCTTCTCACCTGGACTAGAGTAATTACCTCCTTACTGGCCTCCATACTGGTAATAACCTCCTTACTTGCCCCCTTCAATCTGTTTCTCACATAGCAGCCAGAGTGGTGGTATTAAAATGTAAGTCAACTTCTTCCACCTCTCTTCTCAAAAGCCCATGACTTCCAATCTCACCTATAGCAAAATCTAAAGTCCTCACAATGAACTATGATTGGGCCTCTAGTTCCTTATCTCATCCTTTTGCTACCCCCACCCCCACCCCGGTTCATACCATTTCAGCCATGCCGGCCTCCTGGCTGTTCCTCAGATTATACCAAGCACACACACATATAAAAAGGGCCCAGTTATTAGAATAAGAAAATATGATAGAACTTAATCATAAGGAATGAACCACAAAACCAGTTGTCAGAGGAGTATCTGCAGCAAGGATTACTGATTATGAATTTCTTAAATTCTCCCTGACTAGGGTTCCAATTGATTCCAGAGGTTGGAACAGCATTGAGTCTGAAGCATGTGCCTAAATGACACCAGCAGAGAGGACTGGAAGTCTTTATGGACAGAGGGGTTGGGTAAGTGGTTATGTTGGTTAATTCACGCTTAACCATGAGAACTGAGGCATCGTCCACAAGCTATCTACTTCCTATTTCAGATTATGCCCTTTAATTTGGGTTCTTAGAATGCAGAAAAAGTCTAGAGTATGAGAAGGTCTATACCTGAGAAAAGTTTATTTTCAGGTTCATTCTATTCCCCTCCCATTCACCCAAGTCTCATTAGCCTTTTGGATGTGCATTAGAACTAGCAGAACCTTAAGTACTAGAGTTTTTTTGGCTGACTTTTATACTTATGGCAATGGTGACTTAAACAGTAACAAAAAAAAAATAGTCCATCAATTTTGATAATACAGATAAGGTGAATTTGTGCTGACACTGTGGTTAGCCAGTGACTTTATGGCTTCCTGGAAAGGTAGCCTCGTTTGGTGATGGGAAATTCCTTTTTCAGATAAAGGACAGTGTTCTGTGATGGAAGTTTGCATCACCATCATCACCACCCATCAAAATATGTCTCTGCAACCTAACCATGTCATTCAGGAGTGTGATATATTTGAGTGTGGGTCCTAACTTCTGGAAACAGTATTATAAAAGGATACTTGTATGCTTTGGGGGGAAATGAGCTTCCCATGGACTCTTCTATTATTTATGGGCTTTCAGCAGAAGAGACAAGGCTGTTGTCGTGATGTTTTATGAGGCTGGTTAGCTTTATAGTGTGAGAAACCTGAGCTATGCTTTTGGGACCAAAATAATACCCTCACTTCCTCCTGCCAACCCACACTAGAAAAAAAAGAAGAAAGAAAGAAAAAGGAAAAATTATTACCCCCAAACCAAACAGAAATCTGTGCCTATGCTTTGGCCAGAAAGAGGATAGTTTCAGCAGAAGTGATAATCCCCATAAGAAGATAACTTGGAAACTGGTAGCAAAGAAGATCTGGAGAGCAAAGAAATCATCCAATTGAGACCAAGTAGAATAGGAGCCAAACAGGAAGAAGGGACAGAGATATGCGTCCATAGAGCTTGAGTGAACCTGCTAATCACTGTGTTAATTTGCTCTTTCCAGTTTAAGAGACCACACAATAGGCATGGGGCTCTGTCTTTATTGTTGCCACCAGGTGCTAAAGTTGAACAAACCTTGTCCCAATAGAAATACTCTTAGGATTTTAGTTCCCCTTGGGGATTTTGGGTTGAGATAATAACCTTTATACCATTTCCCTTGGCATTTATGGAACTCAATTTTGTTAAAAGTCAGGGGTTTCCTGAATGGCCCTCTCCAGCTATGAGCACCACTGTTAACAGACTGTTTTCACTGGCTCCTTTGACTTGTGGCTGGGTAGCTCACTGGCCAAGATGGTAGGTCTGGTGCAAGGTGAGCTGGGAATGCAGACAAGTTGGAAGTTCTTCAGGGCTGAATTTAATACCAAGAAGGTAACTCGATGATTCCTTGTGGCCCAGTGGGTTGAGGATCTGGCAGTGTCACTGCTGTGGTGGGGGTTCAATCTCTGGCCTGGGAACTTCCACAGGTCATGGGCATGGCCATAAGAAAGCAAGTAACTCTTGGAGTTCCTTTTCAGCTTACACACAACTGGGGGCTTGAGAAGTCCAGAACCCATACTATAGCTGAAATTAGAATTGTAGTTCTGAAATCTTTTTCAGTATAATTCTTTTATTTTATAGATGTGAAAACTGTTTCAAAGAGAAAAAATTATTTCTCTAAGATCACCCAAGTGTCTCTTGATTCCAAGTATAGTACTCAGTATAATGTATCTCAAAAAATGAAATTCTAAGGTATATATTTGGAAGTTATATTCTGAGACAACTGTATGGGGTGGAGGAATCTGTTCTCTTGGAACTCTTCTAGCTGAGTGAAAGAATTTCTATGGCTCAACCACCATGATACTTTCTTTGCCTGGTGATTTGGCCTCTTGTGCATTTGCTAAACCAAATTTAGAGAGTTATTTACTCTTAAAAATTCTAGGTGCTTCCTTGTGAATGTTTCTGTTTATAGTTGGTGAATTATTAATTGGTATTTAAATTCTGCTACTGACCCCATGTTGTCTGGCAGATTAAGATGAAGAAATGGGATGATTCTAGAATAGTTTCTAGTGGCTGAGGTAAGACTGAATTAAGAACTAGGAAAGTTAATTTGCTTGAACTGAAGCAAAAGAAAATGCATTCCTTCTTTTGATTGTAGAATAGATGGTAAACTTGGCCCTGTCCTCCAGAATCAGGAAAATTTTGAACATAAATGAGCAGTATCTAATAGCCATTTGTTACTTAGGTCTCCTCTATCAACATGGTACTGAGTTCCTCAGAAATATTCCAAAGCATATGTAGTTGCTCAGTGTGACTCTGTTGACCTGACTGCTAACCTTTAGTTGGAATTTGTACTAGACCAGTGTTTTCAAAACTGGTTAAAGATAAGAATCACTGCGTTGGGGGAGGGGCTGTTCTTATTTAATTAAATCTCAAATTGTGATGCTTTTTAGCATAGTGATTCCTAGGCCCTACTTCTGGGGATTCAGAAAGTGATTGGCATGGCCTGGAAATCTATATATTACTCAGCTTTCCATGTGATTCTGACGACCATATAGATCTAGGAAATTTTGGACTAAGCTGTTTCTCTTTTTTGTCCAGCTTTGTCTGTAAAATGCTCCTCTGTGAAAAACCCATGGGGTGATATTTATGCTCTGCTTAAGAAAAGCAAGGCCTGCAGATGCATAAGGGAAGGATAATTGACATAGCCAGAAGAATTCTTGGTTTAAGGAGAAGGAGTCACAGTGGTGAACCATTAAATAAGAAGCTTTCCTACTATTTTTAATTATTTATTTACAGAATTACATTTAACTAGTTACAAATAAACTAGAGGAGGAGTTAGATTTGGAACTCATGTTAGAGGATCACATCCCATTAAAGATCTAGGAGATAAGAATATAAAACATTCTGAAGTGATAATAAATACAAGGAGAAAACAACACTTGCTTGATAAAAATTTGATTTTCTCATCATCATCCCCTGGATATTTTCACAAGCATGTTGATTTGGCTAAGTGAGATTTCACCTATGCTAAGCTGAACCCAGGCACAAGTTGGAACGTGTCTGGGAGGCAAAGCATCTGAGTCTGTATTCCTTTCTGTAATTAGCCACTCCCTAAATATTTCTTCTCAGCCTTCCTGTAACTTGTGACAAATAGGCATTCAAGAGCTGCTGAAATTCCCTCACCGTTTGTGTAAAGTTCTAAAGTAATAAATCACCGGGGAGAGCCGGGTTTTAATTTGGGATGTTGTGAACTGCTTTGAGAGAGTGCCACTAGAAGTACTATGACATCAAGCTGAGGCCCTCCAGGTAAAAGTCAGCAGGAGCCAGCATGACTTCCTCTCCAAATGCTAGTTTGAACTGCATTAGTTTACCTGTTTACCATGTTTATTTCAAAGGTTTTCACAAACACAGGCCCTGGGACTAGTGAGTCCTGCTGGGACATGCTCAGGACTGGTAACCCCTGCTGGCACATCCTACTCCTCTCTGCCTTCCTGGCCATGCCAGCTCCATAGTAACCCTTCCTTCTCAGCAAAAGCCTAGTTCCTTCATTCCCCTCCTTAGCTATAGGAGAGAAAAACACCAGTCTCAAGTGTTCATCAAGATAACAATAATGCTTAACATGATACCCAGGGCTGCTTCTTTTGCAAAATAAGAATTAGAGGTGATGGCTCTTCAGATTCTGTTGTAGTAAGCTGGGGAGATACATTTTGGAATGAAGTTTGCCTTTTTCAAAGAACATTTAATAATAAGCTTTTAATTTTAGAATAGTTTTAGATATATACAAAACACTTATAAGAATATTACAGAGTTTCCCTATACTCCATACTGCATTGTTAACTAGAATGTTTAAATAATTCAAAAGTAAGTCGATCATTTGTATGGTTGGATTATAGATACCATCTTTGCAACTGTTTTCTATTAAGTTTATATTTGCTCTATTTTTTTCCCTTTTTTTCCTGCCTTCTCTGGTTTTAATTGAATATTTTGTATGGCTTCATCTCCTCTCAGCATATCATTTATACTTCTATTTAAAACATTTAAAACTATATTATTTGTTAGTAATTATCAGCCATGGCCATGAAGAGATCTTTTTCATATCCTCATTGTGAGAACCTGATAAATTCCTGGAGTGAAAGCACAGAAGTGTTGAGGAGCCTTCCTAAGACTGTAGCCTCCAGGAGTTTCTTACTCTCAAGATAGTTTGCACTTAGCCTTCAGAAATTTGTCAAAATAATCATTTAAGTGTCCCTACCAGCTTATGGATTTCAGTGGGTTTTGTTCCAAGTAAGCAAATGTTAAGGATTATGTCACTCTGAATGTTACCACCTCTCTAGATTTTGGGAAAGTATGTGCTCTGCAACTTCATCTCTGTCATGGGTGCAAGAAAGGTTAATTATTATTATTATTTCTGTATAGCATTTTATTGTTTGAAGGACAAGAATACCAGTTTTAAAGCTCTTTGTATGATCTGAAATGGGAACCCAAAGCTTGCCTTTTTCTGTCCCAATCATAGCCTCAACCTACCTCCTCACTCTACTACTTCTGATAAGTTTGAGTAAGGCTGATTCTGATGATCATATCTCTGTGTCTAAAATCAATTTTTGCCCATAATAAAAGAATGAAAGATAGGCACAGTGTCTGGTAGAACATTAATTGGCTCATTAACTGTAAGTACATCATTTTATTTTCATTAGCCAGGATCAGGTTAAGAATGGGTAGAATCCTAGACTCAAACTTTCAGTTATGAATGTATGCTTTTTTTTGCAATTAATATATGTAAATAGCTACCAAAAGGAATTTAAAGGAAAGTGAAACATGTTTTCTCTAGGAAGATTGCTGAAAGGTATGCAAGTGGACATAACAGTGGCCACTGAACTTCCCCAGTAGATTTGGGTGAGGGACTGGCCTGGGGAAGGTAACTTTTCAAGACAAGATATTCCACTTCATGCTATGGGGTTTCACTCCGTATGGGATTATCAGTGCTTTTGAAAATCTGATAAAAAATAAAAATGTACATTCTTACATTTCATAGACCAATCCATATTCTCTAGGTAGAAACTTCTTCAGATTTTGATTATTTTGAGAACTAAGAATGGCCTAGGTCATCTTTAACCCAATTAGATGGCTCATTGGACAACCTCTCACTTTTCTCCTGCATCCACTGACCAGGAACCTTAGCCTTCCTGCTCAAAGAACTTCTTTTTAGGCCAGGGATTGGTAAAATTTGGCTGGGCAATTCTTTTTATAAATAAAGTTTATTGGAATACTGTCACAGCAGTTTGTTTATAGTGTCTATGCCTGCTTTTTTCCTTATAACTGCAGAGTTGAGTAGTTATGGAAAAACCAAAAATATTTACTATCTGGTCCTTTACAGGGAAAGTTTGCTGGCCCTTTCTAGATGAAAAGTCAAACAAGTATAGCTGATAAAAAAGTTAACATGTAAAAGAGTTACCCTGCCCAAAGATTTTTACTTTTTAACATGGATCAAAATGCTTTTCAATAGGAGGGGTCGAATCCTAAGGATGGAATTTTATGTTTCAGGGAGCAAATGCCTAAAGGCATTTGATAAACCCCTAAATCAGGTCACTTTCATGTGTGGTCAGGCATGCTGGTAAACAGAAAAGACTTTATCTGGCCAATTCCTGTAATTCAAGAATTCCCAATGAACACTAAACAAGTTAACACAGAACTTTGTGGTAAATTCTATCTTTTTGGTATTTTCCTGGGCTACCTGCCTATCCCCCTCAGCCAGTGCTCTCAAAAAGTATTCCACATTTTCAGAAAAAGAGAAGCTTTAGCTGATGCTCTTCTCCTTAGGGATGCAATATGGTGCCTTCCTATTGCAAATACTAGTCTTCTAGTGCTCTTTGCTTAGAGGACCAGAGTAAGCAGCTGTAAACAGCTTTTTCTGCAAACATTAATGTTTGGTGGGCCAGCAGAGGAACAAACATAGAGTTCACACAATGGCATTTCTCTCCAGTTTAAAATTTACACAAGCTACTCACTCATTTCAAAGGCCAAAGAAGCCAGTTGTGCTAATATCTACATAAAAGTCTATCAGGGACGAGCCTTTGACAGAGAATGCTTTGAATGCAGCATGGTCAGCCAGTAGTGTTAAGCACTTAGGCTTATGTCTCTATTTGTCCTTCTCAAGGTTCCAGGCCAGTCTCATTCAGGATTGGTTCTCACCAGAAGAGAGAGATGTAAAGACAACTTACAGTAGTTCTTTTGTTCTTCATGCTACTTTTTTTCTAGCTTCTGTTTGTCCTCTTGCACATTCACCTCACCCAACCACAACCTTTTATTATTTCATGTGAACACATTGTGTACTGTTTGCCTGGCCACTTTCCCAAACATTTTGGTCCTGTTTGTATGGAAAGATCATGCTGTGTGGAAGGACATAGATTTTGGGTTTCAAGAGAAGTAAGCTCATTTTTTTATGGCATACTACCTGGTGTCACCAAGGCAAGACTCAAGTAATCTCAGTTTCTGTGTATTTCATAAGGTTATTAAGATAATTTGTATAAAACTCCTTGCATAGTACCTGATGTATTGCAGACACTAACACCAGTCATCTTCCCTTTTGCATCATTCTTCTCAGTGGAGACTTTTTGTGGCTTACCTGGCTTCTAGTTCATCTTTTTCCAGGCCCTTGTGATTTATAGATGCCTGCCTCCCCTTCATTTCTTGATCTAATGGAGCACACCAACTGACCTTTATTGAATGGCTCACCATAACTCCCAGGGACTTGGAAAGCCTGTACCCAATAACACCCCCTTCAGTCATTTAGAAGTGTGATAGAATCATTATGTGGTGATTTTCACGTAAATGGTGCTGTGTTTTATTTAGCCATGACAGGAAAGAATGTGTAAACAACAGCGTCTGCATGAATATGCATGTTGCTTAATGACACAGTTATTTAATTTTCTCCTTTGCCAAGACTCACCTCACAGATGGTTCTAGGAAGGCCCCAGGAATTACACGAAAATCACCAAACACTCATTCTTTTCTTGCCAACTCACTTAGTCTTTCAAGATTTGTTAGGGCATATATAAGCAAATAGAGCTGCCTCACATTGATTCAGATTCTTTTTTTTTTTTTTTGTCTTTTTATGGGCACACCTATGTCTTCCTATGGCATATGGAAGTTCCCAGGCTAGGGGTCGAATAGGAGCTGCTGCTACTGGCCATAGCCACAGCCATACCAATGCCAGATCTGAGCCTCATCTGTGACCTACACCACAGCTCATGGCAATGCCAGATCCTTAACCCACTGAGTGAGGCCAGGTATCAAACCTGAATCCTCATGGATCCTAGTCAGGTTTGTTAGCACTGAGCCATGATAGGAACTCCCCAGATTCTTCTTTTAAGTAAACAGTTGAGATAAATTAGTCCAAATATCATTTTCTGAAAATCAGGAATATTTATAACGATGAACCCATCTACAAAACAGAAACAGACTCACAGACATGGAGAATAGACTTGTGGTTGCCAAGGGGGAGCAGAGAGGGAGTTGGATGGATTGGGAGTTTGGGTTTAGAAGATGAAAACTATTACATTTAGAATGGATAAGCAATGAGGTCCTAATATATACCACAGGGAACTATATCCAATCTCCTGGGACAGACAATGATGGAAGATAATATATAAAACAAGAACGTGTATATAAATGTATGATTGAGTCACTTTACAGCAGAAATTGGCATAACATTGTGAATCAACTATATGCTTTAATAAAGAAAGAAAAAAATGTGCATAATGTAGCCTTGTATTACATGTCCCTACAATTCTTGTCCTTCTCTCTACCCCCATTATCCATGTGTACTAGTGACCTAGGCTGCAGTTTTCACTGCTCTTTCTTACTATCTTCTATTTTAGATGGAATTGTTGATTATAATTCTTTACTCCCTTGTATCATTTATTAACATCCTTGCAAAGACTTAGAACTTTAACCCTAACAGGCCTCCTGGGAATGATTACTGTTTCTCTTGATGGCCAAAGGAAATTGGAAAGGCCCTTTGCTTCCCTCAACACTCCACCAAAAATCTTTTCTATTGCTTTCTATCTTTCCTGAAATATCCATTAGTTATTAGTAAATCTTACTTGAGGCAGTAAAAGACTTAAAATGCATGCACACCACATGATGAGAGAACACATAAACATAGAACTCATTATCATCTGAGGTGACAGAGTTTATCAGATTGACTTTGAATTCAATAGTAATTTAAGTATATTTTATGTGCCCGGCACTGAACTAGGTGTTTTCAGTTGCTTTGTTATGTCCTTAAATCCTTATAAGGACTCTATAAGATAAATTTTATTATTTTTCCCATCTGACATATGAAGCAACAGAAACCTAGAAGGGTTCAAGTTATGTGTTCAAAGTCACACCTACTAGGTATTACATCTGTGACTGAATGCCAAGCTAAAGAAAGAGGCAAATCCTTGAGAAGAGATTTAGTGTGAAATGTTAGAAACCCTGAAAATATACTTCCTACATTGCCACACAGTGTCACATCTTTCATTTTACCCTCTCCCTCAACTTTTGGAGTTTAGAAGAATTTATATCTTTTTTTTTTCTCTTCTTGCCTAGCCATCCCCAGGGTAGAGGGGATTCACATGGTGGTCAGATTTGCCAAGCAGTTGCTGAGAAAGGGCCATTCTAGTATGCTGACCTGGCACCTCTCTTCACCTCTTTAGTGTATCTCTCAGTAGCTCTTCAAGGAGTGGAACAACTCCCAAATGGGAAGCCATGTAGCACTACATCAATGTAGATTTAACAAGTTTGGTGACTTTTCTAGGAACCTGAGATGGTATTTGGCGTTCCTCTGTAGCAGATATTTCCAAAGAAGGTTTATTCCCAAGGCTGAGTGACGTGATTGCCTAGCTTCCAAACTGCTCAGAGTAGAGCTCTGCAACAGTCCACCATTTCCTACCCGTTTTAGACTTTTAGCAGTGAGTAGACTGTTTTAGTGTAAAATGTGTTCTGGACCTTTGCTCCAAAATAGCCATTTTGGGGGAATTTAAGTCTTGAAAGTACTCTCAAGGTGAAAATTTTGAGAGCTTCATTTTCTTCCACAATTTAAGACCTATAGAATCATGCTCAAGCCAAAACATTTTTCCTTCCCCCAAGCTAGAGACTTGAACAAAACTATGAGCTTGGTAACTAAAATAAGATATGCTTTTCTCTTTAAGACTAAGTTTTACCTCAAAATTTTTTATGTTACATATAATTTTTTAAAAATATAAGTACTTTTCAGGATACACTTAATAAACTTTTTTTCCCCAAGTACCAGTTTGGTTCTACTATAGTGTTCTTCCAACCGAATCTGGGCCAAATGTGGATTATATATGATTCAAAAATTTACTTCAGCAGAGTGAGATTCTCCTTTTCCTTCTCCCCCTCAGTATCACCACCACCATTTAATGGAAGTGGAAAGGTAATTGACATTTATTGAAAATTTGTGATACATCAAGAGTTGTGTTAGATACTTTATGTATTCTAATTATATATGCATGATGTACACGATCTCTAAGTCTCAAGATAAACTTCTGAAGTATAAACCATTATTCTCCTCTCACAGATGAGGAACCCAAAGTTCATAGAAATTAAATCTTTGCCCAAGGTCACTTAAGTACTAAGTGAAAGAGCTGGGGATTTTTAAAACCAGCTTTATTGAGGTATAATTTGCATACTATAAAATGTTTGATGTATCCATTTTAAGTGTACAAGTCAATAATTGTTAGTAAATGTGCCGAATTGTGCATCTATTACCACAATTCAATTTTAAAATATTTTCTTTTTTTTTGTTGTTGATATGTATTTTTTTTTTATTTTTCCACTGTACAGCAAGGGGGTCAGGTTATCCTTACATGTATACATTACAATTACATTTTTCCCCCAGCCTTTCTTCTGTTGCAACATGAGTATCTAGACAAAGTTCTCAATGCTATTCAGCAGGATCTCCTTGTAAATCTATTCTAAGTTGTGTCTGATAAGCCCAAGCTCCCGATCCCTCCCACTCCCTCCCCCTCCCATCAGGCAGCCACAAGTCTCTTCTCCAAGTCCATGATTTTCTTTTCTAAGGAGATGTTCATTTGTGCTGGATATTAGATTCCAGTTATGAGTGATAGCATATGGTATTTGTCTTTGTCTTTCTGGCTCATTTCACTCAGTATGAGATTCTCTAGCTCCATCCATGTTGCTGCAAATGGCATTATGTCATTCTTTTTTATGGCTGAGTAGTATTCCATTGTGTATATATACCATGTCTTCCGAATCCAATCATCTGTCGATGGACATTTGGGTTGTTTCCATGTCCTGGCTATTGTGAATAGTGCTGCAATGAACATGCGGGTGCATGTGTCTCTTTTAAGTAGAGTTTTGTCCGGATAGATGCCCAAGAGTGGGATTGCGGGGTCATATGGAAGTTCTATGGATACATTTCTAAGGTATCTCCAAACTGTTCTCCATAGTGGCTGTACCAGTTTACATTCCCACCAACAGTGCAGGAGGGTTCCCTTTTCTCCACAGCCCCTCCAGCACTTGTTATTTGTGGATTTATTAATGATGGCCATTCTGACTGGTGTGAGGTGATATCTCATGGTAGTTTTGATTTGCATTTCTCTTATACAATTTTAAAATATTTTCATCACTCTAAAAAGATCCCTCATACTCATCTGAAGTCATTCCTCATTCCCACCCACTACTAGGAAACCACTGATCTACTTTCTGTCTCTATATAGAAAAGAAAATAATAAAGATTAATTAGATCAGATATAAATGAAATGAATAATAAAAAACAATAGAAAAAATCAATAAGCCTCAAAACTGATTCTTTAAAAATGTAAACAAAATTGAAAAAACTTTGGCTAGATTTACCAAGAAATAAAAGGGAGAATACTCACATTTCTAATATCAGGAAAGAAAGTGGAGTCATTACTATTGATCTTGCAGATTAAGAAACAATACTAGGAGCAAATGATATACCAATAAATTAGATAACCTCAATGAAATGGAAAAATTCCTTATGACATACAAACTACCAAAACTGACATAAGAAGTATAAATCTGAATAGTACTATAACAAGTAAAGAGACTTGAGTTAGTAATCAAAAACCTCCCAACAGTAACAACAACAACAAAACACAGGACCAGACAGCTTTACTGCTGAATCACACAAAACGTTTAAAGAATTAACATCAATCATTCACAGACTCTCCCAAAATATAGAAGAGAAAGGAACACTTTCTAATTCGATGAGGCCAATATTATTCTGATACCAAATCCAGACAAAGACATTACAAGAAAACTATAGACCAATATCTCTTCTGAATATGAATACAAAAATTCTCAACAGCATACTGGAAAACAAATTCTAGTAACACGTTAAAAAGATTATATGCCTTGACCAAATGGACTTTATCCTGATAGTGCAAGCCTGGTTCAACATATTGGAGTTCAATCAATGTAATGCATTGATAGAATGAAGGAAAAACACAACATGTTACCTCATTAAACAGAAAAATCATTTGACAAAATCCAATACTCTTTGATAATAAAAACACTCAAACTAGGAATAGAAGGAAACTTCCTCAAAATGATAAAGGGCATCTATGAAACAGCCACAGTTAACATCATACTTAGTGGTGAAAGACTGAAAGCCTTCCCCTTAATATCTACTCATACCACTTCTATTCAACATTGTATTTGAGCTTTTAGCCAGGGCAGTTGGGCAAGAAAAAGAAATAAAAAGCATCCAAATCAGAAAAAGAAGTAAAACTATGTCTATTTGTAGTTGATATGATCTTTTATATAGAAAATCCTAATGAAACCACAAAAAACTCTTAAGATTTAATAAGCAAGTTCAGCATAGTTGCAGGAAACAAGATCAGTTTACAAAACCAGTTTTATTTCTATACACTAGCAACAAACAATCCAGAAATGAAATTAAAAAAAAAACAATTTACAATAGCATATAAAAGAATAAAATACCTAGGAATAAATTTAATGAAGAAAGCACAGGACTTAAATAATGAAACCTACAAAACATTGTTGAAAAAAATTAAGTGGAAAGAAATCCTATGTTCGTGGATAGGAAGATGGCAAAATTCTCCAAATTTATCTATGGATTCAGTGCAATCCCTGTTAAATTTCCTATTTCTTCTTTTTGTGCATAAATAGACAAGCCTATACTAAAATTCATATGGAATTGAAAAGGACACAAAATTGCAAAAACAATCATGAGGAAATAAGAACAAAGTGATAGGATTCACATTTCTCAATTTCAGAAATTAATATAGTAATCAAAATTTGATGGCCCTGGCCTAAGAATAAATATAGAGATTGATGAAATAGAATTGAGAATTCAGAAATAAACCCATATATTGATGGTCAATTTTTCTTTGACAAGAATTCCAAATCATTTGATGGAGAAAGATAGTGGTCCTTGGACAACTGGATATCCATATATGAAGGAGTGAATTTAGAATCTTATACCATATGAAAACTAACTCCGACTGGATCAAAGATCTGAATGTAAGAGCTACATTAAAAAAAAAACTTGAGGAGTTCCCGTCGTGGTGCAGTGGTTAACGAATCCGACTAGGAACCATGAGGTTGCGGGTTCGGTCCCTGCCCTTGCTCAGTGGGTTAACGATCCGGCGTTGCCGTGAGCTGTGGTGTAGGTTGCAGACGCGGCTCGGCTCGGATCCTGCGTTGCTGTGGCTCTGGTGTAGGCCGGTGGCTGCAGCTCCGATTAGACCCCTAGCCTGGGAACCTCCATATGCCACGGGATCGGCCCAAGAAATAGCAACAACAACAACAACAACAACAACAAAGACAAAAAAAAACAAAAAAACAAAAAAACAAAAAACTTGGAAGGAAATGTAGGTGTAAATTCCATGACCTTTTATTAGTCAACATTTTAAGCATGACACCAAAAACACAAGAAACCAAAGAGAAATACAGGAATATGACTTCAACAAAATTAAAAAAAAATTGTGCATCAAAGGACAGTATCAAGATAATGAAAACTGAAAGAATGAAAATCACATATCTAATAAGGGTTTACTATCCAGAATATATAAAGAATTTGACAAAAAGACAAATGGTCCAGTTTAAAAATGAAAACACTTGAATATATGCATCTCCAAAGAAGGTGTACAGATGGCCATCGAGCCCATCAAAAGATGCTAAACATGATTAGTTATCAGGGCAATGTAAATTAAAACCACAATGAGATATGAAATCACACTAACCTAAGATGGCTAGAGTTTTTATAAAAGGAAAATAACAATTTTGATGAGGATGTGGAGAGGTTGGAACCCTCACACACTGCTGGTAGAAATGTAAAATGGTGAGAACATTGTGGAAACCAATATAATAGTTCCTCAAAATGTTAAACATAGAATTTCCATGTGGCTCAGAAATTCCTCTCCTAGGATATACCTAGATAATTGAAAACATGTGTTCAAGCAAAAACCTGTAGATGAATTTTCATAGCAGAATTATTCATAGTAGCCCAAGGTATAAATGATGCGAATATTTATACATCTAATCCATTTAATGGACTATTATTCAGCCATAAAATAATGAAGAACTAATACATGCTACAACATTAATGAACCTTTGAAAACATTCTGAGTGGAAGAAGTCAGACACAAAAGGTCACATATTATATGTGCTATGGTCTGAATGCTTGTGTCCCCCCAAAATTCATATGCTGAAATCCTAACCTCCAAAGATGATGCTATTAATGGGTGGGACCTTTGGGAGATGCTTAAATCATGAGAGTGGAGCTTTCCTGAATGTAATAATGCTCTATAAGAGGCTCCAGAGGGATCCCTGGACCCTTCTACCATGTGAAGACCCAGCAAAAAGTGCTGGCTACAAGCCAGGAAGAGGGATTTCACCAGAGTGAGACCATGTGGGTGCCTTGATCTTGGACTTCTTAGCCCCTAGAACTGTGAGAACTAAATGTTGGTTGCTTATAAGCCACATAGTATGTGGTACTTTGTTATAACAGCTCAAATGGACTAAGACAGAATGATTCCATTTATATATAAGATCAATGTTGAATAAATCCACAGAGACAGCAGGTTAGTGGTTACCAGGGTTTGAGGAAGTGGGGAATTAAAAGTGAGAGCTTAATTGGCATAAGGTTACTTTATAAGGTGATGAAAATGGTCTAGAATTGGGTACTGGTGATGCCTGCACAGTATTTTGAATGTACTAAAAACACTGAATTGTATATTTAGATTTTTTAAATTTTATGATTTTTTTCCATTATAGTTGACTTACAGTGTTCTGTCAATTTCTACTGTACAGCAAAGTGACCCAGTTATGTGTGTGTGTTTATATATATATATTTTTTTCTTTTTTTTCCACAGGTATATTTAGTTTTTTAAGGAACCTCCATACTGTTCTCCATAGTGGCTGCACCAGCTTACATTTCTACCAACAGTGTATGGGGGGTTCCCTTTTAGCCTCACCCTCTCCAGCATTTATTGTTTGTAGACTTTTTGATGATGGCCATTCTGACTGGTGTGAGGTGTTAACCTCATTGTCATTTTGATTTGCATTTCTCTAATAATTTGTGCAGTTGAGTATCTTTTCATGTGCTTTTTTGGCCATCTGCATGTCTTTTTTGGAGAAATGTCTATTTAGATCTTCTGACCATTTTTTTTTCCTTTTTAAAGCTGTATCTGCAGCATGTAGAAGTTCCCAGGCTAGGGGTAGAATTGGAGCTACAGCTGCAGGCCTACACCACAGCCACAGCAATGTGGGATCTGAGCCGCATCTGAGACCTACACCACAGCTCATAGAAATGCCAGATCCTTAAACCCACTGAGTGAGGCCAGAGGCCAGGGATTGAACCCACATCTTCATGGATACTAGTCGGATTCGTTTCTGCTGCACCACAATGGGAATTCCCTCTGACCATTTCTAAATTGGGTTTGGTTTTTTGATATAAAGCTGTGTGAGATGTTTGTATATTTTGGAGATTAATCCCTTGTTGGTCACTTTATTTGCAGAGTTTCTCCCATTCTGTAGGTTATCTTTATTTTTATTTTCTTTTTTTGGTCTCCTTTGCTGTGCAAGAGCTTTTTAGTTTAATTAGGTCCCAGGTGTTTACTTTTGCTTTTATTTTCATTATGCTAGGAGGTGGATCCAAAAGATATTGTAGTGATTTATGTCACAGAGTCTTCTTCCTATGTTTTCCTCTAAGTTTTATAGTATCCAGCCTTATGTTTCAGTCTTTAATACATTTTGAGTGTATTTTTGTGTATTTTGTAAGATGATGTTTTAGTTTTATTCTTTTATATGTAGCTGTCCAGTCCCAGAACCATTTATTGAAGAGGTTGTCTTTTCTCCATTGCAGATTCTTACCTCCTTTGTCATAGATTAATTGACCATAGGTGTGTGGGTTTACTTTTGGGCTTTCTATCCCATTCCACTGATCCATATTTCTGTTTTTGTGCCAGAGCCATAATGTTTTGATGACTGTAGCTTTGTAGTGGAGTTTGAAGTTAAGGAACCTGATTCCTCCAGCTCTGTTTTTCTTTCTCAATATTTCTTTGGCTATTCTGGGTGTTTTGTGTTCCCATACAAATTTAAAAAAAAAGTTTTCATTCTAGTTCTATGAAAAATGGCATTGGTAATTTGATAGGGATTGCACTGAATCTGTAGATTGCCTTGGGTAGTACAGTCATTTTGACAATATTGATTCTTTCAATCCAAGGACATGTGGATGTATCTTTCCTTCTGTTTGTGTCATCTTTGATTTCCTTCACTAGTGTCTTATAATTTTCAGCATGTAGGTCATTTGCCAGCAATCACATTCTTGGGCATATATTTAGAGAAAACCATAATTCAAAAAGATACGTGCACCCCAATATTCATTGCAGCACTATTTAAAATAGCCAAGACATGGAAGAAACCTAAATGTTCATCAACAGAGGAAAATGTGTGAAGTAGTTGTGGTACAGATATATAATGGAATATTACTCAGCAGTCAAAAGAAATGAAATAATTCCATTTGTAGCATCATGGATGAACCTGGAGATTATCATACTAAGTGAAATAACTCAGA
Organism: Phacochoerus africanus; assembly: GCF_016906955.1. Lineage (NCBI taxonomy): Eukaryota > Metazoa > Chordata > Mammalia > Artiodactyla > Suidae > Phacochoerus > Phacochoerus africanus. Next base: position 104,762,395 of record NC_062560.1, on the reverse strand, counting down.
CAAAGACAAATATCATGGTGTCACTTATATGTAAAATCTAATAAAAATGATACAAAAGAACTTACAAAACACAGACTAAAAAATTTCAAAACCAAGATTTTGGTTATCAAATGAGAAATGTGGGAATTTGGGATTAACATATACACACTACTATATATAAAATAGATAAATAACAATGATTTACTATGTAGCAAAGGGAAATCTACTCAAATATGTGTAATAACCCTTATGGAAAAAGAATATGAAAAGGAATGGGGATATATACATCTGACTTACTTTGTTGTACACCTCAAAGTAATACAACATTGCGAGTCAAGTATACTCCAATAAAATTAAAAAAAACACTGAATTGTACAATTTAAAATGGTTAAAATGATTAATCTTATCTTATGTGATTTTTATATCAAAATTGAAAATCTTTTAAAAACCCTTTAGTTTTGGAAACTCCAATGCATTACCCCAGAAATAAGTTCAGTCTTTAGCAGGGAGAGGTTCACTGAGTGGAAGGTAAAGGTCAGGTGATGATGGTCCTGCTAATTATGATAGAAGATAAATGGAGGGAGTTTTTAGTTTACATTACAAACACTAATGGGACATAAAGAAGTGAGATGCAGTAGCTCTTAGAATGACCACATTGTGGCAATCTCTGATTAATTTGTTGTGAAGCCTTACAGGTTGCCCTGTAATCTCACTCTGCTATAATTCTCACCTAACTGGATAGGTATCACAGTTATCACCCATTGTCTTCATTAAGGCTGCTATAACAAAGTATCATAGACTGAGTAGCTTATAAACAACCGAAATTTATTTCTTACAGTTTCAGGGGCTGAAAGTCAGAGATGACGATGCCAGCATGGTTGGGTTTAGTGAGGACCTTCTTCGAGGTTGCAGACTTCTGACTTGCTGTATCAGCAGAGAGCAGAGGGAGGAGGCAAATTTATTCTGACTCATTTTTATTTGAAGTTACCTTTTTAAACATTTCATTCCATTAAACAGTAGGCAGTTTCTTAAGTATTAGACAGTAGAACCTGATGATTTCTCAGTTTCTATGCATTCATTCAATTGCAGTGTCTGTGAAGCCTATCATCCTTTTTTTCTTTTTTAAAATTATTATTATTTTCCAATTATACTTGTTTTATAGCATTCTGTCAATTTTCTACTGCAGAGCAAAGTGACCCATACCTCCATGCTGTTTTCCATAGTGGTTGTACCAATTTACATTCCCACCAACAGTGTAGACCCCCAAAATTGAATACCTGACCAAGGATGTGAAAGACTTATATGCTGAGAACTATAAAACATTAATCAAGGAAATTAAGGAGGATTCAAAGAAATGGAAAGCTATTCCATGCTCCTGGGTTGGAAAAGTTAATATTGTAAAAATGGCCATACTACCCAAAGCAATCTACAGATTCAATGCAATCCCTATCAAATTATCCAGGACAATTTTTCACAGAACTACAACAAACAATCTAAAAATTTATATGGAACAATAAAAGACCCAGAATTGCCAAACTAATCCTGAGGAACAAAAACAAAGCAGGAAGCATAACTCTCCCAGACCTCAGTCAATATTACAAAGCCACAATCATCAAGACAGTGTGGTACTGGTACTAAAACAGACATACAGACCAGTGGAACAGAATAGAGAACCCAGAAATAAACCCAGACACCTATGGTCAATTAATCTTTGACAAAGGTGGCAAGAATACAAAATGGGAAAAAGACAGTCTTTTCAGCAACTGGTGCTGGGAAAACTGGACATCTGCATATAAATCAATGAAACTGGAATACACACTCACACCATACACAAAAATGAACTCAAATTGGCTTAAATACTTAAGCATAAGACAAGACACCATAAAACTCCTAGAAGAGAACATAGGCAAAACTTTCTCTGACATCAACCATATAAATGTTTTAAGTCAGTCTCCCAAGGCAACAGAAATAAAAGCAAAAGTAAACCAATGGAACCTAATCAAACTGACAAGCTTTTGCCCAGCCAAAGAAAACAAACAAAAAAAGGCAACTTACATAATGGGAGAAAATAGTTTCAAATGATGCAACCGACAAGGGCTTAATCTCTAAAATATACAAGCAACTTATCTATCTCAACAGCAAAAAAAAAACCCCAGCAACCCAATTGAAACATGGGCAAAAGGCCTGAATAGACATTCTTCCAAAGAAGATATACACATGGCAACAGGCACATGAAAAAATGCTCAATATCACCAATTATTAGAGAAATGCAAATCAAAACTACTATGAGGTACCACCTCACTCCAGTCAGAATGGCCATCATTAACAAGTCAATAAAAAATTTTGGAGAGGGTGTGGAGAAAAGGGTATTGGGACTCTTAGAATGACAAGGATGCCCACTCTCACCACTGTTATTCAACATAGTATTGGAAGTCTTAGCCACAGCAATCAGACAAACCAAAGAAATAAGAAGAGAGGAGATAAAACTGTCACTGTATGTAGATGACATGATACTATACATAGAAAACCCCAAGAACTCAACCCAAAAACTACTTGAACTTATCAACAAATTCAGCAAAGTAGCAGGATATAAGATTAACATTCAGAAGTCAGTCGCATTTCTGTATACCAACAATGAAATATTAGGAAAGAAATACAAAAATACAATACCTTCTAAAATTGCACCCCAAAAATCAAATACCTGGGAATACACCTGACCAAGGAGGTAAAGGACCTATATGCCAAGAATTATGAAACATTAATCAAGGAGATTAAAGAAAATGTAAAGAAATGGAAAGATATTCCATGCTCCTGGGTTGGGAAAATTAATATCGTAAAAATGGCCATACTACCCAAAGCAATCTACAGATTCAATGCAATCCCTATCAAATTATCCATGACATTTTTCACAGAACTAGAACAAACAATCCAAAAATGTATATGGAACCACAAAAGACCCAGAATTGCCAAAGCAATCCTGAGAAACAAAAACCAAGCATGGGGCATAACTCTCCCAGACTTCAGGCAATCTTACAAAGCCACAGTCATCAAGACAGTGTGGGACTGCTACCGAAACAGACAGACAGAGCAATGGAACAGAATAGAGAACCCAGAAATAAATCCAGACACCTTTGGTCAATTAATTTTTGACAAAGGAGGCAAGAACATAAAATGGGAAAAAGTGTTTACAGCAAGCATTGCTGGGAAACCTGGACAGCTGCATGCAAAGCAATGAAACTAGAACACATCCTCATACCATGCACCAAAATAAACTCAAAATGGCTTAAAGACTTAAACCTGAGACAAGACACCATAAAACTCCTGGAAGAGAACATAGGCAAAACATTCTCTGACATCAACCTTATGAATATCTTCTCAGGTCAGTCTCCCAAAGCAACAGATATAAGAGCAAAAATAAACCAGTGGGCCTCATCAAACTGACAAGCTTTTGCACAGCCAAGGAAACCAAAAAGAAAACAAAAAGACAACTTACAGAATGGGAGAAAATAGTTTCAAATGATGCAATGGACAAGGGCTTAATCTCTCAAACATACAAGCAACATATACAACTCAATAGCAAAGAAACCAACAACCCAATGGAAAAATGGGCAAAAGACCTGAATAGACATTTCTCCAAGGAAGATATAGAGATGGCCAACAAGCACTTGAAACAATGCTCAACATCCCTGATTATTAGAGAAATGCAAATGAAAACTACCATCAGATACCACCTCACACCAGTCAGAATGGCCATCATTAACAAATCCACAAATAACAAATGCTAGAGGTGGTGTGGAGAAAAGGGAACCCTCCTGCACTGTTGGTGGGAATGTAAATTGGTACAGCCACTATGGAAAACAGCATGGAGATACCTTAGAAATCTATACGTAGAACTACCATATGACCCAGCAATCCTACTCTTGGGCATATATCTGGACAAAACTTTCCTTGAAATTATTCATTGCAGCACTATTCACAATAGCCAAGACATGGAAACGACCCAAATGTCTATTGACAGATGATTGGATTAGGAAGATGTGGTATATATACACAATGGAATACTACTCTGCCATAAAAAGAATGGCATAATGCCATTTGCAGCAACATGGATGGAACGAGAGACTCTCATCCTGAGTGAAATAAGTCAGAAAGAGAAAGACAAATACCATATGATATCACTTCTACCTGGAATCTAATATAGGGCACAAATGAACCTTTCCACAGAAAAGAAAATCATGGACTTGGGGAATAGACTTGTGGTTGCCAGGGGGGAGGGAGTGGGGTGGATGAGGTGCTTGGGATTAATAGATGCAAACTCTTGCCTTTGGAATGGATTAGTAAGGAGATCCTGCTGTGTAGCACTGAGAACTATGTCTGGTCACTTGTGATGGAGCATGATAATGTGAGAAAAATGAATGTATATATATATGTGTAATTCGGTCACCATGCTGTACAGTGGAAAAGTGACAGAACATGGTAAACCAGGTATAATGGAAAAAAAGAAAAATCATTATATATATATAAAAAAGGGCACTATTCCCATTTGTGAGGGCTCTACCTTCATGAGTTCATTTAAACCTAATTACTTCCCAAAGGCCCCACCTCATAATACCACCCACCACATTGTGGGGTAGGGTTTTAGTATGTAATTTAGGGGCAGGGAACACATTCAGTCCTTAACACCCGCTATGGATAGCTCCATAAAGGGAATACTCACACCTGAATTATTTTGTGGGTTAATCTATCTCTATGGGCCATTAAATTTATTCGATCTATTCACCAAATATTTATCAAGAATCTCGTGCTGTCTTTTGAGCGTTCATTGTGTGCTTGATGACTGATCATAAACCTTATATTACAATCTTTATATATATTAACTCAGTCCACTTAACAAACCCATTAAGTGGATTTTAATTGTCCCCATTTTACAGATAGGGAGACTACAAAAAGAGTTTAAATCACTTGCCTAAGGCCACCCAGTCACAATGTGGCAGATCTGGGATATTAACTTAGCTCTGTATGACTCCATACCCCATACTCTTTAACACTATACTGTGGTCAAAGTTATCCTGGGCTTGGGGAGGGGGCGAGGTATGTGAGGACTGGGGAGAAAGAAGTCTAGCATGAATCCTAGCTGTTATTTCAGACCAATTGATTGAATTTCTCACATTTTGGACAATTGTTTAGGCTTAATGAAGACAAGGACTTAACTGATTTCTCTTAAAAATAATTTTTTTTTTTTTTTGCTTTTTAGGGCCACACCTGTGGCATATGGAGGTTCCCAGGCTAGGGGTCCAATTGGAGGTACAGCTGCCAGCCTACACCATAGCCATAGCAATGCCAGATCTGAGCCCCATCTGTGACCTACATCACAGCTCATGGCAATGCTGGATCTTTAACCCATCGATCAAGGCCAGGGATTGAACCCACAACATCATGGTTCCTAGTTGGATTCTTTTCCACTGCACCATGACGGGAACTCCCAAAATATAAAATAAAATCTTAAAAAATTTTTTTATTGGAGTGTAGTTGACTTACAACATTGTGTTAGTTTCAGGTGTATAGCAAAGTGAATCAGTTATACATATGCAAATATCCATTCCTTTTCAGGTTTTTTTCCAATCTAGGTTATTACACAGTGTTGAGTAGATTTCCCTGTGCTACATAGCTGGTCCTTGTTCCGTATCTATTTTATATATTTTATGTATAGTAGTGTGTACCTGTTAATACCAACATCCTAATGTATCCCTCCCTCCCATGTTTCCCCTTTTGTAACCATAAATTTGATTTCAAAATCTGTTTCTATTTTGTAAATAAATTCTTTTGTATCATTTTAAAAATTAGATTCTACATATAAGCGATATCATATGATATTTGTCTAAAAGTAAAATTTTTTTATCCTTTATCATTTTCACAAATTCACTCTGCAGTAAATCAGGTCTGTTGAAATCTCATAATATTGTTGGGATGGTGTTAGGCACTTACAGTATGTGTTCCAGTTTGTTTATTTGTTAGCTGTGAAAACCTGTTGATCATGAGTTAAATTGAGGTGGATATATAGTGTCTGACTTAAAAAGAGGGACATATTGTAAATGAGGTTCTTGACAGGATGACAGAATTTTAAGCTTTCACAATTAAAAAATGTCTACACATTCTGTGTCACATAGAATAATTAAATGTCTGGCAAGTGTCATTAAACAGAATTCACATAGTAAAGGTGTTGGTTTGTAAATAATCAGGACAGGAAGAATGGGTGGGTGTATACACAACTATGTTTACTTGAACAACTGCTTGTAACTTAATGGAACCATTTCATTTATTCTCTTTTCAAAATTCTAAAAATATATCTAATTTCTATTTATTCTAAAATAAAGTACTATATTTGCTGATTTGAAAATAAATATGAATACAAATTAAGATTATTTAACTGCCTATATATAGTGTTAGTTGTAATCTTTTAAACCATAGAAACCTTAATCCATGTCTCATCTTTCAAGACCTGTACCAGAACATGCCTTCTCTGAGATAACTTCCCTTACTAAAAACTGCCATGCTCAGAACATAATTTTTACATCATGCCATTTATAGAGTGGTACATTACTTAAACATATTAATATTGTTAATGCTGTTTTAAAATGATTTTTCTGGTTGTTTCAAGAGTATCCATTTTCTCTCTCACCATCTCGCAGACTCCCAAAGTCACTGACTTCTTTTTTACAACCACAGAATGTTTAATGATACATAGTAGGTGGTCAGTAAATATTTCTAGAAATGCAATCTGCATTCTAAGTTGGTAAGCTTATTTAATGTTAAACTATTAAAGGCCATAGTGTCTAGAAGTTTTGAATATTAATTCAGTGGAGTCTGAAAAGTCTGGAATTTTTTTTGTTACTGAGAAAGAAATAGCAATTCTTTATTTTTCCCAAGAAATTGGACAGTTACTTTAAGCACAGCCTTTCTAGCCTAGAAAGGGTCAAATATCTCTTCCCCAAACTACCAGAATATTCCTTACATACTTGTTATGGAAGGCCTTCATTCTTCTTTGTAGCTTTTATTGGATTTATTCAAAAAGGGATATCTCTCAGGAGAGAAATCTCTAAAGGTAGTATAGTTTATCTAGCATCTTTTATCCTAAGACTGTTACAGGTTGAGTTAGGTCCTTATATTATATAGAAAGGGGAGAGGGGTTCTATTTTTGGCTTGACAGGAGGTCTTTGGACCTGCTCTTCAGAGAAATTGGTGGAAATTATTTTTTTAAAAAATTTAAGGATCCTGGCCTGGGAATTTCCACATGGCACAGGCATGGACAAAAATTAAGGAAATAAAACTTCATATTCTGTCTTCCAATGTGCACCCAGAATAGCATTAGTGAATCAAAGGAGAATGTAAAAGTTACTGTAGAGTTGCTGCTTAGCAAATATCCCAAATTTAGCTTCTTAAGACAACAAAGATTTCTTAACTCTGTGGGTCAGTGATCCTAGGCATAGATTGGCTTCTCAATCCAGGTCTCTTATGAGGTTACAGTCAAGCCCTTGGTCAAAGCACTAGTAGTTATATCAAGTCTTGGCTTGAACTGAAGAATTGGCTTCTAATTTCACTCACATAGCTGTGGACTAGACTGCGAAGATCAGTTTCAATCTCTTTTATGTGATGGCTAACAGGCTTTGTTTCCTAATTACATGGATCTGAGTGTTCCTCAAACATGGCAACTGATGATGGGAAAGAGAGGGAGGGCAGGCCCTAGACAGGGAGAGAAAGAGAGAAGAGGGAGAAGAGGGAGAGAGAGATTGCTAGAGTGTCCAAGATGGAAGCCATGTTCTTTTTGTGGCCTACTTTTGAGAGTAGAATCCCATAACTTTGGCAATATTCTACTAATTACAAAGAGCCAGTAATTCTACCCACACTTAAAGATGGGATCAAACAAGGGTGTGAATACCAGGATTATTGGGGGCCATCTCAGATTCTGCCTGCCACAAAGAGGATTTCCCAGGCTGTAGGTATATTAATCTTCTCTTTTCTATGTTTGTAGAGGATGGTACATTTGTAGAAAAAACCTTGTGGTATGATTAGAATTATATAGGAAGCTATGGTAGCATGCAGGAAGTACTTTATTCCAGTGCTGGGAAGGACCTTCATGTGTAGTCAAAGAATTGGTCTGGAGTTCCCGTTACAGCTCAATGGTTAACGAACCTGACTATTATCCATGAGGACTCAAGTTTGATCCCTGGCCTTGCTCAGTGGGTTAAGGATCCGGCATTGCCGTGAGCTATGGTAGAGGTTGCAGACATGACTCGGATCCCACATTGCTGTGGCTGTGGCCATGGCTGGCAGCTACAGCTCTGATTCAACCCCTAGCCTGGGAACCTCCATATGCTGTGGGTGTGGCCCTAAAAAAAAAAAAGATTGTCTTAGAAGATTTGATACTAATGTTTCTTTTCAAGTAAAGAGTTACTCTGGCTAGAAGGTGTGGTGCACTAGGGAGAGAGGCATACAGGCACTATATCTTTAAGAACTGTAGACAGTTAAATAAAATTGGAAAGGAGGTTTTGCGTGTGTGTATGTGTGTATTCAGGAGGATAAATATGTGAAAGGGGTAGATCCTGAAGGTCTATTGTATGGAGTTAGGATTTTTAAACTGACGATACTTGGGAGTCATGTCATAAAAAAGGAAGTAATTTAGTTCTTAAGGTAGCAGAACACAGTGAAAAATCTGTTGATCATGCATTAAAGGGAATCTACTCTGACTTTGAAAAGGGAAAATATATAGACAGGAATTTCTAATAACTATTCTTTAAACATAACCCTTATAGTCCTATATTTGTACCACTGCTTACTCTAAGGCTTTCCCTGCCTTTCTCTACCCTTGTTTTCAGAGACTATACTTCTTCCGTCCTTTAAATAGATAACCTTGTACATTTATCCATTTTGTAAATACTTACTGAGAAATCAGTTATGTGCATAGCATTGTGCAAAGTGCTTCAATTATATCCAGATGCATATGATACGGAATGAGGTCCCTGCCCTCAAAGAAGTCAAAGTCTGGGTATGAACCACTCACACCGGGTTACCAGAAGTGCATACTAAAAAGCTGGTTCGAGGACCTACCCAGGACTCCTTGAATAAAAATCTATGAGCATAAGGCCCCCAAATCTAGATTTTAATGCATTCCTACTGTGATTCTACAGAACGCTAAGTTTGGGAACCAGCGGTCTGGTGAAAGAGACAAGAATATACATAAATAATTCCAACATGAGGTAGAATGTACTGAGTGTGCACCCCATGAAAGCTGTGGAAAACCCCTTTTGGAATTGAGATCACTTGTAAATAAAGCAATTGGGGAACATCTTAATTGTCATATATGAGGAGCATTCATATATATCTTCTCTTATTCATTTATTTTTGATTCCCTTGTCTTTGACAAATAAGTCTTGGCTTTACTTGAGAATGCTGCCCCTTTCACAGGAATAGCAAACACATTTTTTGAAATATGTGAGCTGGCTTTAAGATCTTAATTCTCCATTTGCTAGTCTCTTCTGCCGCAGTTTTTAAAATACAGACTCAAAAAACCCAAGCTGCATTTACTCCTTCATCTACTTATATATGCTGTTCACATTCACATTGCACTTGTGGGAGGATGAAAGCTATATAAATCCAAGGTATTATTATTACTATGTTCTCTCACTGCTCTTCCCTTTTGGCCCTTTATTCTAAGCTCTCAACTTAGTTTGAATTCTGCTTAATCTGATCTTCAATTTAATTCTATTTTAATAAAGCTGCCTATAAATAATAATAATGAAAATTATGATAAGAAACAAGTTGGATCTGTTTACACAAACCTCAGTGGACTAAGACCAATTTTCCCTGAGGAGGGACCTGAAGACACTCAAATTGAACATCTCTTTTTAGGTACATGTCAGCTGGGTGAAATTTTTTTGAAGTTCATAGGGTTGATTAGTGCTGGTAATTTTTTTCCTTTGCAGATGTTCATACAGAGCCCTTATTACTGAAACACAGAGGTACTGCTAATGAAGAGCTTAAAGAAAAACTGAATGTTAGCCCACACAACTCTGTGAAATTCCTTTTGAGATATTGTATTCCCTTTGGTATCTCTTAGAAGGCATGTGTCACCATTTCTTGATACTAAATACAGTATCAATCAATGTCCATTCAGAAAAGCAGAAGTCTTTTGGGGTATTTTACATATATAGAGAGTATGGTATATAGAAAGAGTGATTCAGGGAATTAAAAGCTTCCATAACCGTTGGAGGGACTGTGATAAAAATTGTCAGGAGACTGCTTTCAGGAGTTATGGATGTGTGGGGACCCCAGGAAAGCCCCTACCAGTGCTTTCAGCTACCTGTTCACAATGGAAATGACCTCACCTGCCTACAGTGTATCAGAAGCACGAGTCTGCTGTATTGAGAAAGGTGATAGAGTAAGCTTATTTCTGTCTTTTTCCATTATCCTCTGTTGGCACAGATGTAGATTTTTTTTTTTTTTTGGTTTTGTTTTTGTACCCTTAGAATGGCATACATTTAAAAATACATGGACACATGTTTTAAAATGTAAAACATTTTTTTTCACTTTGTAAATTAGCATATTCCTGTCACTAAATATGATGTACTATGATTTTAATGGCTGTATGCATTCTTTCATATGGAAAGATCATAATTTATCAACTACTGCATTATTTACAACAGGGTGATAGTGCAAGGTCTCAGGCTGTAGAGGTGGAATGAATCCAGGATTTGATGCTCACTGGCTTTGTGATCTTGGCAAGTCACTTAACTTCTCTAACCTCCATATTATTCATTTGTAAAATGGAAGTGAAAATATTAACAAACTTTTGTTTTGTCAAGGACATTAAAAGAGATCATGTATAGAAAGTGCTTCACATAGTGTCTGCCATATTAAAAACTCTCTAAATGTAAAGTATTATTACTATTATTATAACAAAATTTAAGAATATCTCATTTCATTTTTATGAATAACTAGTAATTGCACTGCTGGGTCAAAGGTATGTGCATTTTTTTGCATTTTTTATTTTTTGTAGGGATGGGTGGGTACATATAAGAAATTTCTTTTCAGAAATATTGGGCATTTTATATCCCTACCAATAGTTGTATAATTACCTATCTTACTAAATCCTCACAATTTTAGGATATGATTTCAGTCATTGTGATATGGCTTTTCAACTGTCAAATTGGCCTTGTTTTGTCTTTCGTGTTTCTACTTTGTGAGTTATTTGTTCATTTTCATTTCCCATTTGTTTGTTGGTATATAATATACTTTCTCACTAATTTTTAAGATATCATTATATATTACATTATATACTAAAATATATAAAATACTAAATACAATATGATTTTGGTATATGTTATAAATATTTTCTTATTATTCTTTATAGTGCCATTTGACATACAGAAGTTTTAAATTGTATTTGGCCAAATCTGTTATGTTTTCTCTATGTAGTTTCTTTTTTTGTATTTAGACTTAGAAAGGTTTTCCTACCCAAACAGCAGACATCCATGAAATTCTCTGAAAACACTTTCATTTCATTATGCAATATATAATATCCTAACTTTATATTTTTAGAAAATGGTCACTGATTTTGGCATTACCATAATCTATCTCAATTGTGTTTTAATGCCACTACAAATATTTTTGAATACTGGTTTGTTTTCCAGGGCTTTCCAACTGGTTCCATTGATATCTCTGTTTCTACTCAAGTACTTTATTGGGTTTTTTGGTCAAAAATTATAATATGCTTAAGTTTCTAATAGTACAAATTCATCCTGTACCTGCCTTTATGGAAACTTCAAAGAATATTCCTGTGTTTTGGATTCAAATTGCGTTAAATTAACATATCTAGGCAGAATGAATATATATATTTTTTTGTCTTTTTGCCTTTTCTAGGGCCTCTCCTGCGGCATATGGAGGTTCCCAGGCTAGGGTCGAATCGGAGCCATAGCCACCGGCCTACGCCAGAGTGACAGCAACGCGGGATCCCAGCCGCATCTGCAACCTACACCACAGTTCACAGCAACGCCAGATCCTTAACCCACTGAGCAAGGCCAGGGATCGAACCTGCAACCTCATGGTTCCTAGTCGGATTCGTTAACCACTGAGCCACAACAGGAACTCCTGAATATGTTTTTAATATAAGGTCTTTTCATCCTGGAAAATGATTTGCACCTCTACGATTTTTTTTTTGTATTTTTCAATAAGAATTTGTACTTTTATTCTTAGAGGTGCTTACACTTTTTTTTGATAATTTAAAAAATATTTTTGGTTATCAGTAAAAATAAGATCTATATTATATTTTAATCATTGTTTACTTATTTCAGTCTCATAGTATTTAAAATATTAAGGATAAAGTTCACAATAAGGATTTGAGTCATGAAACTATTGTCAATAAATATTGACTTACCTTGTCTTCTTTGATGGTTCTTGCCTTGGATTCTATTCTTTGCCCTGGATGTTGATATTGATAAGTTTGATTTAATTTTGTTTATATTTGCTTGAGTCACCTTTGTTTATTCTTTCACTATTTCTGAATCAGTTATTAAACATCTGTATTATATTAAAAGTGTAGTCTATTTATAGCCTGTCTGTTTTGCAGGGGAGAAAGCTGATTTCCTTTCTTCGTAAATAAACAACTTTAAAAAATTCTATCTGTATGAGATCCTTTCTTTATTTGTGGAGGTAAAATAATCATTTGGATATGTTTAGGAATTAGTTTCATGAAAGTCATTTTAGTCTGGTATCTATTGGAAAAACATCTGCTGGCTTGGGTCTTTGTCCATCTCAAGATTATATTTTTGCCTCTTGCTTTTTTTCCACTTGTTTCATCTCTTCTTTAGGTGTAGAAATTGTCTCCATGTTTTCCATCCTCTATATAGAGCATCTTTAATTCTTCTTTTTCCATTTCCATTTACCCTGCATTATAGTGAAACTCTGCTTATCAAGGTACTTATCCACCCTCCTGAATGCCACCTACTGAACTGCTAAAATGTATGTGCATTTTTATTCGTCCTCACTGGACTCTGTTCTGGGCATTGCGGGGGCCATCCTATCTTGTCTGCTGTTATATTTCCAGTACTCAGAACATAGCCATTATCTTTTAAAACTTTTCAGTAGACCAAGCTAGAAAAATATATTGTGATTTTACTCTCATATTTTCAACTCAAATTTATGAATTTTACTTAATTTCTTTTAATCTTATCTGAAAATCTTGGGTCCTTATTACACTAATATAATTTCTTCTTTGGTATATATAATTTCAAATCAATATAAATATATTACTAATAAAATGATTATTGAAAGCAATCGATATTATTAATAATGTGATTACTGAGAGCAATTTGAGAATACTCTGCAGATTAAAATTTTTTTTTTGTCCTTAGAGTTCATCTCACTAGGAGTGGACAGTCAAACTGCAGATCTTCCCTGACTTAGGATTACATTCTGATAAACCCATCATAAGTTGAAAATATCATAAGCTGAACATGCATTTAATATACCTAACCCACCGACCATCATAGCCTAGCTTAACCTAACTTTAATTTGCTTGACACTTCTATTAGCTTACAATTGGGCAAAATCATTTCACACAAAGGCTGTTTTATAATAAAGTGTTGAAATATTTCATGTAATTTATTGAATACTGTACTGAAAGTGAAAAACGGACTGTGTGTCTGGGTACAAGAATGGTTGTCAGTGTATTGGTTGTTTACCCTTGTGATCACATGGCTGACTTGGAGATGCAGCTGGTCCAGCATCACGAGAAAGTATCATATTGCATATTGCTAGCCTGGGAAAAGATCCAAATTCAAAATTTGAAATACAGTTTCTACTGAATGCATGCTGCTTTTGCACTACCAAAAAGCTGAAAAATCATTAAGTCAAACCATTGTAAGTCAGACCATCTGTACTGTGTTTTAAAGTCCCCTGAAATAATTATTTTTGTATTTATGCCAACAATTTGATAATTAAGTTTGTTTCATTTTCTTTTCTTTTTTTGTCTTTTTGCTATTTCTTGGGCCGCTACCGCAGCATATGGAGGTTCCCAGGCTAGGGGTCGAATCGGAGCTGTAGCCTCCAGCCTACGCCAGAGCCACAGCAAGGTGGTATCCGAGCCAGGTCTGTGACCTACACCACAGCTCATGGCAACGCTGAATCGTTAACCCACTGAGCAAGGGCAGGGACCGAACCCGGACCTCATGGTTCCTAGTCGGATTCATTAACCACTGCGCCACGACGGGAACTCCTATTTTCATTTTTTAACAATTGCTTTTTAAACTTAATTTTGCATTGCTGTGGCTGTGTTGTAGGCCGGCAGCTGCAGCTCCAATTTGACCCCTAACCTGGGAACCTCCATAGGCCGTGGGTGCGGCCCTAAAAAGCAAAAGAAAAAACAAATAAATAAATAACCTTAATTTTGTTTTATAGTTATGTAAAACATTTAGATTGCTCCAAAGTAAAAATAAAAACAATGTACATTAAGTCTAGGTTCTGTCCCTTTTTCTTTCATTCTCTTCCCTTTTTCCTTGTTGTAGATAACCCTTAAAGAGTTTTTGATTTAACCTTCCATTGTTTCTTTTTAAAAATATAAGAAAATGTAGATATAGTTATCCATAATTCATAATGTCCTCACTTTATTATGTAGATGTAACATGAGTTAACACAATTCTGTATTCCACATTTTTTTAAAAAAATCAATATATTCCTGAGATCACCTCATAGTAGTATAAGAAGCTTTGCTTCATTCCTTTCTTATAGCTGCAAGGTACTCCATTGTGTGGATGTCTCAGTTTATTAAAATAGTTCCTTATGAATATGCATTTTAGGGGTTTCCAGTCTTTTGCTACTATAAGCAGTCCTGCATTGGAGAGACTTCAACATATATTATTTTAGATTTTTGACAGTTTATCTTTGGGATAGACCCCTAGATGTGATTTTGCTGGGTCAAAGAGTAAATGTATGTATAATTAACTAAATATTGCCAAATTTCCCTCTATAAGAGATGTATCATCTTGCATTCCCATCAAGCATATATGAGAGTGCCTGATTTCCAATAGTCCCACCCACAGAAAGATATTACTAAACTTTTGGATTTTAACCAATTTGATAAGTGAAAAATGGTGTAATGATATGGTTTTAATGTGTGTTATGTTTCAAATGTTTAAGGAGTATTTGCATTTTTGTGTGTCAGCTTTCTTATATCTCTCCTCTTTTTTATAAAATTGTGGCAAAAGAGTTTTTAAGAATGCAAAGAGCAGGAGTTCCCCAGTGGCTCAGTGGGCTGAAGATCTGGTGTTGTCATTGCTATGGCTTAGTTCAATGTTGTGGCATGGGTTTGATCCCTGGCCCCAGAACTTCTGCATACCGTGGGCACTGCCAAAAAAAAAATGGCATTTGCAGCAACATGGATGGAACTAGAGACTCTCTTATTGAGAGAAGTAAGTCAGAAAGAGAAAGACAAATACCATAAGACATCACTTATATGTAGAATCTAAAATATGTCAGAAATGATCCTATCTACAAAACAGAAACATATCATGGACATGGAAAGCAGACCTGTGGTTGCCAGGGGAGAGGGAGTGGGATGGATGGTAAGTTTGGGGTCATTAGGTGCAAACTATTATATTTAGAATGGATAAGCAATGAGGTTGTACTAAATAGCACAGGGAACTATATCTAATCTCTTGGGGTAGAACATAATGCAAGATAGTATGAGAAAACAGAGCATATATATATATATACATATATATGTATATATGTATGTACATATATATGGCTGGGTCACTGCTGTACAGCAGAAAATGGCACAACACTGT
The DNA here is from genome assembly GCF_016906955.1 of Phacochoerus africanus. Classification (NCBI taxonomy): domain Eukaryota; kingdom Metazoa; phylum Chordata; class Mammalia; order Artiodactyla; family Suidae; genus Phacochoerus; species Phacochoerus africanus. Next base: position 104,746,577 of record NC_062560.1, on the reverse strand, counting down.
GAATAAACTATACTCTAATAAAAAAGTAAAAGAAAAAATGCCAAGATCTGGACCATATGTCATTCTTTGTTGTAAAGATAAGGACTAGCAAAACAATATTTACAAATCAGGTACAAAGAACAAAAAGACCATTATCTGGGTGGGATAAAGGGCTGCTAAAGTTAAATCAATACTTAATCTGTATCTTGTCATCATAAAATTGAATTCTTGACCAGTTTATTTGTGCAAAACTCTCCTGAAACATTTTACCTTTGAAATATTGGTCTTCTCACCTCAAACCCCAGGAAAATCTTAATGGCAATAATTATTTCACTGTGTTTGCCAAAAGAAAGTGAAATTTCTTATCAGTTTTGTAATATTTAACCCACTGACAATGATTTCACAGCTATTGTTACTGTTTGCCCAACTGGTATATATATTTGTATATTTTCTTGCTAGTCAGGAAAGTATCTTAATTTAGCTTTAGATTTTTTTTCTTTGAGTGGGTCTATAGGAGTAACAAAATGATGTTCATGAGTAGATTCTTCTTAATTTTTATTTTATTTATTTATTTTTTATAACCACACCTGTGCCATATGGAAGTTCCCAGGCTAGGGGTTGAGTTAGAGCTACAGCTGAGGTCTACACCACAGCTACAGTAACACTGGATATGAGTTTCATCTGCTATCTATGTTTCAGCTTGTGGAAATGTCAGATCCTTAACCCACTGAGCAAGGCCAGGTGTCAGACCCATCAGATCCTTAACCTATTAAGCCACAATGGGAATTCTAGGTAGATTTTTCAAGTAGATTCTTTTTTAAATGCCAAAGCAAAATCTTATAATACCATTAAAAATTGTTGTAGGATTATTTGCTTCCTTATGTTCTTTGGATGAACCATTTCTTTTTGAAATCTAATTTTTTTGTCCTTTAATCTGTTTGCAATAAGAGTGAAATTTAAACTAATTTCCTTGAATTTTATTCTGTACAAAGTATATACTATTTTGAATTATCTTATGTTTTCTATAGTAAATCTTTTTCAAAAGTGTGCTCCTCTTCCACCACTTGCTTCACTTTTTTCCTCTTTTGTGCTGCACCAGAATTTCATTGACCCTGGTGTTGGTTTCAAGTCCATTTAATTCATTTTTGAATGAGGAGGGTTTATCTCAACTTAATATATGCCCCTCAAACATGTGGGTAAATTCCTCTTGCATTCTCTATTTAGCTGTCTGTTGTTAAAATGATCTTATCCTATCTTCACCTGAATGGCTAACTATTATAAATTTAAATTAGCACTGTGATACAATTGGCAGAAATCCATAGTAAGGGAACTGAGATTATGGATAATCCAATTAGGCAGACTTATTTGATTCTTTCACTTGGGTTTTTGAAGGGGCGTTTTAGTGTCTTTGTTCATGTCCTTACTTTAAAGGAAGTTTTAAACTTTTTGCCAACAAATCTTTAGGTGAAGTATCTAATCAATGTTTGAATAATCTCCTGTGCTCTTTGAGACTGACTTTGCCTTTTTTCCATAATTACCATCAGAACATTTTTCTGAAGCATCTGATTGTTCCCGATTCTATATTAGATGGTTGAAAGTGAAATGATTTATGCTGTATAGGTAATTGGAGAAACACTAAATTTTATTGAATGAATAAAACCATTGAACACATCAGGATTCAGGGAGTTCCCATCACAGCTCAGCAGTTAACAAACCCAATTATTGTCTATGAGGACGTGGGTTCAATTCCTGGCCTTGCTCAATGGGTTAAGGATCCGGTGTTGCTGTGAGTTCTGGCGTAGGTCGCAGATTTGGCTTGGATCCTGCATTGTTGTGGCTGTGGCCAAGGCCAGCAGCTGTAGCTCCGATTGAACCCTTATCCTGGGAACCTCCATATGCCGCCTAAAAAGAGAAAAAAAAAAAAACAAGAAACCACATTAGGCCTCAAAGTGGTAATACTGGATGCTGATTGATTAAGTTCTACTTATATTTCTGATCTCTGCCTAATAATTTTCTCTGAAAAACCCTTCCTGAGCACACCCTAGTCAAATCGTATTATTTCCCCTGTTATATACTTACATAGTCTGTAGTACTCCTTAATTGCAGTCATAGTTGGTAGTTATCTATTTGATGATAATTTATTTAATGTCTGTGTTGTTCACTAGACTTTAAATGCCAACAGAATTACAATTTTGTTTTCTCTATTTTATTCTCTCTTCTAGGGCCCGATGCCTAGAATAGTTCTGACACTCAGTATATACTATTTGAAAAAAAATGGATGAACACGAGATAAAAATATTAAATCACATTCTGCAAACAAATTAGAGATAAGAGTAAAGGGACATGTATAAGGTGGAAGGGGTTAGATTTGAGCTAGAGTAGAAGAGAGCTTGAATAGTGGATAGACCACCAGATTGAGGCAGAAAGGTTCAGGTCATGACCCTGCTACTTAGCAGCTGTGTAATTTTATTAAAAACATCATCCCTTCTGATCTTTTGTGCATTTATAAATGAATAGGAAAATTTAAATTATGTTAAATTTTCTCATAATTCTAGTCATCTATGATTTTCTTAATTTCTGTTTTCTCATCTCCAAAATGGATGTAATAATAGTTCCTATCTCATAGAGTTATTGTGAATTTTAAATGATAGGATGTGTATTTTTTTTCCTTTTACCCCCTCCTTCACTAAGCAGTTTTCAAAATTCCTTGGAGCCTCTTTGCCTTACCGCAGCAGTTTTATTTTTGAATAAATGCATCATGAGATTTCCCCCAAAACTTCTAGAACATAGTCTGTCAGGAGGCACTCATTTGTGGTATTCCCCATTCTTTAGTAAGCTCTGATAGTATGTAGGAGCATCACACAGAGAGAAACAAATGCCCTTATTAAATAGTCCTTTCCCCTTAGTTCAAATATAAAATGGTATCCAGTGCTGGCCTAATTCTTAATGGTACTTTCTAATCTTTAAAGTGGTGTTTTTTTTTTTTTTTCTTTCTTCATTCAGTATAGGTGCATTTGTTTACCTTCATGGTCCAACTGTATTTCCTTGGGTCTTAAGTTTCTTTTTCTTTTCTACAGCTGCTCCTACAGTAAATGGAAGTTCCCAGGCCAAGGGTCAAATCAGAGCTGCAGTTGAGACCTATGCCACAGCCACAGCAACATTGCATCTGAGCCGCATATTTAACCTGCACCATAGCTTGCAACAATGTCCAATCTTTTTTTTTTTTTTTTTTTTGTCTTTTTGCCATTTCTGGGGCTGCTCCCATGGCATATGGAGGTTCCCAGGCTAGGGGTCAAATCGGAGCTGTAGCCACTGGCCCACGCCAGAGCCACAGCAACGCGGGATCCAAGCCGCGTCTGCGACCTACACCACAGCTCACAGCAACACAGGATCCCCAACCCACCGATCAAGGCCAGGGATCGAACCCACAACCTCCTGGTTCCTAGTTGGATTCGTTAACCACTGAGCCACGACGGGAACTCCAACAATGTCCGATCTTCAACCCACTGAGTGAGGCCAGGGATCAAGCCTGTATCCTCACAGAGACAAGGTCAGGTCCCTAACCTGCTGAGCCACAATGTGAACACCTAAGTTATTTTTCCAAGCTAAATAAAAATGCCCCCCCATTATGGCAGCAGATTTCCCCATTTTCATATAGCCAGGTGATGGCTATATTAGAGACTATTTATTTAGCTGATGAAAAGCTGTCTTTTGAAGCCAAGAGAATAAGAAAAATCACAAGGATAGAGTGTCTGTATCTTCTACTTTCTCGCTGAATTTCCGTATTGGAAAGAAAATCATATAAGAAAGCCATGTTTTCCCAGATCTGTGTTGGCCTGATAGAACAGTATTAAGCATGTTTCTTTGGGCTCAAAGTCACCATATGTGAAAGAAGTAGCTATAGTGGAGATAAAACTACAAGAAGAATGGAGACATCCTTACCTGAGCCCCACCCATTTCAAGGATCATTCCCCAACCTTAAGAATATGTGTACATTCAACAGGGTGTAATAAACTCCTATTTGGTGCCAAGAACTATCCTAAAGCAATATGTTAGTGGAAATTCAAAAGAAGTAGAAGAAAAACGAGTATCTACCTAATTTGAGGAAACTGCAGACATCTCAAAGAAACTGAAATTGGAATCAAGGGCTAAGTTGTGGGAATTGTATAGCAAGCACTAGCAGAGGGCAAGAGAAGGGAAAACAAGTGCAAATTGGTATTGGCAGCTAGAGAGCTTCATTAAGAATTCAGGTGGAGTAGGTATGGTTAGATGGAGTAAGCACATGGTATACAAGGGAACAATTAGTGCATATAGCTTTGTTAAAATAAACTGCTTTGTTTCAATATGATTTTTAAACATTTTTAAGAAAAAATGGAATTCTGGCACCATTTAAAACAGGTGAAATTATAATAGATTGTTGAAAACTTCAAAGTCCCTGGTAGGAAGGGAAATGAACTCTTCAAAAGAAAATAAATCTTTGGTTAAAAAAGGAGGGGTCTTTGGAGAGACTGGACAAAAGTGATGAATTGGCATTTTTATAGAGTTGTGGTTTGTCTAATAATCTTTTTCGAATTGGAATAATAGCGAAAAAGTACCAAGTAGAAAGAAATGTGGTGTATGACTCTGTTTGGGGTCTTTCTTTGAAGATGCACAGAAGAGTGAGTTGAAGGGTTAAAACTACTTGATGCCCTCTGACTCAGAGGAGCAGGAAATTAGCTAGCTAGCTCATATGTATCAAGCACTTATCATGTGCCAAGCACTGTGCTGGATGCCTTGTATACAGCATCTCATTTAAAGTTTTCAATAGTCCTATGTTGATAGCCTTCCTATTGGAGATCTGTCAGATCCAAGGTAGTGCCAATCAATTGTAGATTTATAGGTTCATTGTTTGGGGAGGGTCATTCTTAGTGGGATGGACATGATAAACCAGACCTAGAGAAGAATAGCATGTTTGCAATTATATTTTGGCTGAAGAACAGTGAGAGAGGGGGCCATAAAGGTAAAATGGCACATACTAAGGTGTGCCATGTATATAGGTTTTAGGTATTTCTTTTCTCTTTTCCCTGATGTTAAATGTGGCCTGTGTATTTAGCTGGAGATCAGTAAGTACAGTTGGCATATTAGGACTCTTGTAATAATTAGTTTTTTTTTTTTTTCATGGAGGAGAAAGCTTTATTTCCACATATTTGATTCTGTACATTTGAGCAAAGGATTGGGAAGTGAAGGATGAGGCTATGAAGCTCTTGAAGGTCTTGCTGAAAGCACTTATAAATTGTTTTGCCCAAATTTGCTCTTTTATTCATTTATGCTCTCAATAAATATTAGCTGAGCACCTATCCCGTGCCAGGCATTATGTAATTTGCTGAGTTTATGGCAAAGTTCAAGACATAGTTCCTGACCCAAAGGATCTCATAGGTTAATAACAATGCAATAAGGTAAGTATTTAGATGAGATAAAAGCAGGGTTAGGAGAAAGAAGAGGGGCTCAACTCAGTCTCATGGTTTACTGGCATTTCGACCTTAAATAATGAGAAAATATGGGCTCGATTTAATTTTGTGTCATACTCTATTTCTTTCTCAGCAGTCTATCTCTCCAGGCAATATGATTTGAAAGTCTGTGATATTTCAAGAGCAAGGGCATTTGTTGGTACTTATGTGCCAGGGGGTCATTTAGTCAGTAGCAGCAGAGGGAAGACCTTTAAGAAGGCTAAGTGCTGCATGTGCAAAGATATTAAAATAATTCTGCTCAGATATCTCAGCTTCAGAGTTCAATGCCCAAGAGCAGCCAAAAAGAATATTAAGTCCTGGAGGTAACTTCCTATGGATGAAGGATATGGTGGCAGATTGTATCCTGCTGGGGAAAATGGTATTGGCTAGTTGGTAGAGAGAACTTTTAAGATTTGGGGTATAATTCTGGCATACTGCATAGGACATGTAGTTTGGGCCTCAGGTGCCTTCTCTGTATTGCATGTCTTGTGCTAGTAACAGCACCAAGTCCTAATTCAAACATTTTAGTCAAGGAAAGGAAGGAAATCAACAAGTATTGATTGCCTACTGTGTTGTTTTCACATGTAAACACAATAATCCTGGTAGGTGGGAATCAGTGGTCAGATCTTTACCGATAAAAATATGAGACTCAGAGAGGTTGAACACTTTACTCAGAATCACACAACTCTTAGATGACAGAGCCAAGTTTCAAATTCTGCTCCAAATTCCAAATGACAACAATGAACTCATGTTCAAAGATAAGCAAGTATGTTTGGAGGGTGGACACATTTACATGCAGAGAATATTTGACTTCATTCTTCTGCTTTCCTTGGCTCTGAAGTTGTGTTCTGGGTAACAGCTTGTGGGTGCTTAGGGTTAATCACTGTATTACACGCCATAAATTCCCTTTGCAAAGAGCTGTCTTGGTGGATTTGCCACTCTTGTCTATCCCTTCTAGGCACTAGCTAATCAGGTCATGAACACAGTAGCCAAGACCAGAGCCAAACAGAAACTTGTCAAACTGTTTTGACTGTGTTAACATGACTGAAGCACGTTCACAGTGAAAACATTTTGGGACTATTCACAACTGTTGGAGCACCAGTTCAGTGTGGTTTCCAACCTTCCTACTCCCACTCCCACACCTACACTTCCAACGTGTTTTGGGACTGCTGTAGAGAGGCTGTGTTACTGGAGTGGAAAAGGTTTTAAGGAAAAGTCTGTGCATAAAAGTGACTCACTGACAGCCAATTAGGAGGCTTCTGCTGGGAGTCTGCCCTGGACTGACAGCACAGCTGCAAATCCAGAGTAACTTGGTGAGGCTGAAATATTCCCCAAATGGCCCTGGAAATCAGCTTTAGGAGGGAAAAAGGCTCAAACTGTGATATGTAGAAAGATTGATTGGTTGGTTTTTGTTTTGTTTAAGTAGGAAAGAAAGGACAGTGAAAAGGGCTTTCATGATTTCTTGCCTCTGTTTCCATCATTCTCTTTCCAGACAGAATGTTTGCTCATGTGTGAAGAGAGTCTACTGCTCCATGATGCCTCCACATACATGCACAGCGCTTCTTCACATGGTGGCAGACAAATACCCATTTTAAACAAATGCTCATTTTATGGAATTAGTTACAGTCCTAATGACTTCTGATTAAGATTTACTGTCTTCTCTATCTTATAAATCATAATCCCCTGCCATTCATTCTGGTTATCACGCTACACTAGGAGCAGAGTAAGAGATTTGGGAGAAGCCAAGTGACTCTTTCCGAATAGATAATCCTTTTATTTTAATAATAGAAATACTGCTGGTGGTGATGATGATGATGAAGATGACAACAGTAACGCCCATAGCTCTAGCACCAATATAATTCAAGCTGGCATTTCTGTTGAGAAGTTCCTTTAGAGAAGGAACTCCATAGCAATGTTTCTCCAGTATTTTTTTTTGTCATGGCACACAGAGTGGTATCATTTTCACATGGACTAAAAGGAAAGTATTTCTCATTGCCAGAGTTGAAAAGTCCAGGGCTTTGGCTGCCTTAGGCTCCTCCTGGTCTGCTGAATGTTGGAGATGGTCAGTATCTCAGCACACCTGTAACCTCTGCACATAAATTGAAAAAACCCTTTCATCTAGACAACAGCTATCAAAGGTTATTCCCCTGATTCAGACCCACATAGTAATCTCCCCAGGCAGCCCAGATCTCCATATATCTTAAAATCTCTTAAAACTGATTTTTAATAAGTTGAAAATTTCTTATAGCTAAAGTGTCTTTGTCTTTTTTCCCCATTAATTTCTATGTTTATTGGCATCTTGAAGGTCTTTGAGAACCCTATGTAAATAATTTGCTATGCTAATGACACAAAGATAATGCCACAATCTCCCCGATTCTATCAGAAGGGCGAATGGTCCAAGTTATTCTTTCAGGAGCAGGATAGGTTTCCCCTGATCCAGCTATTCTCTCTCTAAGGGAATCATAAGACAGTGAGATTGGGAGTCCAGTCTGTTACAATAGAAAAACCAGCTAATCTTTGCTTTTGGGTCTCCTCTGGCAAAAGCCTCTTTCTCTCTCTCTCTCTTTTTTTTTCCTTTTCTCCACCTTGGAAATAGGTACTCTAAACTTAGACCCCATTTCCTCCAAGAAGCCTTCTCTAAGCTTTACTGTACTATGGTGCACCATCATGGCATTTATTACAGCACACAGGAGACACCTCTCACTGAGGCCCTCTACACTGTGAGCTCCAGAGGGACAAGGACTCTTGGGACTGGCTCAGGAGAAAAAGTTTCTTGAATAAAACCATGGCTGTATGAACTGTTTCATGTGATCAGAGTTCACAACTTTGGAATTATTTATACAAAACACCAACTCAAAATGAGAGTACTAACTACTATGCAGTGAGTGCTTCTTGTGTGTCAGATTTATGAATATTATGCCACAACACACATACCAACTAGATGAGATTGTTGTACTAGCTCTATCTTACAAGAAGCTTAGGACAAGGGGTATTAAGTGACTTGCCAAACAGAAGTGGCCAAGCCAAGGTTTCAAACCCACTTCTGGTAGACTCTAAATGTATTGTTTTTATGTGCTAAACTTCAGTGTTTTTTCTAAATTGTCCATTCCCAAATGGTCTGTTGGTATAGAGCAGACTCTTTTAACAGGTAAGGCATTGCCATATGTCTTTGTTTAGTATTTTTGGGCCAATGACATTTCTGGGGCTCTATGATTTTTGGAAGCTGCTTAGACTATAGCCACTCTATGACCACAGCATCATCAGGTTAGATGAGCTCATGCCAGTACTTTTGAAAAATGAGATTCCATAAATGGTGTTACCCAGAGACTCAAAAAAGAAAAGACACACACAGCCAACTTCAAGCTAAAATTTTAAACTATTATTATAAGGATATTTCCATCTCTACTCAGGAAACTGCTTTAATCACAACATTCAGGATGTTATTGAGACATGGGTAATAGTTTTGAAAAACTACCTGCTGTTATTACTATTATTATGCTGGGAATTATTAATGCTTACCATAATGGTATCAATTTAAATTTGATGGGTGAATTAATGATAATAAACCCATGATGACAGGCTGCCCAATATTTGCTTTTTAGAGCCACACCTGTGGCATATGGAAGTCCCAGGCTAGGGGTCAAATTGGAGCTGCAGCTGCCAGCCTATGCCACAGCAACACAGGATCTGAGCTGTTTATGTGACCTATATCAGTGCCCAATACTTAACCCACTGAATGGGGCCAGGGATCGAACCCACATCCTCACGGATACTAGCTGAATTTGTAACCCACTGAGCCACAGTGGGAACTCCTAGCATACAGACTTCTTAATACATGTGTCTAAGGTTGCAGTGAGCTAGGCCCTTGGAATGGTGAGATTATCTCAACTGATGGCTTCTACAAATTGTCAAATGATGTAGCTGACTGACTTACTAGTTATAGGCTGCTAATAGTAAGGAAGGGGGTTATGGGTTCAGTCCCTTGACAAGGCCTTTCACCAGGCTGAATGGTTCTGGAGCTCAGGTAGGTAGGCTTCAGAAGTCCACCCACCCAGAGAACATATTGGGCTCCATGAATTTCCTTGATGGGAAGGACTGCAGAGATCGTGGAGGTTCAGAGTATATGAGGCCCAGTTCCAGTATAACCTGTACATAAATACACCACTCTTCCTGAGTTAATACCACATATGAAGGCCTATGTTTGATTCTATAGGCAATTTATAGATTAAAAACATGTAGTATTTTCCTTATTCTCTAAGAGTTTATAATCCAGTCCATGAGAAAAATCTAGATCCAAATAATTATAAGTTGGACTATGGAAAGCTCTAACAAAGGTAGAAAATAGATATTTTTGGATTAGATAGGAAAGAGAGAATTTTCAGTGAGGCCTTTTAAGACAGCTATGTAGTTGAGGTAGAATTTTAGGGAAGCTTAAATGATGAGAGTGCTTTTGAAACATAGGTGTCTTTGAAGGAAGGGGGTTTTGTGCAGGACAGTCTAAGCAAAGAGGATAACTTAAACATATGAAATTCTGTAGTAAAGTTAGGTCAGCTTTGGGAAATGCTAAGGAGAATAATATTGGTAAGTTTAGAATGGGATTGAACTCGTAAAGGACTTAGAAGGCAAGATTGCTGGGTTAAGATGTTTGAAATATTAAATTTGTCACTGTTGTGTCCATGCATTCTCCTAGACCTGGGGATGGCTTTATTAGGTCTATGAAACTGGGGCCAGCTAAAGGATGGAGTAGAGCAGTTTGAGGATGGGATCAGTGAGGCTTATGTGATAATTACTAATCTAGTTTGGATAAGAATTAATAAGGGCTACAAATGAAAGATATTGCTAGGGTTTCAAGCTCTAATAGCTTTAGGAGGGTAGTCAGACAATTAATTGAAAACAAGAAACATAGGAGGAAGTACTGGTTTAAGGAGGAAGAGAGATTACAAAGTTTGATATCCAGCAAGAAATAGGGATTAAGGACTCAAGCTCAGTTGAAGTTAAGGTCAGAGTCATAAATTTGGGGCTCATCCACACAGAATGAGCTCTTGTAGCTACAGGAGTAGATGTGATTGCCCAGCAAAAGTGGGCTCAGTGGGAAGTGGATCATGCTGGGACTAGAACATTGGCAAGTATCTGTTAAAGGGGTTGACAGAGAAGAGCGTCTAGTATAAGAGATATCTCTCTACAAAGCAACAGCAGCAGCAGCAACAGAGTGTAATTTTATAGTGAACGAGAGGGGAGAAATCTAAGAGGAGCGGTCAATAATGAAAAAAAAATGTAGCAGACAGGGCAAGTAGGATGAAACTTGAGAAAAGAACATTAGAATTGACATTTTGGAAGTTATAGTGACCTTTTAAAGAGTAGTTTTAGTATAGTGTTCAGTCTATAGCTGCATTCCCAGTGAAGGAAGAGAAAATGCAGTAAAGAGGGAGGCAATGGCATAAGATAGCCTGTTTCTAGGAATACTCTCTCGATCACCTTTAGTCCTCACAACAATCCCAGGAGATATGTAATAAGATTCCAGGTTTTCAGAGGAAGAAAATGAATGCCACAGATAACACTAACATTTGTCGAACATCTCCTCTGTGCCAGGCACTGAACTAAGCATTATACATAGTTTATCACATTTGGTGCTCAGAACATCCTTTGAGATAGATAGTATCTCTTTAGAGATGAGAAACTGAGATTTAGAGAGTTTGGGTATTAGTTGAATATCTCTTTGTTAGTAAATGTTAGAGCTGGTATTCAAACCTAGATTTTCCTAGTGCCAGACCCTAATCTAAAATAATTTACCCAAGGTACAATGATAGTATGATTCAACTACATGTCTTGTAAAATTAACATGATACTTTTTCAGAACAACTAAAATATACTAGGGCTAGGATCCATGAGATAGGATTAAGTTTTTTAAGGAGTACATAGTCTAGTCTAATAGGGATTTTGGTTCCTAGACATAGGAAAATACAGTAGCTCTTGCATTATCAGCACTTTATCTTGGGACAAAAATCAAGAAAGACTTTCCTGGTTTACCCAAATGACTAAGAACATAGACATTGGATCCATGCTGTTTGGGTACAAATTCTATTTCCAATACTTCCCAGCTGATGACTTTGGGTTGAATATTGAAACTCTCTATGTCTTAGTTTCCTCAGTTGTTAAGTAGGGGTGAATATAGCACCAAACTCATAGAATTGTTGTGACAGTTAAATGAACCAATAAATACAAAATCACTTAGAATAGTTCCTGGCACAGAGCAAGTGCTAATTGTTTTGGATGTATTGTGGGTCTATGGGGTCCTGTTTTCCAGCTTCTTATAATGCATTAGTCAGACCACTTATGGATCTCTTTCTCTAAGAAAGGAGATGAATTTTTCAGCATTAATTTAATTTGTACACCCATTAATTTATTTATTTTTATTTTTATTTTTTTGTCTTTTTTGCTATTTCTTGGGCCACTCCCGCGGCATATGGAGGTTCCCAGGCTAGGGGTTGAATCGGAGCTGTAGCCGCCGGCCTACGCCAGAGCCACAGCAACGCAGGATCCGAGCTGCGTCTGCAACCTACACCACAGCTCAGGGCAATGCCGGATCATTAACCCACTGAGCAAGGCCAGGGATTGAACCCGCAACCTCATGGTTCCTAGTCGGATTCATTAACCACTGCGCCACGACGGGAACTCCCCCATTAACTTATTGAACAAACATTCATCAAGTACCTATTTTGTACCAACCACTGTGTTAGGCACTGCAAATATGAGAGTGAAAAGATAAGTATGGCCCCTTCTCTTATGGATCTCTCAGTTTGATGGGAGAGACAGGCAGATAACTGAGCAGTTACAGTTCAGTGAGGGTCAGTGTTATGGTTGGGGAAGCATAGGATTCTGTGGAAGCACACAAGATGGTCAACAAACCTGGGCTTGAGTGGTAAGAGAAGTCTTCCTTGAAGAGGTGACATCCAAACTGAAATCTGACCTCCAGGTTCCTCTCAGTGGCAACAAGGTTGCTGTCACTGCTATTCTTTAATCCTTTGGGATTGACTCCATAATGTCATTATTTCTTTCAACCAGTTTTCCTTGTAGTTGCTGAGTCCAGAGAACTGTGCATCGAAAAGAGGGTTCAGAGACTGCCTATGGCCTCACAGCCAGTTCCACTTTTGCCTTTACCCTTCATAAGGAGATGTTAAGGAAATTTTCTTTTGGAAGAATCCCGAACTCAAAGATATAATCCTTAGCTCTCATGACACGAAACCAGACTGGGCAGTGAATCAACACTTGTGCGCCATGACCTTGTCCTGAGGGAGGCACCATCTATAATGGGTGATGGAACCTCAACTCACTCACAGTGATTAAAGATTCCTTTGATGTTTTCTTGGCAAAAATCACATCAGCAAATTGCATCCTGTCTGTCTAGCCTGCATATAGTGGCTAGGAATGGGAATCTGTTTTCCTTGTCTGGTTCATGATATTTAAAATTCCTACCATCAGCCATAAGAGGCTTTGGACTAGTGAGGTGAGATCAGGATTTGAATCTTAGATCAGGTTCTTACTATCAGACCCTGCGCAAGTCACTCATTTTCTCTGAAGTTTAGTTTCCTTGTTGCTAGTTGCAAATAATAATACTCTTTATATCAGAGTACTGTTACAGAATTAAAAGGAGATAACGTCCTTGTGCCTGAAACATATTAGTACTCAATAAGTGACATCTTGCTTTCTACTCATTTTCTTTTGGGTCACTGATGATGGCCATGTTACTGAACAAGTATGTTACATACTACAGTGAACATGGTGTTATTTTCAGCCACAGACATACAGGTTTTCAATTACTACTACTTCATTTCTTACTTATCTTTTTTTGATCAGATTTTCTGACAAAGAGAAGGGAGTTGGAACATAAGGCAGAAGAGGTACTATCTTGTCCACTCTGACCCTTGTATTTTAAACTCCATTGTACAGTATCTGGCAAATTTCAAGCACTCAGTATATATTTGTTGAACAACTGAATGAATAAATGAATGAGCCCGAGAATGACAGGCAAGCTTTGATAAGAGTGGGAGCTGGCTGGAGCATGAAGTTGTGACTGGTAATGGTATGGCTATACTCAACGAGAGACATCAAATCACTGGGAGCTGCAAGTGCAGAGGGAGCGGTAGAACTTACCAACGGTGAATGTTACATACTTCACCATTTTGTCCTGAGATTGGCTGGACTGGGAAGGAGGAGCTTGTAATTACCCATTTGTGTCCCTAAGTGGATCCCAATTAATCCAAATGACTGTCCTGGGACCATGTTGTAAATTCTTCTTTCAGTATTATAAGAACTGAACTAAGAGCTAATGTTGATGAAACAAAGGAATAACTTTCTGAGGAAAAAAAGAACTTTTGAAAAATATGCAATTAAAACCTTCTATGCTGCTGGTGGGCAGTGCTGGTGGCAGTACAATAACTGGAAAACAATTTGGTAAAGCTGGAGACATACATCTATATACCGTACAGTACCAAAATTCTATGCCTAGGTATACACACTGGAGAAACTCCTGAATGTGAGTGTCAGGAAACTTGCCCACAGCAGCATTGTTTGTAATAGCAAAAATGTAGAAACAATCAGAATGTTCATCTATGGAGAAAAGATTGTAAACCTGTAGTATATGAATACAGTGGAGTCCATACGGAAGTACAAATTATTCAATTAGAGCTATGCACATCAACATGGATGGATCTCAGAAACCACAATGTTGAGTGCATAAAGGAATAGGATTTATGGAAAAATAGTGTGACACCATAAAACACAAAACAATATTATTTGTTATACATGAGTATACTTTTATAAAGAGTAGTATAAAACATGCATAGAAATAGCAAACACCAAGTTTCTGATAGTGTTTACTTCTAGAGAGGGAGGGACTAGAAAGAGGAAGAGATGCACTGCATGGGTGGCTTCATTTGTATCTGTGATGTTTTATTTCATAAACAGAGTGGTGGATAGGAGGATATTTGAATTATTTGCTATGCCTCTTGCGGTTCTTAAATTAAGGAAATATAAAAATTTAAACTGTATACCCAGTACATTTGCTGGCAATCTGGGAACTAACATTTCTGTTCATGACCTGTTTTGCATGTCCATACTTTCAAAATACCAAGCAAAAGTGGGAGGTCCTACTGACCCTACAATATTTTACAATACAGATAACTGGGAGCTTTTGTGATGAGGTTTGAAGCAGAAAAAGAGTTTCATCCTGAGCAAGATTATTTTGGACAGCAAGGACTCCAGTTGTCTGACTCATTTTTAAACAGACTTTGCATGGTTCTAAGTATATTTCTGTTGTATTTGATTTGTAGTCATATGGAAATAGCCTTGTTTTCTCACTGAAAGTGAATATGAGAATAAATGAACAATTTATGAAATTAAATTTTCATCTAACTGGTTTCCATCAAGCCCAGGATCTCTTGAACCAAGATAAAATTGATTTCTGAGAAAAGTTAAGCTTACTTGGGGTATTTCAACATTGCCTTAGCACTCCAATTCTTTGGAGAATTAAACTGCATTATGAGACAGGACAGAGTCCCATTCCTGGGGATCTAGGGGCAGATACATCTGTATCTTTTTTTAATCATTTATTTATATATATTTTTTTCTACTGTACAGCATGGTGACCCAGTTACACATACATGTATACATTCTTTTTTCTCACATTAAGTGTTCCATCATAAGTGACTAGGCAGTTGTCCCAGTGCTACAGAGCAGGATCCCATTGCTAATCCATCCCGAATGCTACATTCTGCATCTATTTACCCCAAGCTCCCAGTCCCTCCCATGCCCTCCCCTTCCCCCTTGGCAACCACAAATCTATTCTGCAAGTCCAGGATTTTCTTTTCTGTGGAAAGGTTCCTTTGTGCCATATATTAGATTCCAGATATAAGTGATGTCATATGGTATTTGTCTTTCTCTTTCTGACTGACTTCACTCAGGATGAGAGTCTCTCATTCAATCCATGTTGCTGCAAATGGCATTCTTTTGTTCTTTTTTTATGGCCGAGTAGTATTCCATTGTGTATATATACCACATCTTCCTGATCCATCTTCATCTATTAGTGGACATTTAGGTTGATTCCATGTCTTGGCTATTGTGAATAGTGCTACAATGAACAGGTGAGTGCATGTGTCTTTTTTAAGTAGAGTTTTGTCTGGATATATGCCCAAGAGTGGGATTGTGGGGTCATATGGGAGTTCTATGTATAGATTTCTAAGGTACCTCCATATCGTTCTCCATAGGGGTTGTACCAGCTTACATTCCCACCAGCAGTGCAGGAGGGTTCCCTTTTCTCCATACCCCCTCCAGCATTTATTATTCGTGGACTTATGAATGATGGCCATTCTGACTGGTGTGAGGTGGTATCTCATGGTAGTTTTGATTTGCATTTCTCTAATAATCGGGGATGTTGAGCATGTTTTCAAGCGCTTGTTGGCCATCTGTATATCTTCCTTGGAGAAATGACTATTCAGGTCCTTTGCCCATTTTCCCATTGGGTTGTTGGCTTTTTTGCTGTTGATTTGTGTAAGTTGTTTGTATATTTTAGATATTAGGCCCTTGTAGTTGCATCATCTGTATCTTAAGGCAGCTTTCTGAATGATGGGATCTTCCTAATGCACTTGGCTTAGAGGGCTCATTCTCTCACAGAACAAGATAAAGGGGGCCACTTTTTAAATTCCATAAGAAATTAATATAAAGCATTGGCAACTATGTCTAAGCTTGGCTTTTGGTCTATTGATCACTTTGTCTGCACACCTAATCTTTGCAACTGCCATTAGTAATTTATTGTAATTAGTTCCACCAAAGCAACTTTCCATCATTAGAAATAACTTGCACATGAACGTGGCCTAAATAACCGTCTAAATTGCCTTCCAATTAAAACACACATTATGCATATTATGTCTTGGAGACTCTTTCTCTTTAGTTATTCATATAATAAATTATTATAAAAAAATTCTGTAGCATTGAGGTGGAACTTGGTGATTAATTACCTATTGACAATGAAAGATGCAAACACAAGTAAGTAATGGGATCTTTTGCTCTTGGAAATTTTTTCTGGCCATTCTAGTTACCTGGGAATGGATTGGACATTCGGAATAGATTGTGAACTCGATCAGAGGGTGACTGCTAATCTGAAGGCTGGTCTGATAATCACAGTAATTTTACTTTCCTAATTTATACAATGTTGCCAAATGTCTGTCTTGATGAGTCCAATTAACTTGGTCATTAGTTCTTATATTCTTATATAGAACCAAATTTATAGATGCTTTGACACTTTGGAACATAGTTTTCAGTGAAATGAGAATAATTATTTTCCCTTAGTACTGAGAACTTTGTGAGCGTGGGTTTGTGGGTGTGTGGATAGATAAGTGTGTTCATCAGTTTTACTCCTGATGTCATTGGAAAGACAAAAATTACTTTATTTACGAGGGAATCATTGCAGAAGCCAGTGTATTAGTGATATATTATTTTTGAAATAATTTTCTAGAAGCCTAAAAAGAACATGAAAGGGCCTGAGAATCTCATGGGAAGTTTTCTTGTTGAGCCCCAACAAAGTAGAATGTAAGCTCCTTGAGGTTATAGATTTGATTCACCACTGTATCTCCTGTTCCTAGTAGAGTACACACATAAGGTGTTCAATAAATATTTATTCAGTGAATGAAGGGAAGAGGAATGCAGAACAATGACCAAATGTGCAGACTTAGCTGAATGGTTCGGTGTCCAGTATTCTCATTTACAAAATATGTGGGATGTCTCTAATTGCATATATTGCCAGGATAAACACTGTTATAATCATTATAAATGGGGCTACAAAATCCACTAGGACTTTAGAGGGCCAGTGAGGGAGGAAAATAATCCAGAGAGGACATAGTCAGGACTGTGGAACTACATCAGTTTAGCAATAGTTTCTAAAGGAGAGAGCTAGCAGTTAACATTATAATGTCTCTAGTAGAGTAGCATGTTCAGACCTAACAAGCATATATTTCCAAGGGGGAGAAAGGTCTTATATGATTAGATGGTATGTGGAGGCTCACTAGCAGAGCTAAAATTTCTAAACAATGGTAAACTCTATATGTAGAAATATGGCAGCTCTGTGGTTCTTTAAAGTCCATTTGAATTGAAAGCGAAATATGAAAATCATGTCCATATCAGGTAACAGTAATCATGGAATCAGAGATTCAGGCTTTAGAGCCACCAGAGTAGCTGAGTGCAGTCTGGAAACAGGCAGAACCCCAGTTGTACATACCAGCTAAACCTAGCAGGAAGTTGAGGCTCATGGAATGTGTGGTAGTACTGGGGTGGTATTAGGATAGATAAAATAATTCCATTGTCTCCTCTGGTAGTAAGGCTGAAGGACTTGATGGGCTTAAATCTCTAGTTTTAAAGAACTTCAGCATGTGTAGCAGGGAGGTACGGAGAAAGCAGAGGCTAAAGGGTCTTATAGGCAGAAAATCATTTAAAAATAGCCTCAGCTTCCCGAGGAAATGTTCCAACTCAAGCATTCATTTCAAAAAGGGAAAAGGATGAATAATAACAGCAACAATAGTAACAACACAACAAGAGTAATAGCAGCATCTGCTTCCATTTGATGAATAATTACCATGTTTCAGGCCTGTACTAGGTATTTTACATATACTATCTCATTTAAGTTTTATAACAATTCTATGATCCCAACATTGTCCTCATTTTAGCAGGTCAGAGAAATTAAGCAACAAGCCCAAATTCACGTAGCTAGGGAATGATGGAGCTGGGATTTGAATTCACACGTCTGATTCCTAATGTATGTTTGCTATTAATACATACAATGTATAATCTTATATATATATATATGTAATGCTGAATAAGTGAGACAGACGTAATTGTTAATTTTATTTACATAAGAAAATGAAGTAAATTTCAGGTGGTGATTCAACAAGCATGTACTGTGCACCTACTATGTGCCAAGCATTATATAGTGTGCAGGGGATAGAGCAATGAACAAAACATGAACAATTGCTATCCTCATAGAGCTTACAGTCTAGCATGGGGCCCTGGGGATAGTTTTGGGCTACTCTTGATGGATCATAATTTAAAGAAGTCAGCTTCCAGGTTGAATTATTCATCTTTTAGGTGCTTTGGAAAACTCTCTACAGAATGAATGAAACTCTTCTCTGGAAGGGAAAAATAGCATAATGTTCAAGCACAGACTCTGGGGCTGGACTGAGTTAAGAGCGTTATCTGTTAGGGTCTTGACAAGAAATCAGAAACTACTCTAGATATTTCTACTAAAGGAAATTTAATATAAGGGATAGGTTAGATGAGTAATAGACTTGTTGAAAAATCAAACATGAGATGTGAGGCTACCAAAAATTAATAGCAATAGGAAGCTGTTCCCACGTCTAGGACTAGATGGGTAATAGGAAGAGGCGGTGTTACCTGAACCTTGAAGCCAGGCTGTCTTGTATAAGTTATGGAGGGAGAGCTGTCTATATGTATTTGGAGAAGACAGCTTCTTCCAGAAATACTACAGGAAAAAGGGAGAAGAAGAGAGAGAGAGACCAAGAAAGACTGGCTTTTCCCTAACTCTTTCCCTATAATTTTCTTTCTACTATCAATGCCTCCCATTGACCAAGCCTATTCAGAAGCTAAAGGACAGGGGAAACTGGTAGTGTTATTGCATGTAATAAAGAGCAGAGTAAGGAAAGGGAAGGAGAGAAGTAAATTTGAAGTAGCTATTGGCTCCAAAACCCAGGCTCCATCATTTATTAACTGTGTTTATGGGTAAATATCCATATGCTTCAGTTTCTCCATCTGCAAAGTTGGGACTTTGAAATAATATTTCCCCATAGGGTGTTTGTAAGAATTAAATAAGTTGATAAATGTGAAATATTTGGAACAGTGTTTGGCAAATATCCCAATAGAACTTACATAATAAGATATAATAAGGTACTAATAAGGCATACTATTATTATTTTTATCATATGCAATATTGCTAGCTCATTGTGTTTAATAAAGGCCTCAGTTATGGGAGCTCATAGTTCAATTGTCTCAGCTAAGTGTAAATGAATGAGTCTGACTATTCTGATTCATGTCATCACTTCATAAAAGCCATTCTCCTGCACCTAAGCAATGTTCAGGCTAGAATTCAAGGAAGCTCATGAATCACTTGAATAAGCCCAGCCCCTGCCAGCACACTCAGCAAGAAGCACTCAACATAACCTGCTACGTTGAGTTAGAATACCTTCATTAGATGAAAACAAGAAACATAAGAAAATGTTATTTTCAATTTACTGCACAAACAAGCACCCTATGATCTTTTTGACCAATATATTCATTAGTCCTTAATCCTCCTTTAAAATTGCCATCGTTAAAGTTCTCAAATTGGAAAAGAAAGCTGGAGGTGAAAGGAAGAATGCAAATAACATGGTGATAGGAGCAAAACCAGTAATTCATAGAATTGAGATAGAGTTCACTTGGTTTATAGATATCTAAAAAATTATAGCAGATCATTTAAGGGTAAGAAGGACATAAAATGTGCAATCAATGAAGACATTTATTAGATTAATGTGTCCTTCTGTATAAAAATGGAGAAACATATCATGTGGCATATGAATGACAAGAAGAGAGAAAGAAACCTCAAGGCAACAGAGTACTTGCTTTAATGCTGTGAGGGACCCAGTGCTTCTGTTGCTTTTTGGCACTGGTGGGGAGACAGATTGGTAGCAGTCTAGCAGGTATTTTATATCTCTAATTTCCTTATGGTAAGCCCATTGGATTACTAAACTTGGAGAAAATTTCAGTATCTTTGAAATAAACAATTGTTCATTAGGACCTGGCAGGTGGATTTCTGCAAATACATTTAAAAATGTTTGCTCTTTACCATGAGTGAAGATAAAATTCTGGCATTAATGAAGATGTTGGGTATTTTTGTTAGTCTCTGCAATTGTGTGGCGTTGGTAAGAGCAGCTCTTTGTTGACAGTGTAAGCAGGAGGGCTGGGCCAATCATCCTATCAAGTTAAGCCCTTGGCTCTACTTTGGTGTTCCTCATTTGGAAATTTCAGACAGACTTTTGAGGGTTTGAATTATGCAGGTAAATGTCCTAGGCTCTGCATCACTTTGCATGTCCAGACTTGACTCTAATATTTATG
The DNA here is from genome assembly GCF_016906955.1 of Phacochoerus africanus. NCBI lineage: Eukaryota > Metazoa > Chordata > Mammalia > Artiodactyla > Suidae > Phacochoerus > Phacochoerus africanus. Next base: position 104,725,962 of record NC_062560.1, on the reverse strand, counting down.
GATTGCATTTTGCATGTCAAGCTTTTGAAAACTAGACTGTGGACAACATAAGGGTAGGGATTGACCTGTCCTTTTCACTGTTATATCCCTGGTGTTCAGGTAGTGCCTGATAAATACAGATTCTTGCGGATTACTTGTTGGATGAATGAATGAAAATTTCTAGTGATTAGTAGACATTTCCGTAGGTGCTACTGAGAAACAAAGTGAAAAATCTGTCAGACATTTTCAAGGATATTGTCTCAAAAGTAGGCAAATATTATATTCCTAGTGAGAGGCTGAGTTTAGAAAACACTCATTGTTTCAAGGTGTATTTGTTATATGACAAATGTCAGAATAGTACCATTTTGGCTGATGTGACTATGTTTATGGCTACTTTCTCAGGTTTTCTTGGATGGAACTTCTCAAGTCAGGAGTCTATTGTTTTTTTATATCTGTTCCCAGAGCATGTGGAGGTTCCCAGGCCAGGGATAGAATCTGAGCCTTTAACCCACTGTGCCAGGCCAGGGATCAAACCCCTACTTCTGCAGTGAACTAAGGCACTCCAGTCAGATTCTTAACCCACTGTGCCACAGCAGGAACTCTGGCAAATCAAGATTTGTCAGCCATATTGGATCAAGAGTTAGGCAATAGGCTGGTTCTTTGAAAATATAAGCAAATTGATAAACCTTTATCCAGACTCATAAAAAAAGAAGCCTCAAGTCAATAAAAATAGAAATGATACAGAAGTCATTACAACTGACACCACAGATTTACAAGGGATCATAAGAGACTACTACAAGTAACCACACGCCAATAAAATGGACAACCTAGAAGAAATGGACATATTCTTACAAAGGTACAACATTTCAAGACTGAACCAGGAAGAAATAGAAATATGAATAGACAAATCATGAGCACTGAAATTGAAACTATGATTAAAAAACTTCCAAGAAACAAGTCCAGGAGCAGATGGCTTCATAAGCATTCTATCAAACATTTAGAGAAGAGTTAACACCTATCCTTCTGAAACTCCTCCAAAAAATTGCAGAGGAAGGAACAATCCCAAGCTAATTCTATGATGCCACTATCACTCTGATAGCACAACTAGATGAAGACATCTCAAAAAAAGAAAATTACAGGAGTTCCCTTGTGGTACAGTGGGTTAAGGATCCAGTGTTGTCACTACAGAAGTGTGGGTTACTGCTGTTGCACAAGTTTGATTCCCGGACCAGGATCTTTCATATGTTATGAGTGTGGACAAAAAAAAAAAAAAAAACCAACCCAGAAGATTGAAAACAAAAGGAGAAAATTATAGGCCAATATCATTGATGAACACAGATAAAAATTGTCACATTATTAGCAAAGTGAATCCAACAATACATTATGAAGAATCATACTATGATCAAGTGGGATTTTACCCCAGGGATTCAGGAATGCTTCAGTATCCACAAATCAATCAATGTGACACACGACACCAACAAACTAAAGAATAAAAACTGTATGTTCATCTCAATAGATGCAGAAAAAGCTTTTAAAAAATTCAACACCTATTTATGATAAAAAAAAAAAACTCTCCAGGAAGTGGGCATAGAGTGAACTTACTTCAGCATAATAAAGGCCATATATGATAAACCCACAGGTAACATTATCATCATTGGCAAAAGCCAAAAGTATTTCCACTAAGATCACAAGACAAGGATGTCCACTATTGCCACTTTTATTCAACATAGTTTTGGAAGTCCTAACCATGGCAAAAAAGAGAATAAAAAGAAATAAAAGGAATCCAAATTGGAAAAGAAAACTACAGGAGCTCATCAATGAATTTGGTAAAGTTGCAGATACTAAATTAATACACATAAATCTCTTGCATTTCTATACACTAGCAACAGAAGATCAGAAGGAGAATTTAAGGAAACAATCCAATTTACCATTGCATCAAAGAGAATAAAATACTTAGGAAGAAACCTACCTAAAGAAGCAAAAGACTCGTACTCTGAAAACCTAAGACATTAATGAAGGAAATCAAAGATGACACAAAGAGATGGAAAGATATACCATGTTTTGTATTGGAAGAATCAATATCGTCAAAATGACTATACTACCCAAGGCAATCCACAGATTCAGTGTAACCTCTATCAAATTACCAATGGCATTTTTCGTAGAACTAGAACAAAAATTTTAAAACTTTTTATGGAGTCACAAAAGACCCTAAATAGCCAAAGCAATCTTGAGAAAGAAAAATGGAGCTGAAGGAATCAGGTTCCCTGGCTTCAGACTATACTACAAAGCTACAGTCATCAAAACAATATGGTACTGGCACAAAAACAGAAATATATGTGAGTGGAATAGGATAGAATCCCAGAAATAAACCCATGCACCTATGGTCAATAATCTATGACTATGGAATGAAATTATAACATTCTTTTACACCATAAACAAAAATACACTAAAAATGCATTAAAGACCTAAACAATCTTTAATTGTTGGCTGGATACTATAAAACTCTTAGAGTAAAACATAGGCAGAACACTTTGACATAAATCACAGTAATATCTGCTTGGATCCACCTCCTAGAATAATGAAAATAAAAACAAAAATAAACACATGGGACCTAATTAAACTTAAAAGCTTCTGCATAGCAAAGGAAATCATGAAAAAAGAAAGGAAAAGACAACCCACAAATGTGAGAAAATCTTTGCAAATGAAGTGATGGACAAGGGATTAATCTCCTAAATATATAAACACCTCATATAGCTTTATATCAAAAAACAGCCTAATTAAAAAATAGAAAATCTGACATTTCTCCAAAGAAGACAGACAGATGGTGAAAAAGCACATGAAAAGACACTCAGTATCACAAATTATTAGATAAATGCAAATCAAAATTTCAGTGAGTTGTTACCTCATACCAGTCAGAATGGCTATCCTCAAAAGTGTACAAATAATAAATTCTGGAGAGGGTATGGAGAAAAGGGAACATTCCTATACCATTGGTAGGAATGTAAGTTGGTGCAGCTACTATGGAGAACAGTATGGAAATTCCTTAAAAATCTAAATACAGAACTATCATATGATCCAGCAATCCCACTCCTAGATATATATCCAGAAAAGAATCATAATTTAAAAATATACATACACCAAATATACATGCACCCCAGTATTCATTGCAGTACTATTTACAATAGCCAAGATATGGAAGCAACCTAAATATACATGAACAGAGGCATGAATAAAGAAGATGTGAACATATATACAATTGAATATTACTTAGTCATAAACAAGAATGAAATAATGCCACGTGAAGCAACATGGTTGGACTTAGAGATTATCATGCTAAATGAGGAGTTCCTGTTATGGCACAGTGGAAGTGAATTTGACTAAGAACCATGAGGTTGTGGGTTCGATCCCTGGCCTCACTCAGTGGGTTAAGGATCTGGTGTTGCCATGAGCTGTGGTATAGGTCACAGACGTAGCTCAGATCTGGTGTTGCTGTGGCTCTGATGTAGTCCGGCAGCAACAGCACCATTTTGACCCCTAGCCTGGGAACCTCCATATGCCATGGGTACAGCCCTGAAAAGACAAAAGGCAGACACACACACACACACACACACACACCACCACCACCACCACCACCACCACCACCACCACCAAATCATACTAAATGAAGTCAGAATGACAAGTACCATATGAGATCACTAATACGTGGAATCTAAAAACAAAATTATGCAAAAGGACTTATTCACAAAAGAGAAACAGTCTCGAGATTTTGAAACCAAACTTATGGTTACCAAAGGTAAAACTTTGTGTGGAGGGATAAAATGGGAGATTTGGATTTGACACATACATACTACCATATATATGGAATACAAGTAACAAGGACCTAGTGTTAGAGCACAGGGAAATCTCAACACTCTGTAGTGACCTGTATGGGAAAACAATCTGAAAAGGAATGGATATATGTATATGTATAAGGGATTCACTTTGCCGTACACTTGAAACTAACAAATATTCAGTCAACTATACTCCAATAAAATAAAGATTTAGACAATGTACTCCACCACTTAGTGCCTTACCATATGATATTTGAAATCGACAGTTAACAAATTGGGAGTTGTGGTTCATAACTTTTGAATGCTGATGAAATTCTATATTGGTTTGGTGTAGTTTTCCAAGGTGTATTGTATAGAGCATTAATTACACAAGATACCTTATGAGAGTGAGAAAAAGATTCTATGTTCAGTTAATTTTTTGTGATGCTATGTAGTATATTCCTGTCTTAGAAATTCATGATGTATATTAATTAGCATAGTAAAAGCATTAAGAAGTTATACACTAAAGAAACCTATTTATTTTCATTTTTTAAAGTTTTATTGAAGTATAGTTGATTTATAATGCTGTGACAATTTCTGCTGTACAACTGTGACTCATTTGTACATGTACATGCATATATTGTTTTTCAGATTCTTTTCCCATATAGACCATCACAAAATATTTGGTAGATTTCCCTGTGCTATACAGCAGGTATGGGCAATCATTGGCTGTATACCACAGTCATTCCATATACCACATTGTGCATATTCCAGCCTCCAACCCCTATTCCATCCCCCCACACCTGTCTCCTTGGGTGACTGTAAGTTTGTTTTCAAAGTCTGTGAGTGTGTTTCTGTTCTGCAAATAAGTTCACTTGTATCCTTTTATTAGATTCCACATATAAGTTATACCATATGACGTTTTCATTGTCTAATTCACTTAGTATGATAATCTCTAGGTCCATCCATGTTGCTAAATGGCATTATTTCACTCTCTATGGCTGAGTAATATTCTATTTTATATATGTACCACATCATCTTTTATCCATTCCTTTGGACATTTATGTTATTTTCATCTCTCGACTATTGTAAATAGCACTGCAGTGAGCACTGGGGTGCATGTATATTTTCAAATTATGGTTTTCTCTAGATAGACGCCCAGGAGTGGGATTGCTGGATCATATGTTAGTTTGATTTTTAGATTTTTTGAGGAGCTTCCATGCTATTTTCCATAGTGGTTGCACCAATTTACATTCCCACCAACAGTGTAAGAGGGTTACCTTTTCTCTGTATCCTCTGAAGTATTTATTGTTTGTAGACTTTTTGATGATGGCCATTCTGGCTGGTGTTAGGTGGTATTTCATAATTTTGTTTTGCATTTCTCTAATAATTAGTGGTGCTGAGCATTTTTCATGCATTTTTTTGGCATTTGACTTCTTTGGAGAAATGCCTATTTAAGTCTTCTGCCCATTTTATAATTAGGCAGTTTGTTTTTTTATATTGAGCCACATGAGTTGTTTATCTAGTTTCAGAATGATAGGTGTTACCTCTTCTATAAATGTTTGACAGAATTCTCCTGTGAAGCCATTCAGTCTTGGACTTTTTTGTTTGCTGGAAGCGGGTTGTTGTTGTTGTTGTTGTTGTTGTTGTGGTTGTTGTTGTTGTCTTTTCTAGGGCTGCACCCACAGCACATGGAGGTCCCCAGGCTAGGGGTCCAGTTGGAGCTGTAGCCACCAGCCTATGCCACAGCCACAGCAACATGGGATCCGAGCTGCATCTGTGACCTAAACCACAGCTCACAGCAATGCCGGATCCCCAACCCACTGAGCGAGGCCAGGGATTGAACCCGCAACCCCATCATTCCTGGTCAGATTCATTAACCACTGAGCCACAACAGGAACTCCTGTTGGAAGTTTTAAAATCACAGTTTCATTTTCAGTACTTGTGATTGGTCTGTCCATCTTTTCTGTTTCTTCCTGGTTTAGTCTTGGAAGATTAAACCTTTCTAAGAATTAGTCCGTTTCTTATAGGTTATCCATTTTATTGGCATGTGGTTTCTTATAGTAGTCTCTTATGATCCTTTATGTTCTGTGATGTCCGTTGTAACTTCTCCTTTTTCATTTCTAATGGTATTGATTTCAGCCCTCTCCCTTTTTTTCTTGTTGAATCTGGCTAAGACTCAAATTTGTTGATGTTTTCAAAGAACCAGCTTTTTGTTTCATTGATCTTTTCTATTGCTTTATTCATTTCTATTTCATTTATGTTTTCTCTGATCTTTATGTTTTCTTTCCTTCTACTCAATTTGGCTTTTGTTTGTTCTTCTTTATCCAGGTATAAGGTTAGGTTGTTTATTTGAAAATTATCTTGTTTCCTGAGGTAGGATCGTATTGCTATAAACTTCCCTCTTAGAATTGCTCTTGCTGCATCTCATAGGTTTTGGATCATTGTGTCTTCATTGTCATTTGTCTCTCAAAGATTTCCTCTTTGATTTCTTCAGTGATCTTTGGTTGTGTGGTAACGTATTGTTTAGTCTTCTTTTCCCATAGTTAATTTTTAGTCTCATAGCATTGCTGTCATAAAAAATACTTGAAAAAATTTCAATATTTAAAAATTTACCAAGACTTGTTCTGTGGCCCAAGATGTGACCCATCCTGGAGAATGTTCCATATGAACTAGAGAAAATGTGTATTCTGTTGCTTTACTATGGAGTGTTCTATAAATATTAGTTAGGTCTATCTGGTCTAGGGTGTCATTTAAGGTGTGTGTTTCCTTGTTAATTTTCTGTCTGGATGATCTGTCCACTGATGCAATTGGGGTATTAAAAGTCCCCCACTATTATTGTATTACTGTTGATTTCTCCTTTTATATCAGTTAACAGTTGCCTTACATATTGAGATGCTCCTAGGTTGGGTGCATATATATTTATAATTGTTATAGCTCCTTTGATCCTCTGATTTTTATGTAATGACCTTCTTCGTCTCTTGTAACTATTTTAAAGTCTATTTTATCTGATATGTATACTGCTATTCTAGCTTTCTTTTGATTTATGTTTGGATGGAATATCTTATATCCTTTCACTTTCAGTTTGTATGTGTCCCTAGACCTGAAGTGGGTCTCTTATAGACAACATATATTTCGGTTTGTTTTTGTACTAGTTAAGCCAGTCTATGTCTTTTTTGTTGGAACATTTAGTCCATTTACATTTAAGGTGATTATTGAAATTATGTTCTTATTGCTGTTTTTTTGGTCTTTTTTCTTATTCTCTTGTGGTTCGATGACTATCTTTGGTGTTGTATTTGGATTGCTTTTTCTTATTTGTGTGTATTTCTATTGCAGATTTTTGGCTTGGGTTACCCATGAGGTTTTGATATAGAAGTCTCTCTCTCTCTCTCTCTCTTTCTCTCTCTCTCTCTCTCTCTCTCTATATATATATATATATATATACATATACATATATATATACACACACACACACACACAAATGGACTTAAAACATTTGCAAATTCATCTCGTGTCCTGCATTTGTACCCTCCTCTTATGATTGCTGATTTTGATTTTTTAATTAATTTATTTTTTAATTACTCAATGAATTTTATTACATTTATAGTTGTAAAACAATCATCATAACCAAATTTTATAGCACATCCCAAACCCCCAGCTCATCCCCCACTCCTCAACCTGTCTCATTTGGAAACCATAAGTTTTTCAAAGTCTGTGAGTCAGTATCTGTTCTGCAAAGAAGTTCATTGTGTCCTTTTTTTAGATTCTACATGTAGGTGATAGCATTTGATGTTGGTATCTCACCATCTGCCTGACTTCACTTAGCATGATAATTTCTAGGTCCATCCATGTTGCTGATTTTGATATATTTGATATCATATTTGATATCATTTGTGGATGATTTTCTACTTTTACTATATGGTTGCCTTTGCCAGTGATCCTTCTTATTTGTAGTTTTCTTGTTTCTTTTCTGCCTAGAGAAGTTCCTTTAGTATTTTCTGTAAAGCTGGCTTGGTGACACAGAATTTTCTTAGCTTTTTCGTGTCTATAAAGCTTTTGATTTCTCCTTCAAATATGAATGAGAGGTTTTCTGGATAGAGCATGCCTGGTTGCATTTTTTTTTCCTTCATCACTTTAAACATATCATGCCACTCCCTTTTGGTCTGCAGAGTTTCTGCTGAAAAAATCAGCTAATAACATTATCAGGGTTCCCTTGTGTATTATTTTTTGCTTTTCCCTAGCTGCTTTCAGTATTTACTTTGTCTTTAATTTTGGTCAGTTTGATTAACGTGCCTTGGGATGTTCCTCTTTGGGTTTATTCTGTATGGTATTCATTGTGCTTCCCAGATTTGAGTGAATGATTCCTTTCCCATGTTAGGCAAGTTTGGGGCTATTATCTCTTTAAATATTTTCTCTGTCCCTTTCTCTATCCCTTCTCCTTCTGGCACCCCTATAATGCAAATGTTGATGCATTTAAAGTTGTCCCAGAGTTCTCTTAGACTGTCCTCATTTCCTTTCATTATTTTTAAAAATTCTATTCTGTGTCAGTGATTTCCATCAGCATGTCTTCTACCCCACTTATTCTTCTGCCTCTTGTATTCTGCTTTTGTTTCCTTTTAGTGAATTTTCGATTTCGGTTATTTTATTTTCCACTCTACTCGCTTGTTTAATCTTTAAATCTTCTATTTCTTTGTTAAATGTTTCTTGTAATTTATCAATATTTGCCTCAAGTGTTTTTTTTTTTTCTGAAATCTTGGATCATCTTTACTGTCATTACTCTAAAGTCTTTTTCATGTAAGTTGCTTATCTCCAGTTCACTTAGCTGTTTTTCAGGGGTTTTGTCTTGTTCCTTCATCTGGCTCATTATTTGTCTGCCTTTTCCTTTTGTATAGCTTTCTGTGTGGTCTCTTTTTTGTAGGCTACAGGATTGTAGCCTCTCTTGCTTCTGGTATGTGCCCCCCTTGTGAGCAAAGTTTATACAGGGTCTTGTGGCAGTATACCTGATGGGAGAGACTTGTACCTGCCCACTCGTGGGTGGAGTTGAGTCTTGTCCCTCTGGTGAGTGGTGCTTTGTCTCTGGGTGTGATTAGAGGTAGTGGTGTACCTAGGAGGACTTTAGGCAGCCTATTTGCTGATGGGTAGGGCTGTGTTCCCACCATTTGTTGTTTGGCCTGGGGTTTTTTAGTTCTGATGGGTGGGACAAGATTCTTCCAAAATGACAGCCTCCAGTGGAACTCACACCAATTATTATTCCCTGACACTTCCACTTCCAATATCCTGTTTCCACAGTGAGCCACAGCCAACCCCTGCTTTCCCAGGAAACCCTCCAAGACTTGCAGTAGGTCTGGCCCAGATTCTTATAGAGTCTGTGCTTTGCCCTGGAATCCAGTGCACATGAAACCCTGTGTTCAGACTCCAAGAGCAGAGTCTCTGTTTCCCCCAGTCCTGTGGAGCTTCTGCACTCAAGTCTTGCTGGCCTCCAATGCCAAATGCCTTGAGGGGCTCCTCCTCCAAACATAAGACCTCTAGACTGGGGAACCTCATGTGAGGTTCAGAGCTCTCACTCCTATGGGAGAGCCTCTGTGAAAGACTTATTTTCTAATTTGTGGGCCACCCACCCAGTGGGTATAAGATTACTTATCTCAGGAATGCACCTTTCCCACCACCTTGATGTGGCTTCTTCTTTGTCCTTGGGCATAGGATATCTTTTTGTTTGTCTTTAGGGCCACACCTTTGGCATATGGAAGTTCCAGGTTAGGGGTGGAATTGGAGCTGTAGTTCCCAGTCCATGCCATAGCCACAGCAATACTTTTTTGATAGTTTCCAGTCTGTTTTGTTGATGGTTATTCAGCAGTTAGTAGTAATTTTGGTGTTTTGGTCAGAGGAGGTGCACTTGAGTCCTTCTATTCCACCATCTTGTCTCTCCCTGAAACCTATTTATTTTTTTCACTCTGCATGTCTCAAGTACAGAAGCCTTTTCCCCCTTATTAACATTCCTTCAAGGTTTTTATTCCATTAAACAGAAATTAGGAAAATCTAGTCAGATGAAAAGAGGACTAACCTACCTCCAAAGATTCAAATTCCTCCCTGGCTCTCCTTCTTACTGCCTGGGTATTCATATTTTCAAAAAGGGATTATGCCACATGTCCTCAGGTCTAAGAAAAAGTTTTGTTTTTATACATTAAAGTTTTTGAAACCAGAATAAGTCTTAAGATCCATCTAACATGACAGTTATTTTTCTGAGAATAGTTAAAATTAAATTGGTAGTTAATTTTATAGTTTATGGCATCTTAGATACAAAGAAATATAGTTAATTCTCCCTGCCAACTTCTCAGGGTCATTGTAAATGGGAGGGTAAATCTATCAAAACAACTATATCTTTTAACATCTTTTTCTCAGGTGATCAGAAATAGACCAAATCTATGTATTATTACTTCTTTATTTTTATTTTCATTTGGTTGCTTGACTTTATTTAAATTATAGCTCTACTTTATGTACATAGTCCTGGCTCAATTGCAAAACAAAAATAATGGCAGAAAAGCGTGGAAAATAGTTAAGACATTAAAAAAATCACATGTGCAAAAGCACAGTTGGATGAAACTGTACCTGTGCCCCATGATGTCTGCAAAGCATTGAGTTTATCTGTTATGAACATTTCATGGAGTCACAGAAAAATATGAACTTGGAAGTGAGCCTGGTGACTGTGAAGGGCCACTGTATGCCATGGTAACATTTTTTGCCAGATAGTGGAGGTGATGGGAAGCCATTAGAGGGTTTTGGATTGGTGAGTAACATGATCAATTTTCTACTTTAAAAAATTTTATTTGCAGCCTGGAATAAGGATTAAGAAGCAGAAAGACTACTTAGGATGCTGTTGTAATGATCTAATCAAGAGATGATGATAGTGAGGATGGGAAGACAATGATACATTTGAGAGAAAATTCTAAGGTAGAAGCTGCAGAAATCAGAAATTAAGCCAACATAGATGGAATAGAGGGAGAAGGAAGAATCAATGAGTAAAGTCTGTGTTTTTGAGCATGAGGGAGTGAATAGATGGTGATGTCATAATTTATAATAGGAAATTTAGAAGGAGGAACGCACTTAGAGAAAGGATAAGTACTTTAGTGCCAGTGTTATTTTTAACAGTCAGGAGGACATATAGAAAAAAGGTAATATTACCACCTTCCTACAGCCTATTTGTTTAGTATGACAGTATTATACATATCCTTCAAGTGGCTTAGAGTAGTCATGAAGTCTCCACTTAGCCTGAGGAGAGAATTCCAGAAAGACTGTCTAGCATTTTCAGCCCCAGAGAAGGTTTCATTAAAGAAGTGACATTAAAGGTTAATCTGGAAGAATGAGTAAAAATTCATAAGATTCATAAAAAAGATTCATAAAAAAAGCCACCCTCTGCAGGGGAAACAGCATGAACAAAAGAAGAGAGCTGTGAAAGATCATGGAATGTCTGGGAACTGAAAGAAGTTCAAAATAGCTAAAGTATTTGTGGTGAAAATGGTTGGAGAAAAGACTTAAAATTAAGTTTTCACCAGTACCAAAGTCAAAGACTTTGCACTTTACTCTGTAGGAAGCAATGGAAATTTAAAGCAAAAGAGTAGCATCCTCAAATCTGTATATGTAATGGACGATGAAACATTCAGTTCAAAAGAGATCAGAAGGGAAGTTTATGATTCCACTTGTAGTATCAGGTTAAGACTGTGGACCTTAATGACTCCTAATTACAATTTCTTGTTAATCCTGCCTCTTAAGAGATTTGACTCCATTCGGGATCTTCCTGCTCTGATTTGCAGTTGTCAGCCATTTTTCTTTTATACAGAAACAGCCTCTGCCACTGAAATATGGCATCAAGCAGGCTTAATTGATTCTGCTTAGCTCAGCATGCCACACATTGAGATTTCTCTTGGAAAAATTATTGCTAAGAGTTCCAGATTGTGTCTGATAGTGCTCTATATTTTATTAAAGAAAATAGTTATAATAAATTCCAGTTAGTGCCTGGTTGATTTCAAATATCTGGTTTAAGAAGTAGTCGGCTGTCTATTCAACCTATCTGGCTATTTCAAGGTAGAAAAATTGTGTTTGATGTGTATGTGTGGGGTGTGAGTGTGTGTGTGTGTGTGTGTGTGTGTGTGTGTACAGAGTAATAGGTTACTTTTTCCATGTAGACTTATATTTTTAAGACAATTTCTCTTAGCGTAGTATTTCCTCAACTATAATTCTTACTCAAAATGTAGATTCGTGATTCCCATCTAAAACATATTGAATCAAAATATATAGGTTTAAAGCCCAATGATATGCATCTTAAAAAGGTCTCCATGTAATTCTGGTGCTATTTAAAGTTTGAGAACCACTAAAATATGGAATCTACAGATTAATAAGGTTATATGGGTATGTTTAATTTATAGATCTCTCAGACTCTACTCTGCATGAAGTTACTTTTAAATATAAGAAAATAGGCTTCCTTCAAAATAATTGTTTGTATTCTTATGCAGGAGAACCATTCAAAGGATTACATAGAGGACTCTAGCTGCCAGATGTCAGGGTTGTGAATTAGGACAGAGACAAGATAAAAGTAATAATCAAACCTTTACTTACTGTGATATTGCAAGCAATAGGCAAAAAGTGGAGCCAATTCTAAGGTTCTATTTTCCCCCATGGAATGGCACAGGGCAAGGGCCACATGGACGTAGTGCAGATGGGGATAATAATCTTTCTGCTGAGAAGCCCCCACAGAAGACTTACTCCTCTTTATGGACTGATGGGCTGGCGATAAGGAGAGGGGGAAGGGCTAGGAGTGTGAAGATAATCAGACAAGGCAAAGTGCTTCAGCCAACACCCTTAATGAGGAGATCTCAGTGGAGATGTGGGGGAAATGCCTTACCCAAAATTCCTGATAAGAAGGCTTCCAAATCAAGGTGCTTGGGCTAGAAATACAGATATGTGTATGAGCATGGCTGGCCCAAAGTGGGCAGCCCGAGTGTGTGACTATAACTTTCTCTGGAAAATTTCAGTGCAGAGACTGTGGGACAAGTCTAGTGTGAGAAGAGCAGCTTCTCCTCATGAGGCCTGTAAAGCAAAGCCTTGTAATTGCCTAGGGCCAGTCCTGAAAGATCAACATGGGATTTTAGTTTGGAGCTGGACTCCTCAAGAATTTGACTTGGAATCAGGAGATCAGAAATCTGTCCAATTTTAGCAGTGATTCACTGAGTGAGGTCCACTTTGCTTTGGGGGCCTGTTTTCTTCATTTATCAAAATAAGGGGGCTCTACTTTAATATCCTCATGCTTAGCCTATAAAGATCCTTTCATCTCTGATATTTGTAGTTTCATTGCTGAGAGAAGGTGGTTGGTGTCCAAGGGTGACAATTCCTGGATTAACAGCTCCTGCCACAAGAACAGTTTTCATGTGAGCTGGGGAAAATAGTTCATGACCACTAGGCAGCCTCTTGGTGCTCATCCTGAGAATGTTAGCATGTTCCTCATCTTAGAAAACCAGAGAGGCTTTTGAACAGCTTTTTACTTTCTGGGAATTCTCTTCAGCAAATACTAGGTAAAGGTCAAAGGCAGTTATCAGTTCTATTAAAGATGACTTTGGCAAGAGGAGCAAGAGGCTTTTGTCTCCCATTTGGCTCACTAGATTCTATCATTTTATGATCTGAAGGTGCTAGGCCAATTTGTTATGGTGGGAGGGGCTGGTAGAACACAATAAAAGCATCTATAAATGGGGAGTTATGTTTAACAGGTCTTCTCAGCAGCAAGTTTCAGATGGCTTTAGCAATCTGAGCTGTGAGCATAGAGATGATTAACTGCTCTATAGCAGGTATATGGTTCATACCACCTTGGATCCTCAGCCCAGAGAACATAGTATGTGGGGAAATATCTTTTGTTATAATTGGTATTTTGATTTTTATCAATAACCAGTGATTAGTGAATGCTTATTCCATTTCAGCACTTTAAAATATGCTCTTTTTAAATTTAATCCTCACAAGTCACCCTATGAGGTAAACATTATTATTATCCCTGTTTTACAAATGAGAAAGCTGAGCCTCAAAGAGACTACCTGGCCTATTCAGGGTTATGTAGCTAATAACTGGCTGAGCCATGATTTGAATCTAATGTGCCTGATTTCAGAAACTATCTTCTTAGCCACTACCTTATGATACCTCTCTTTTTGTCAGGTTAATTCAACCAGGGATGGCCACATCCTTGAGTGAAATAAATTATTACATAGGTGGTATGATTTGAGGATTGCTAAAGTATTCTGCCAAGTGAACCATTAACATTGCTTTCTATGTAGGACTTTAAAGGTGGATTCATATATAGTTCAACAAAATATGTAAGAGAAACAAACCACCAAGACCAATGTGCCTATACATTTATTAATAGGCACATTGTCCCATCAAAGACCTAAGCTTATTAGAAGATGCAGGCTAAATGAGACAATCATAATAGGTCAGTAATTTAGATTCAGTGAAGAATTTGAAATCTGACCACTGAAAGACATTAAGAATACAATACTAGAGGAGTTGGCTACTCTTGTTTTAGAAAGATATTAATGGTAATTTCTCATATAAATGATTGGGATTGTCAGAATCAGGAATCTGTACTCCTAGGTATTGAGTGTTGTTTGGGTAGAACAGCCCTCTGTGTGTAGGTGTGGACCATAGCACAGGAGGAGACTAGATAAACTTGTACTTTCTCCAAACTGTGTCTCTTCATTTGTGTCTATCCATCATAATAAAGGGAACTATCGTAGCTTAGACAGCTTTCTACCTGTAGGCTAAGGCATATCTTTGGAAGTTTATTGTTAAAAATGTCACTATCTTTTGTAAGAGATGCTAGGTGCCATCAATTCCTTAGTTATAGTTTATCCAATAATGTGAAATCTGAGAAAGCCCCAGTTGTATAATTTTACTCAAGGGTTAGATCTGAAACGTGACTCTTTTGAATGTTTGTTTTGGAAGATGATAGGATGACAAAAGTGTAGACAAAGATACCGCTAGGGTTCTGGATAACTGAGTGGTAGCACCTCTACCTCCTGGGGGGGAGGCTGAGGCAGGAAAGAGGGTCAAAGACTTACTTTACCTCCCTTTAATCCACAGCCTGACTCTGAGCAGCTCCATCTTGACAGGGGTAAAATTTTTGAGCAGCCAGTTGATGTTGTTTCTTTAGTATTAATTATTTCTCTCCTGAGATCACTGTTACTTGCATCCTAAAGAGTGAGATGAGTGGCCATAACTGAGTTCTCAGAAGCCTGAACAAAGTTCAAAGAAAGTTCACTAAATAAACCTAAAACCTTGTAGTGAAAAAAGAAAATGCTTTGAAATGTCTTCCTAACTGCAGAAACACAGAATCACACTTTGCTCACACTAGGAATTAATTGGTTGATGAAATAATTTTACAAAAGATTCTATCCAGGTGTTCTTAAATAAGAACTCTGGCAGTGCAGAAATATGAATGCTTCCAGAAAATTGAAAGGCATGTGGTGGAGTGGAAAGAGAATGGGCTTTAGAGACAAATAGCCTTGGGCTAGTTACTTACCTTCTTGGTGCCTCAGTTTCAGTTTTTCCATCTGTAAAATAGGGATGATAAGAGCACTTGCCCCACTTCAGAGAATTATTATGAAGCTTCAGTATGATAAAATATGTAAAGTGCCTAATATAGCTGTTGGCATATAGTAGATGCTTAAAAATGCTAGTTCCATTCTTTCCCCTGGATGAATGAGCTATGTTGGGGTAGAAAAAGGAGTCTAAAATATAGGACAGAAGTCATAGCTAATGAAAATCAATCCTACTGAATATAAAGCAGCACTGAAAGTATGATGCAATTCTAGAGACAAAATTATACAATCTCTACAAATGGCTTGTATACAGTGTCTCGGGGAGCAAACTTGTTACAGTGTCTGGAAGGAAGAGGTAGCCATCAAAAGTTGATGGCACCATGGTTCACCCAATCCAGTTGGCATTGGCACACTTGTCACTATGAATATGGCAAGAGGCCCTTCAACACACTCCTACTATACCATAATTATTTATGAATAAAGTGACTGCTTTCATTTGGAAAGATTTTTAATGTGGACTGTTAATAGCAGTAAGGGAAAAATTCCCATTTAAATACCACTATCATTGTAGCTATTCAAGCAGACAAAGTGAACAGTGTTTAGTGTTGGAGAGGATATGGGGAAAATACACTTACATATACTGCTGATGGCAATGGAAACAGGGACAACCCTTTGGAAGATGGTTTGGTAGTTTCTTATAAAATATTGAGATATTGAGATGGGCCTTTACATTAGCCTAGCAGTTCCACTTCTATGTATATATCCCAGAGAAATAACCCCATGTGATTTGGAGACATAGTCAAAGGATGGTTATTGTAGATTTAGTTGTAATAGCTTGGCTGCTCATTAGTTGGAGAATGTTTAAACATTTTAGTATATTCATGTGATAAAATATTCTGCAGCAATTTACAAATGAGATATATTGGATGCAGGGATATGGAATTATTCCTACATTTCAGCACAGTGTTTATAGCATAATAACAAATTAATTTTGTAAATTTGAAGATGGTACATACCTATTTACTTTTTAGATGTCTGCATTATTTAAATAAACCTGTTGCAATCTTTTTATTTTTATATTTTTTATTTCTTTATATATATATATATTTTTTCTACTGCACAGCATGGTGACCCAGTTACACATACATGTATACATTCGTTTTTCTCACATTATGTGTTCCATCATAATTGACTAGACAGAGTTCCCAGTGCTACACATCAGAATCCCATTGCTAATCCATCCCGAATGCTACATTCTGCATCTATTTACCTCAGACTCCCAGTCCCTTCCACTCCCTCCCCTTCTCCCTTGGCAACCACAAGTCTATTCTGCAAGTCCAGGATTTTCTTTTCTGTGGAAGAGTTCCTTTGTGCCATATATTAGGTTCCAGATATAAGTGGGAGAGGGTGTTTGTCTTTCTCTTTCTGACTTCACTCAGAATGAGAGTCTCTAGTTCCATCCATGTTGCTGCAAATGGCATTCTTTTGTTCTTTTTTATGGCCGAGTAGTATTCCATTGTGTATATATACCACATCTTCCTGATCCATCTTCATCTATTAGTGGACATTTAGGTTGATTCCATGTCTTGGCTATTGTGAATAGTCTGCAATGAACATGCGAGTGCATGCGTCTTCTTTAAATAGAGGTTTGTCTGGTTATATGCCCAAGAGTGGGATTGCTGGGTCATATGGTAGTTCTATGTATAGATTTCTAAGGTACCTCCATATCGTTCTCCATAGGGGTTGTACCAGCTTACATTCCCACCAGCAGTGCAGGAGGGTTCCCTTTTCTCCATACCCCCTCCAGCATTTATTATTCGTGGACTTATGAATGATGGCCATTCTGACTGGTGTGAGGTGGTATCTCATGGTAGTTTTGATTTGCATTTCTCTAATAATCGGGGATGTTGAGCATGTTTTCAAGTGCTTGTTGGCCATCTTTAAATAAATCATAATGGTGTTCCTGTTGTGGCTCAGTGGGTTAAGAACCTGACTAGTGTCCATGAGGTCGTGGGTTAGATCCCTGGCCTCACTCAGTGGGTTAAGGATCCAACATTACTGCGAGCTATGGTGTAGGTCACAGATGTGGCTTGGATTTGGTGTTGCTGTGGCTGTGGCGTAGGCCATCAGCTGCAGCTCTGATTCAACCCCTAGCCTGCTAACTTCCATATGTTGCAGGTGCTGCCCTAAAAAGAAAAAATAAAATACATCATAAAATAATAAAACAAACATATGTGACAGATTGGGTCACTTCTAGCCCATGCTTGGTTTGTCTTTTCTCAAGAGTTTTCAGATAATAATAACAATGATCATGATAGTAGCTAGCAATTAAGTGCTTATTATGTGTCAGGCAATGATCTAAGCACTTTACATATATTAACTCATATAATCTCCACAAGATCCTTATGAGGTTGCCTTAGTTTTTTGGGGCTGCTGTAACAAAAACACGACATACTAGGTGGCTTTAAAAACAATAGAAATTTCTCACAATTTTGGAAGTTGAGAAGTCTATGAGCAAGGCACCATAATTTTCAGTGTCTAGTGAAGGTCTGCTTCCTGGTTCATAGACAGCAGTCTTTTCACTGTGTTCTCATATGGTAGAAGGAGTGAGGAGGCTCTCTAGGGTCTCTTATAAGTGTACAAGTCCCATTCACGAGGGCTCCACCCTCCTGACCTAATCACCTCCCAAAGGCCCCACCTCCTAATACCATCACAGTGGGTTAGGACTTTAACATGAGTTTTGGGAGAGGGGACACAAATGTTTAATCTATAGTAGGGGTAGAAATTACCATCATTACCATTTTACAGATCAGGAAACTGAGGTTTAGAGAGGTTAGAAAACTTGTTAAAGCTCCTGTATCTTGTAAGTAATGGAGCTTGGATTTGAAGTCAGAGAACCTTGCTTCAGATCCAGCATACTTAAGAACTGTTCCATATTGTCAAAGGATGAAAGAGGCAAGTCACACAGTCTGTGCTTGTAAAGGGCTTAGAGACTGGGGAGATGTACACACCCACACTCTATTTTTTTTTCTTTTTTCTGTCTCTTAATCTAACTTTATATGAAACCATAACTACAAGGCCCTTTGAATGCTTTCTCTTCACTTTTTCTAATATATTAAGAAATGAAAGCCAAGAAAACTTAATTAACTTGATCAAGGTCAAACTGCTATTTCGGTGGCCAAAATACTGCATGTAAATGGCAGGATGCTACTTTCCTTTGAAGTGAAATACATCACCCGGATAAAGGAGTCTCTCTGCCATGTGATTTAGATAAAGGTTTTAGTGGCTTTAATATAGGGTTTGCATTCTCCCTCCCTCCCTCCCTCTCTAAACATACATGCACACACACACATACATGTGCAACACTTTCACCTCCTGATACTTTTGTTGTGTTCTTCTCTATTGATTACCACTTACCTTCCATATAAAGTATTAGAGGAATTTTATCAGCCTTTTTCCTCCATAAACTTGGTTAGGAAGGAAAAATTTTTTGATCTGCCCAGTTGTGACTTTTCAAAGGATATCATTATCATGGCCAGAAGATAAATGATGGGACACTTAACAGAGTTCTGAGAATTGGCCCCAGTTTTAGGGATGGCATTTCACCTGCTTGCTTGGAGGACAACAAATTAGTACCTTGGTGACATGATCAATTATATGGGGCCAGGGTTAGGGTTATATAACAGACCTGCCTGCAGGAAAAACCTTATAAAACAGAGGGGTGGAAAAAATGTGCTGCACAATTGCATAATAATCTTGTGAAAAACAAAATGCCTTATTCATTTTAATAAAAACACTGGGAAAAATGATGAGTCTTCACTCTGTCTAATCAATTGCAGGGCTTCATAATAAAAGCAAAGCTGCTTTTTCCCCACAAATAAGCACAAAATCAATCTTCAAAAGCAACATATTTTATTGCACCTATTCTTGGCTCTTCAACTCTCCAATTTATAAATGATTATTTTTTTCCTAAGTTAGGTGGAGAAGGGGTGGGGAAGAGCAAGACTCATAAGTATCTATAGCTTTCTAAGCTATATGTCATGGGGCTTTTTTCAAAGTCCTTCCCAGTTCAATAAAAGCATCAGTTAATTTCAGGGTTAATTTGGGGATTGAGTCATGCACAACAGAAGCACACAAAAGGGTATGTCAGAGAAGAGTCTTGGTGCAACTCTGGTCTGTGTAATTTATGAGACTTGACAATATGGCTAGATCCATGCTTGTCTCTAGGCCCAACCAGACTCATCATTCTTTAATCCTCTTCTGGGATATTTCATACTAGCCTGCACATAAAGGCTGGTGCTTAAACTTCCTTTCCCATTCCCATCCAAACATCCAAACAATACTTTGTCTTTTCTCCTTCCTTTATGCTGAAATGAGCACCTGCTTTTAGCCTATTTCCCCTTTTTCTAAGGATCTTAAAAAGTGATTTCTCCCAGGAGGCACTTCTTAGCACTTTCCCATAACTCTCTGCCTTTCAGAATAGATTTAGATACTTCTCTTCAGTGTTATCTCTCTTTCTCTCTCACACACACACCTTGCTTTATCTATCATTGCCTACTTACGTGGCTTTAATTTTTCATTCATAGAACACTCAGAGAAAGGGATCAGGTGTGCTTTGGATCTGTATCAGGCAGGACTGTGGTTGGCACAGAGAATGGGCTTGGGAAATATTTCTGGAATCAAAATAAGTGCTGTGGCTTACTTGATATCGTGAGGTTAGAGGGAGCATTGAGGAATTAATCAGATAAATATTCCTATTAGACTAGATTTTAAGAACTAGCAGAATTTGAAGAGCCTAAAAACAGGAAATATGGAGGCTGTGAGTTTCAGCAGCATTGCAAACAGGGACACAGAGCTTGAATCTGTGACCTAGACATGTTTGCCTTCAGTTTGTGTCCTTGGTGCTAACCACTGCTAGGATTATTTCCTCAGAGAGATGTCTTCGTTGAGTCATATTTATAACCTATTTCCCCAAGTTAAATTGGATTCCATGGGTGGTTTAGCTAGTCCAGGGACTCTTGGTAACATTCAGGGAACACTACCCAGGTGAGCACAAAGGTGCACCTGTCTCGATTAATACAACTGCTCATTTACTGAGCAAGGAGGCAGGTTGTTCTGGGCCAGGACATGCTGGAGTTATTATGGAGAAATAAATAGTTTTTTTTAAGTATAAACTCCACTAGTCAAGGTGATTTTAAAGGATGAGGGCTTTTCTAAGAGGAAGAATGCTAGTGCAAATGGAAAAGAGGAATAGAAGTATGTGAGGGGTGTAGGGAGGGAGGGAGGGAGAGAGAAAGAAAGAGAGGAGAGGGAAACTGCTTGATTCCTATAATTTAGACTGATGTCTAGAAATATGAGCAAACATTTACAGTGTTTATGCCAAACATTGTGATCAGCACCTTCCAATGAGCATCTGATTGAATTCTTACAACCTCTTGTGGTAGTACTATTATGGACCCTATTTTATATACAAAAAAATAGTAAGGCTTGGTTAATTTGAATAATTTGCCAAGCATCACAGAATTGGTAAGTGGCAGATCTGGGAATTTAGGCTTTATTTGTTTGATTCCAAAGCTCATGTTCTTCCCTCTAATTAAAGGTCCAATTTATATGCAGTAAAAGGCACAAATCTGAAGGATACACCTGGGAAGTATTTTACCTATGTATATGCTTACATGACCATCATCCAGGTCAAGATATAGAACATTTCCATCATGTTAGAAAGTCCTTTTATATCCTTTTCAAGTTGATACCAACCCCACACCCACCCCTGCCAAAGGTAACCTCTATTTTTTTTTCCCACTGTACAGCAAGGGGGTCAGGTTATCCTTACATGTATACATTACAATTACATTTTCCCCCCAGCCTTTCTTCTGCTGCAACATGAGTATCTAGACAAAGTTCTCAATGCTATTCAGCAGGATCTCCTTGTAAATCTATTCTAAGTTGTATCTGATAAGCCCAAGCTCCCTCCCCCTCCCACTCCCTCCCCCTCCCATCAGGCAGCCACAAGTCTCTTCTCCAAGTCCATGATTTTCTTTTCTGAGGAGATGTTCATTTGTGCTGGATATTAGATTCCAGTTATAAGTGATATCATATGGTACTTGTCTTTCTCTTTCTGACTTACTTCACTCAGGATGAGAGTCTCTCATTCAATCCATGTTGCTGCAAATGGCATTATTTCATTCTTTTTATGGCAGAGTAGTATTCCATTGTGTATATATACCACTTCTTCCGAATCCAATCATCTGTTGATGGACATTTGGGTTGTTTCCATGTCCTGGCTATTGTGAATAGTGCTGCAATGAACATGCGGGTGCACGTGTCTCTTTTAAGTAGAGTTTTGTCCGGATAGATGCCCAAGAGTGGGATTGCGGGGTCATATGGAAGTTCTATGGATACATTTCTAAGGTATCTCCAAACTGTTCTCCATAGTGGCTGTACCAGTTTACATTCCCACCAACAGTGTAGGAGGGTTCCCTTTTCTCCACAGCCCCTCCAGCACTTGTTATTTGTGGATTTATTAATGATGGCCATTCTGACTGGTGTGAGGTGATATCTCATGGTAGTTTTGATTTGCATTTCTCCTCTAATCAGCGATGTTGAGCATTTTTTCATGTGTTTGTTGGCCATCTGTATATCTTCTTTGGAGAAATGTCTATTCAGGTCTTTTGCCCATTTTTCCATTGGTTGATTGGCTTTTTTGCTGTTTGGTTGTATAAGTTGTTTATATATTCTAGAGATTAAGCCCTTGTCGGTTGCATCATTTGAAACTATTTTCTCCCATTCTGTAAGTGGTCTTTTTGTTTTCTTTTGGGTTTCCTTTGCTGTGCAAAAGCTTTTCAGTTTGATGAGGTCCCATGGGTTTATTTTTGCTCTCATTTCTATTGCTTTGGGAGACTGACCTGAGAAAATATTCATGATGTTGATGTCAGAGAGTGTTTTGCCTATGTTTTCTTCTAGGAGTTTGATGGTGTCCTGTCGTATACTTAAGTCTTTCATCCATTTTGAGTTTATTTTTGTGCATGGTGTGAAGGTGTGTTCTAGTTTCATTGCTTTGCATACAGCTGTCCAGGTTTCCCAGCAATGCTTGCTGAATAGACTTTCTTTTTCCCATTTTATGTTCTTGCCTCCTTTGTCAAAGATTAATTGACCATAGGTGTCAGGGTTTATTTCCGGATTCTCTATTCTGTTCCATTGGTCTGTCTGTCTGTTTTGATACCAGTACCACACTGTTTTGATGACTGTGGCTTTGTAGTATTTCTTGAAGTCTGGGAGAGTTATGCCTCCTGCTTGGTTTTTGTTTCTCAGGATTGCTTTGGCGATTCTGGGTCTTTTGTTGTTCCATCTAAATGTTTGGATTGTTTGTTCTAGTTCTGTGAAAAATGTCCTGGGTAATTTGATAGGGATTGCATTGAATCTGTAGATTGCTTTGGGTAGGATGGCCATTTTTACAATATTGATTTTCCCAATCCAGGAACATGGAATATCTTTCTATTTCTTTACATCTTCTTTGATTTCTTTGATGAAAGTTTTATAGTTCTCGGCATATGGGTCCTTTCCCTCCTTGGTCAGGTGTATTCCGAGGTATCTGATTTTGTGAGGTGCAATTTTAAAAGGTATTATATGTTTGTATTCCTTTTCTAATATTTCATTGCTGGTATACAGAAATGCAACTGACTTCTGAATGTTAATCTTATATCCTGCTACTTTGCTGAATTTATGAATCAGTTCAAGGAGTTTTGGGGTTGAGTCCTTAGGGTTTTCTATGTATAGTATCATGTCATCTGCATACAGTGACAGTTTGATCTCTTCTCTTCCTATATGGATGCCTTTTATTTCTTTTGTTTGTCTAATTGCTGTGGCTAGGACTTCCAAAACTATGTTGAAGAGCAGTGGTGAGAGTGGGCATCCCTGTCTTGTTCCAGATTTGAGTGAGAAGGCTTTCAGTTTTTCCCCATTGAGTATTGTACTTTCTGTGGGTTTCTCATAAATGGCTTTGATTATATTCAGGAATGTTCCCTGTATACCCACTTTGGCGAGGGTCTTGATCATGAATGGATGTTGGACTTTGTCAAGTGCTTTTTCTGCATCTATTGAGATGATCATATGATTTTTGACTTTTTTTTTGGTTAATGTGGTGTATGATGCTGATTGATTTGCGTATGTTGAACCATCCTCGTGAACCTGGGATGAACCCAACCTGGTCATGGTGTATAATTTTTTTGGTATGTTGTTGGATTCAGTTGGCTAAGATTTTGTTGAGAATTTTTGCATCTATATTCATCAATGATATTGGGCGATAGTTTTCTTTTTTGGTGGTATCTCTGTCTGGTTTTGGAATGAGGGTGATGGTGGCATCATAGAATGTCTTTGGGAGTGTTCCTTCTTCAACATTTTGAAGAAATTTAAGGAGAATGGGTATAAATTCCTCTTTGTATGTTTAGTATAATTCCCCTGTGAAGCCATCTGGTCCTGGACTTTTATTTGTAGGGAGTGATTTTATGACCTCTTCAATTTCATTTGTAGTGATCGGTCTGTTCAGTTGGTCTGTTTCTACTTGATTCAGTTTTGGCAGGCTGTAAGATTCTAGAAAATTGTCCATTTCTTCCAGATTGTCAAACTTGTTGCCGTAGAGTTGTTCATAGTATTCTCTTATGGTTTTTTGTATTTCTGCTGTATCTGTTGTGATTTCTCCTTTTTCATTTCTAATTTTGGTGATTTGGGTTCTTTCTCTCCTCTTTTTAGTGAGTCTGGCCCGGGGTTTGTCAATTTTGTTCACCTTTTCAAAGAACCAGCTCTTGGTTTTATTAATTTTCTCTATTGTTTTTTGAGTCTCTATTTGATTGATTTCTTCTTTGATCTTTATAATTTCCTTCCTTCTGCTGACTTTAGGACTTTTTTGTTCTTCTTTTTCTAATTCATTTAGGTGGAGGGTTAAGTTGTCCATTTGGGATCTTTCTTCTTTTTTGAGAAAGGCCTGTATTGCTATAAATTTCCCTCTGAGCACTGCTTTCGCAGCATCCCATAGATTTTGAGAGGTTGTGTCTTCATTATCATTTGTTTCAAGGTAGTTTTTAATTTCCTTCTTGATTTCCTCATTGACCCATTGGTTTTTTAATAGCATGTTGTTGTAACCTCTATTCTGACTTCTATCACCGTATATCTGTGATTCTCAGAGTGTGGACCCAGGATTAACAGCTTCAGCATCATCTGGGAACTTGTTAGAAATACAAATTCTTAGGCTCCACTCTAGACCAACTGAATCAGAAACGCTGATTTTAACACGCTTTCCAGGTGATTTTGTTGCACAATCAAGTTTAAGAACTGCTGCATGGATCAGATTTTTATGTTTTAGAAATTCATTTATATATAAATAGAATCATATCATATGTATTCTTTGTGTCTGACCTTTTTGGTCTCAGCAAAATATCTGTGAAATTTATTCATATTGTTGTGTTTATCAGTAATTCTTCATTTCAGTTGCTGATTAGTATTCCATTGTGTGAATATACAATGTTATCTTTTTGATAGGTTGTTTAGTGGAGTTAAGGGAAGTTTATTAAAAGAAACCTTATGTTTTGTCTAAGACAAATTTGTGGAATCACAGAAATTAAAGAACAACTTAAGAGTAACGTAGGTTGTTGTATCATATGGTAAAATTTCAGAAAAGCAATGCTGTTCTCCCAGCTAAATCTCTTACTTGCTTCCTAATGCTGGGAATTTATTTAATAGAAAGCTAACACTTTTATTCCACAATAAACACTAAAACTCAAAATACACGTGTATATTCCAAAAATAAAAAAAAGACAGACTAAAAATTACACTGAAGTGTTAATGGTATATCCTTTCTTTCCAGTGGAGTTAAAGGTATAGATGCCAAATATATAGCATGTATGCTTTCACTAACCTAAGCCCCGGACAGGCATTACTAATCAATCATGCACCTTTAAATGTTGACAATCTCAGGATCTTTCTCAAGAAATTATCCCAGACAGTAGCTATCAATCTATCATGGCTGGCATACCATAACTGGCCTATTTCAATTGTGTGCATGCGCTTGCGTGTAAAGTTATAATAGTGTTTAGAACTAGAGAGCGGAAGAAGACACCATGGAGTGGTATATGGCTCAGGAAGGAGAACCAAAGTCATGTTTGCTCTTCTGTGAAATGTGTTCTCTCATGTTTTACATTAGAAAGCCCACTAGGTGGCCAGAATATAGTAAATTCTCACTTAACTGAATTTGAGGGAAATCAGAATAACAACACAAAAAACAGTTACAACAACTACTACTACCTTTACTGAGAGCTATGTATTAGGCCCTATGGTAAGTGACTTTTGTGCATTGCCTCATTTAATTCTCAGAACCCTGCTAGACCAGTATTATTGTCTCTTTTTTTTAGATGTTAAATTGAGGCTTAGAAAGGCGCCCAAATTCATATGACAGAACTGAGATTCAGATCCAGGAGTTCTGACTCCATATCCTATATTCTTTGGAAATCACTACTCTGTATTGACTCAGAGATAATTAGATTTATTTAAGACTACTTAGAACCCTTTTCTTCCCAACTCTTGTTAAAAATGTCTATGTCCACTTTCCTGCCTTAATAAGAATATGAGGATCATCATTAAAGATTTCAGGGTTATCATCCTTACCATCAGTTGTTACATTTATAACTAGAGCTGTCAATGGACCAGGTGTAGGAGATTAGATTATGTATGAAAGATACACCCCGCCCTAGTGTCTTCTCCTTTTCTTTAATTCTAAGCATCATTATGATTACACACATGCATGTGTGTATACACAGACAGAAATATGGGCATTCCTTAGAAATTTTAAACTACGGATGAAAGGCATGCATCATTCATTAGACTTTAAGCTTCATGGCAACGAAAACCTTTCTTGTTCACTGCTGTATTTCCATTATCATGCACCTGAAAAGGTAGATGCTAAGTTAATATTTATTGAATGAATGGGGGGATGCATGAATAAATGCATACACAAATGCTAGGCACTGTACTGAGCCCTGGGATATGAGCCTGACTTCTAATTTTGGTCATTTGCCTCAAAGGGAAAAGTTAGTACAGGGATATCACTAGTTAAATAAAAGTTACATGCTTCTGATTATTAGACTTCTGGAATTTCCATATATATTATCTAAGGAAAATACAAAGTTTGGTCTTCTCAGGTTATATATGCTATTTCCCCCATTAATTTAATGGTTAAGACTTTATTTCTAACAGACAGAAACTTGCTCTTTAAAAAAAATAAGGCTGAATATATTGATACCGGCAGGAGAATGTAAACATTATGTCCATGGTGATTCTTATATTGGATGCTGCATTTTAAAAAATGCAAAATAATGAAAGAAGGAAGAGAATTCCCCACCATCCTTTGTACAGTTAAAATACATCACATGGTAAGATAGTCTTTTTCAAAAATAAGTCAGTGTTTGTTCAGTATTGAGCGAAATGATTCAGTGGCTTTTTTGTAAAATTGAGAATAGCATATTCCTAATCTAGTGAAAGGGAACATTTGAAAATGTCTTTTTTTTCTGAAATTATGCACGGGCCCCGGGACAATGACAAGCAACTTACCCATGCAGCTTTCCATGGCAGTTTAAATATCCTGCTCTCTGTCTCATACCAAAGCAGTACAAATGGTACACTTGGCAGAGTTGGAGGGGGGCCCATGTCACCTCAGCATCAAGTGCAGGTGGAGTCTGTTGAGCAGGAATCAGAAGGCTTGCATTATCCTTAAGAAGAGTGCCCAGCCAGTCGCTCAATTGGAACCACCTCTTAGGCACAGGTGGAAAAGTAGGCCATTTTTCTTTTAAGAGTAAAAGGAATAATTACCATCTTCCTTGCTATCACTGTCAGCCTCAAAGTGAGGAAGGTCAAAAATATCAATACAAACTTATCTTTGGGGCCCATATAGCCATTCTAGGACCATATTTTAAAAAATGTTACCAGTGATGAGAATTGAGGTATTCCATAGTGATACTCTATGATTTGGGAGAGGAATTCAGGTTTTGTTTTTGTTTTTGTTTTGCCATTTTATGGGCAGGGGCTGCTTTGGTGCTAAGCTATGGAGATACTTGATGATACAAGCCCTGAAGATGACTTTTTGGATGATGATGACAGGATACTTAATTCTTTTCACCAAATCTAGATTTGTTAGTTTCCTATGGCTGCTGTCACAAATTACCATAAACTTAGAGGCTTAAAACAACACAAATGTATAAAGAATATACATTCTGGAGGTAAGAAGTCTTTTAAGAAGTCCTGAAATCAAGGTGTCTCTAGGGCTATGTTCCTTTTGAAAGCTCCAGGAGAGAATCCTTTTCCTTCCCTTTTCCAGCTTCTAAAAGCTCCCTCCATTCCTGAGCTTTTCCATCTTCAAATCACATCACTTTGACCTCTGCTTCCATCATTACATCTCTTTTTTTCTACCTTTGACCCTCTTGCCTCTCTCTTATAAGGGCCCTTGTAGTTACATTGGACCTAGCTGTATAATGCAGGATAATCTTCCCATGTCAAGATCTTTAACCTAATTACATATGAAAAATCTTTTTTTTTTTTTTTTTTGGCTGTGCCTGCAGTAAGTGGAAGTTCCTGGGCCAGGGATCAAACCCATGACATAGCTGCAACCCAAGCTGCTGCAGTGACAATGGATCCTTAACCTGCTGTGCCTAAAGAGAACTCCTCTGAAAAATCTGATGA
This sequence comes from Phacochoerus africanus, assembly GCF_016906955.1. NCBI lineage: Eukaryota > Metazoa > Chordata > Mammalia > Artiodactyla > Suidae > Phacochoerus > Phacochoerus africanus. The sequence continues at coordinate 104,697,878 of NC_062560.1, read as the reverse complement.
TTATGGGTTATATAATATAATCCTAATAACAACTTTATGAGGTAAACATTATTATAATCTTGTTTTGAAGTGATGCTTATAGAAGTTAATGAACTTGTCCAAGTTCATATAGCTAGGAAATGGTAAAGCCAGGACTCAAATCCAAGTATATCTTACTCTAAAGCCCGTGAAATTTCTGGTTTCCCACTCTGCCGCTTTAGTTTTGCTAAGTTTACTTGCTTAATTTCCTCTATGTACCTACACCTTTACTGGAAGTGTCACAGTTGGGTGCCTTTGGCTACATGTTGCTAATCAGGGCAACTTCTTCACCACCACTGCAAGTGAAACTCAGGTTAACTCCAGAAACACTAATTAAGCATCAATGTATGCCCCCACCCTGTGCAAAGTCCTTGCCTCATTGATGGTGATGACTCATTTGCCGTATTGATATTGTCAGGGAATTAGATGGCAGTGTTATCATTTCATGGTTATCTCATGGGATAAAAGGGAACAGATAACTTGAACAGTTTACTGAAAAGACCATACCTTGCCAGTGGGAAATTGCCAAGTTTGCAAAGCTCCTTTAACTTGGAAAGTCATCCATGTTCTGGAGATGAGATAAATTTTTTGCACTTTTAAAAAATTATTCAAAAGACAATCCCTGAGACAAGCAGTGTCCCTGGGCCTACGGAGGTGGAAGGACAATTGTGGACTGCAGAAGGCTGAGTAATCCAGAAGTAGCATGATTATATTTGAAATGTATCTTCTTACATTTCCTTTAATTGTACATTACTTCATCTTTTCAGGGACAGTGGAAGGTTAAACCCAAAGATGATTGTCATGGTGACATTAATTGTTTTATTAGCCAATGAATACTTTATTTTTTTTAATAGTTATTTCCCCAATACAATTTTTTTTCCTACTGTACAATATGCTGACCCAGTTACACATACATGTACACATTTTATTTTCACACATTATCATGCTCCATCATAAGTGACTAGACATAGTTCCCAGTGCTACACAGCAGGATCTCATTGCTAATCCATTCCAAAGGCAATAGTTTGTATCCATTAACCCCAAGCTTCCCAACCACCCTGCTCCCTCCCCTTCCCCCTTGGCAACCCAGGATTTTCTTTTCTGTGGAAAGGTTCATTTGTGCCCTATATTAGATTCCAGATAGAAGTGATATCATATGGTATTTGTCTTTCTCTTTCTGACTTACTTCACTCAGGATGAGAGTCTCTCGTTCCATCCATGTTGCTGCAAATGGCATTACTGCATTCTTTTTATGGCAGAGTAGTATTCCATTGTGTATACATACCACATCTTCCTAATCCAATCATCTGTCGATGGACATTTGGGTCGTTTCCATGTCTTGGCTATTGTGAATAGTGCTGCAATGAACATGCGGGTGCATGCGTCTTTTTTAAGGAAAGTTTTGTCTGGATATATGCCCAAGAGTAGGACTGCAGGGTCATATGGAAGTTCTATGTATAGATTTCTAAGGTATCTCCAAACTGTTCTCCATGGTAGTTGTACCAGTTTACATTCCCACCAACAGCTCAGGAGGGTTCCCTTTTCTCCACACCCCCTCTAGCATTTGTTATTTGTGGACTTGTGAATGATGGCCATTCTGACTGGTGTGAGGTGGTATCTCATAGTAGTTTTGATTTGCATTTCTCTAATAATCAGGGATGTGGAGCATTGTTTCAAGTGCTTGTTGGCCATCTCTATATCTTCCTTGGAGAAATGTCTATTCAGGTCTTTTGCCCATTTTTTCCATTGGGTTGTTGGCTTTTTTGCTATTGAGTTGTATAAGTTGCTTGTATATTCTAACGATTAAGCCCTTGTCCGTTGCATCATTTGATACTTTTTTCTCCCATTTTGTAAGTTGTCTTTTTGGTTTCCTTGGCTGTGCAAAATCTTCTCAGTTTGGTTAGGTCCCATTGCTTTATTTTTGCTTTTATTTGTGTTGCTTTGGGAGACTGACCTGAGAAAATATTCATAAGGTTGATGTCAGAGAATGCTTTGCCTATGTTCTCTTCCAGGAGTTTGATGGTGTCTTGTCTTATATTTAAGTCTTTAGGCCATTTTGAGTTTCTTTTGGTGCATGATGTGAGGGTATGTTCTAGTTTCATTGATTTGCATGCAGCTGTCCAGGTTTCCCAGCAATACTTGCTGCAAAGACTGTCTTTTCCCCATTTTATATTCTTGCCTCCTTTGTCAAAAATTAATTGACCATAGTTGTCTAGGTTTATTTCTGGGATCATCTCAATAGATGCAGAAAAATCATTTGACAAAGTCCTACATCCATTCACGATCAAAACTCTTACCAAAGTGGGTATAGAGGGAACATACTTTAACATAACCAAAGCCATTTATGAGAAACCTACAGCAGATATAATACTCAATGGAGAAAAGCTGAAAGCCTTTCCACTAAAATCTGGAACAAGACAAGGATGTCCACTCTCACCACTGTTATTCAACATAGTACTGGAAGTCCTAGCCGCAGCAATCAGACAAAGTGCTCTGTCTATACTTTAAGCTCAAACTGATTACTCCTGTGTTCCCCAGTGGGGATCCATTCCTTACAGATTTCATAATAACAGTGTACCAAGTTATTAAATATTTAATTTGTTATTTTTCCCAGAATATCTTTCACTGTTGAGAGGGGGAGGATGGGGGAGAGAGAAAGGGAGAGAGAGAGAGATAAGGGGTAGAGAGGGAGAGAGAAAGGGGGAGGGAGAGGGAGAGACAGAGAGAGGGGGAGAGAGAGAGAGAGGGACTGTTAGATTTTTAAAGCTCTCACTCCTGGAAAATGTTTCCATTTTCTTCCAAATCTGATTTTCTTCTAGAATTCTTGTCATATTCTCTTTGTCTTCCAAGTACCAGCCAGCCTCAGGAACCATTTCTTTCTCCACTCATTAAAAGCTAGTTAGTCCTATTGATTATTTGGTTCAGTTTTACAGTTTTTAAAACTTTAATATATATCAGGCACTGTTATAGGTTCTACAGAAACAAAAAATATCAGACCCTATAACTGGGAGGAGTTTTTAGGTTAAGAAGAAATAGGCACACTAACAGAGAGTTTTGGTGTACTATAGTATGGACAAATGCACAGAAATCTCTGGAAAAAACAGAGTTCTTAGAGAGTTAACTCTTCATTTTGATGGATAAATATAAGTTAATTGGGCAAAATAACTGAGAGGCTTCACTCCTTAATAATGTCTTTAGCTTGCCTACTACACTTTCTAGGTTCATGGCCCCACCCCAATCCTGACCTTGGTTAACTCAATCTAAGACTGTTTACTAAAAAACACTCTCCCAGCCAGTCTTCATGTTTCCTCTCTGGTGTCCAAACTGCCTTGCCATCTCCTGGCTCTTGTCCTTCTGACACCTTGCAAACAGATTAATCTTTAAAAAATATTTATTTGCAAAAAGTCATCTTCCCTCTTCCTATCACCTCTCCCAGCTCCTAAATCTTCATTGACTTTCTACTGTTTTCAAGATAAAACCTTGGGCTCTTCCTCTGATATTCAGCACTCTCCACAATCCAGTCCTCCTCTATGGGTCCAGCCTCATCATCTGTAATTTCTGACATATAACCTACTCCCTATTCAAATTAATTGTGTATGTAATTTCTCAAGATTCCAGACATATTCTTTTTTTTCTTGTCTTTTTAGGGCTGAACCCATGGCATATGGAAGCTCCCAGGCTAGGGGTCAAATCAGAGCTGTAGCCACTGGCCTATGCCACAGCCACAGCAACATGGGATCTAAGCTGCATCTGTGACCTACACCACTCATGGTAACTCAACATCTTAACCCACTGAGCAAGTGCAGGGATTGAACCCACATCCTCATGGATACTAGTCGAATTCTTTTCCACTGAGCCACAACAAGAATTACCCAGACATGTTTTAACTCCATATTTTGATATCATAGACCTTGTTCAGAATGCCTTCCACTATCTAATATCCCAGCAGATCTAAGCCCTACTCTTCCTTCAAAAACTAGCTCAAGGAGTTCCCATTGTGGCGCAGCAGAAATGAATGCAACTAGTATCCATGAGGGTGTTGGTTCGATTCCTGACCTCGCTCAGTGAGTCAGGGATCCAGCCTTGCCATGAGCTGTGGTGTAGATTTTAGATGCGGCTTGGATGCTGTGTTGCTGTGGCTGTGATGTAGGCTGGAAGTTGTAGGTCCAATTTGACCCCTAGCCTGGGAACTTCCATATGCTGTGGGTGGGGCCCTAGAAAGCAAAAAAAAAAAAAAAAAAAAGTAGCTCAAGCCCCATACCTATCATCACTTTATCCAATAGATCCCTGTCATCTAGCATTTAGCAAATGCAATCTTCTACCATACTTACTTTTCTTATACAATTCCACTATATCTCATTGGGTAGTAATCCCTTTAAGACAGAGACTATATCTTGTATCACTTAGTATCTGCAGTGTTTAAATAGCTCAGAAGATTTTTATGATGATGTTAATGAATCAGCTGTGTGGTACATATAGGTGAGATGTGTAAAAGAACTCTTGGAATCCCTCAGTTCACACCATGTAGGGATAGACACTCAAATTTCTTACTTGAAGGGCCAAGGCAAAAGCTTACTTGGGGATAAATTATGCCAGAAGTACAAACTCAAATGCTTGCAGGGGATAGGGAGAGAACATAATTAGGCTGGAGGTATTTAGCAAATAGTTACACAGTACTTTCTGTGTTAGGCATTTTTCTAAGTGATGTACAAGTATTAACTCATTTAATTCTCTCTATAACCCTACTATTACTGTTCTCACTTTAGAGATGAGACAACCAGGGCATGGAGAGGTTGTCATTTTTCCCAAGGTCACATGACTAGTTAAGTGACAGATCTTGAATTTCAACCGAAGTATTCTGACTTTCAGTTTTTCTATTAACCATTGCATTATGTTGATTTTCCAAAAGGGATTGGTGTGTTCAATGGTGACTTAGAGTAGGTATTATGACCCAAAAGACATTTAAATTTGTTTTAAAGAAAATTGTGAAAAAAAAATAAAAGAAAATTGTGAGCCAAAATAAACATGCCTGTGTGCCAGGTCAGCCAGATTGCTAAGAGTTTGCAACTCCAAGATTGAGTCCAACAATGACCGGAAAAAGTTTATTCTTTGTAGTGCCGCATATATTCCAGGACAGCAAGAAGTATCCCTGGTTATGTCCTCTTTACCTTGACATCAGCTCATGTGCTTGTTATGGGGATTTATTGAAGAAAAGGAAATCTCAGCATTCACTGTCATAACTTTATATGGTTAGTTTTGCAGATTCAACTTGCAAGAGATTTATGAACAAAGTAGCTCATAGCCCCTCTACATTTGCTCCCATTGCACTTTGTTTATACTTTCACCGAGATGTTTATCAAATGTCACTCTCGTATTTCAGATGAAGAATTTTCTACTTTTTCTTGGCACAAAAGATTCTCTTTCCTTTCAGACACTTGTAGATTTTAATAGCTTCTAACGGTTTTAATGTTCGTTGTTTTAAAATATATCTAGCAAGTCCCTATGAGTTTCTGACTTTTACAATTTTTAACAATGGGGCACCTTTTTTAAATGCCGCTAGATGTAAACTCTGACTCCTACCAGCCCAGAACTTTTATAAGTAATATAAAGTGATGTTTGAAAATTCATCTTTGAAAATGATACCTTTTGTTCATATTTGAAAGAATAAATGCAAATATGCTGTATATTTGGAAAATTCTAAAAGTTTAAAAAATACTTAGCAGTTAGAAAATTTCATAGTCACAAAATCAAATGTACAGGAATACAACATTCTTGATTTCTCTACAACTGAAATTCACCTAGCTTTTAATTTGTACTTCAGTTTTCTCCAGTAAACTTAGTCCTAAAATATATCTTAAGTATTTCTGATTATTAATTAATTTTTCCTTTTTATGGCTGCGCCTGAGGTATGTGGAAGTTCCTGGACTAGAGGTCAAATCAGAGCTGTAGCTGCTGGCCTATCCCACAGCCATAGCAATACCAGATCCAAGCTGCAGCTAGGACGTACACTGCAGCTTGTGGCAATGCCAGATTCTTAACTCACTGAGTAAGGCCAGGGATCAAACCCTCATCTTCATGGATACTAGTTGGGTTCTTAACCCACTAGCCACAACAGGAACTCCAAGTATTTCTGATTTTAAATTCAGTCCCTTATGAGTCTCCTCACTCAAACTCTTCCTTCTCCCCTCTTCGGAGTGCTGTAATTTCCTTTGGGTGTAAGTGTCAACCCTCTATTCTTATTGAGCTTACTGAGTTGTATGTAACTTGTCTACACTGATCTTATGTATCAGCTTGTCTGCATTCAGTGCACTTGTGTAACTCCCCTGGTTGGGACAATGCATAGTAATGGTTTGGAGGTCAGATAAGTGGGGAAATGGGTCTGCATAGCTGAATCACTCCCTCACCTGCATCATGGTAGTCTTATCATAATAAGAGCCATTTGTCCCTTTCTCAACTTGGATTACAGTGCAAAGCCTTTTTCCATTAACTTGACCCTGAATGGCATTATTGAGTTATATTTTCTTTTTTTCTCACAGTCATATAGTACGCATTTTCTTGTGGGTTATTTTTGAAAACATATTTTTAAATATCAGTCTCTTACTACATTATATTTAGGCACCATAATGTGTTTAATTATTACTCTAATTTTTTATATTTAGGTTGTGTCTATGTTTGTTTCAGTACTATAAAATTTACAAGGATCAACTGTTATATTTTGTGCACATGTCTATTTCCTTAGGATGGTGTCTTTAGAAGTGGAATTAGAAGACAAAAAGTAGAATTTAGGGTTTTTTTATTGAAATGTTTTGGGGGGGGAGCAAGATGGCAGAG